>NC_091475.1:156824702-157179001 GCF_036971445.1 Narcine bancroftii
TCCACGCTGTCAGGGGACTCACGCCAGGCTGTGGACTGCTGGAGGCTGACTCGAAACTGGCTGAAGGGGTACCAGGTGTCACAAGGGGGTGCCGAAGGGTTCCTGATTGTGTCGGATGTCCAGATCTGGAGTTCAGATCACCAATGGTTTGGACTGGAATCTGTGTGGCTGCAAAAGCTGTGGAAGTGCTGAAGGCAAATCTATGGATGCTTGGTTACTCAGTGGTTGGGGGGGTGGGGGGGTCTCTCTTTTGCTTCTCTCTCTGACTGAAAGGAGGCGCTTCAGGCAATTTCTGCTGATGATGAATCTGTCTCCCTTTCAACAGGCAAAAGCAATTTCATGTAATATGACATTTTTATTACATTACAAAAATTTAATCTTGAGCTTGATAATTCTAACACTTAAAAAAACATTTAAATAGATGCATGGATATGAAAGATCAAGAGCGATGTACCCACGGACAGTGAGAAGGCTGAATGATCAAACTGCTCACACTAACCATCCAAGACTCTCATATTCACACAATAATATTTATTTATGTATTTGCATAGATGAAGTTCTTGCCCGGTGTATGTATTGTTTGTCTATATGTGTATTGTATCTGGTTCTGTGTCTGCGTGTTGTGCTCTGGGGTACAATGCTGTTTCATCAGATTGTACTTGTATAATCAGATGACAATAAGCTTGACTTGACCAATGCAGGTGAATAAGGACAGTTTGGCTAGACAACTTGGTTTGCATGGATGAGCCGGGCTGCAGGGCTATTTTTGTGTTCTAAGTCTCCATGACTCCAGAGTCTGTCTAAGATGTTCATTATAAATGACAGCGTAGACCATCAGCGACACTGAGTCTGGGCCTCACAGGCTTCCAAAGCAAATGGCCACTCCGAGAGACCCTGCACTAAACCACACAGTGTTCAGTTGCCAGAAACCAGTCTCCCAGCAGAAGACAGCATTCACTGGAAGAAATAACAAGGTCGGGGAAGATGGTATTGATCTTGGTGTCAGTGGCAGGTCTGTAACAATGAGGAACTGACAAGAGATGGTGAGAAATTAGTCAGTCAAGAATCCAGTAACAATGACGCTGAAAGATGGACCACGAAAATCTGTGGACTGAGGTGGGAAAAGAAAAACCAATTATCCCTCTTACATAATTCCAGTGCTGTAAATTTAAAAAAAGGTCCAGGAAACTCAAACCAGGGTTACCCAATTAAATATCTGCCTAATTCATGCTCTACACATTGAACTATTAACCAAATTTACTGCTGCAGCACAAGCTTTTCAGGAATTGGAATATTTATCAAGAAAGGTGTGCTGGGAACTGCTAGCTCCATGAAGTTAAATGCCTCTGAGGGTGCAGAAATGCTCAGTCCAAATTCCTCAAGGATTCCTTCTGTCTTCCTCAGCTCTAATAATGCGCCTCATCCTGCCTCCCCTTCCCATTCTCCCCATTCATAGGCCCCTTGCCCTTACACTCCAGCCACTATTTTTTTTTGCCTCCCATCCATTGAACAGTCGCAGGAAATAAATGTTTAATGTGTTAGCATGTTTCGCTGATAAAATTAGCAAGGAAAACCAGAATACATGGACTGTGCCTTTACAGTGCTGCTTGTGAGCCAGGAGGAGCTAAAGGGATAGAAATTTTAAAGCATCCAAAAAACTGCATAAAGTCATGCCTTGCAAAGAACCATGCCAGTGTTAATTGAGAAACAGCTGTCTTTCACTCAAAAGCCTCAACTCTGTGAGCAAAAACATTTTTTGAAAGAATTCATTTCTGGCAGATACACTAGAAATGTTTGGGAATGTAACAAATAAAGTTGAACCATTAGATGTAGTTTGAGACCAAACATAAACTTAGGGGGTGTTAGGTCTGCATTGTTCATGAATGAGTGAGACAAACACCAGACTGAGTCGAAATCAGGGTTCTTTGTTCTTTATTACCGGATTGTAACACTTGCGACTAACAAAGTTAGTCGGAGAATGCATTCTGCCGTTATCAGCAAAATGGTGATTTTTTATACCCTTGGATACATGTTTAGAACATCATCATATCATTACTTGTCCAATGACTAAAACTGTTGCTATCCTTTCCCTGCTAGCTTCCTGCCTCTCAATCCATCAATGTCTCTCTTATCTTGTAAGTACAAGGATGCATTCTGTTACTCCTTAGTACTGGGTGACTCCTTCTCCGGTCCCATCTCATGATGTTTTACCTAACAGGAGTACAAGGACACCTCCCCTTCTTGTTACTGCCCTGTACAGGGTAACTCCCTACACATTCCCATCTCATGATGTTTTACCTTACAATCCCTCCTTTGTCCTCTTTAGAGGACAATCTCGCCCTGACTATGCTACCACCGCGTTACATTATTTCGCCTATTATTGCCAAGCTCTATACGGGTTCTGTTCACAGGGTAGTTCGGCTGGTGGGCGAGGGTTCCCCCAACCCTCCTTTGCGTACACCCCCCATCCGTCACCCCGATCCCATTGCCCGTTTACAAGTTTCATCCCATTTGCCCCCAAGCAAAAAACTAGCTAACCCCCCGTACATTAGTAAATTCCCAAGTTAACATATGGTCTACAATCTAATTCATAATACTTGTTCTACAATCTGATTAATAATGTTTGTGTTACAATCAATGTTATAATATTTGGGTTACAAGCAAGGTTAAAATTATATGTGTAACAATCTAATTCACAATCCCTCCTTCCCATCACATTCCCCTTCAGACTCCAGATCGATCTCAGCAACTTTCTCCGTCTCCTGTAATGTGAGATAGTCTTGCTCCACAGCCTGCACAGCTTGATATTTCGGAGGCAGTTCATCACGGTCAGCAAGGGCTGTCTCTATGGTCCTCGTGACCAGCGTTCGAATGCATGGAATACAACAACAGCCACAAGTGATAAAAATTGATACAGAAATGAACAAACCCAGCAAAAGTTGTCCTAACAATGTGCTCCATCTCCCAAACACTCCCTGTAACCAGGATAAAACAGGATTGGAGACTCCAGACTGGGCTTTTAATTCTTTCGCCAATGCCCTAAGTTTCGTTAACCCCTTAGTGAGTGATCCATCTGGCCCTGTGTTATTAGAGATAGAAGTGCAGCATAGATCTCCAAACATAGCACACACTCCACCTTTCTCTGCCAGGACCATATCAATCGCTATCCTATTCTGAAGTGTCATAAGGGAAGTTTCTGACAGTTGTTGATGTATTGCCTCAACAACGTCCCTGGTCAAATTTGCAAGGCGCTGGACATTATAGTGAATAAGGTTGATCCTATTAACATTCTTATTTACAGTGATGGGAAAAATTGCACTAAAAACAGGAAAGCTTTCAAACCCAGCTGCAATCTCATCGGCTAATTTAAATTCGTCCGGAATATTCCGGGCTTGGCCAATGGCATCAATCCATACCCCATCAGGGTTCCTTCCTCCCGGCCCCAAGAGTCCAACACTCCTCCTTTTTCTCCACAGCCAACTCTCTGTGTGGCGCAATTCTAGGGAATCCTCGTCTCCCTCCTGCATTTTGACAATCAGCACTGGCGCATTAAGGGTTACTAGAGCACACCGACCATCCCAGTTAGCGGGGAGCCAGTTGTACAGCACTCTTCCTCCACAAAACTCATCTGTGTAGTCATTCAATCTGCTACAAGTCTCCTTAGTTTCAGATTCATTTTTTTTGTTATGGGACCTCAAAATCATCCCCTGTATATGTTCATGATAACCAGTAACCTGTTTGGCTGCCCTGTCAGGCACCCATGTGGCGTTTTCCCTGCTAATAGTAGGTCGTCTACATACTGAATCAGTGTAACATCTTCCGGGAGCTTTAATTTCATTAGGATTTCGCTAAGGGCCTGATTGAACAGTCCTGGACTGTCCTTATAACCCTGAGGTAATCTAGTGTATGTGTACCGATGTGCTTGGTAAGTGAAAGTGAACCAGTCTTGGCATTCCTCAGCTAATTTCAAGCAGAAGAATGCGTTTGCCAGATCAATGACAGTATAGTATTCGTGCTCCGGACTCAGAGCCCTAAGTGCTACATATGGGTCTGGGACTGGTCTCCCGATGGTCTTGGTAGCCAAGTTAATCTCCCGGAGGTCGTGTACCATCCTCCAGTCTTTTCTACCCGGTTTGGGAACAGGCATGATGGGCGTGTACCACATACTGTCAGGTGCCGCCCTTAAAACCCCTGACTCCATTAACCCTTCTATCGTTCCTTTAATACCCTCCTCCTGACTGGGCGACAAGCGGTATTGTTTTCTCCATATTGGTTTCTGCCCGGGGTTGGCCAATTCTAGAAATACCTCTCCTTTTATTACTCCCACATCATAGGGCCCCGTTGTCCATATATGTGGACTCAGATTAGAAAGATATTTGTCTGAGTCTCTGTGATCAATATTTTCTCCTTCTATGGCTCGGTCTCTTTCTACTTTCTCATTCACTACCTGGTCCCATGCTTCAATATTCAGTCTGACAAATTTTCCTCCCTCCGAGGTGGAATATCCCGGGATTTCTGTCTGCCTGTATTCACACCCTATCGCTTCCTTTACCATCGGACCCAGCTGTCGAGCGTGATGATCTTTGTCAATACCCAAGGTCACATGAGGCACACTTTCTACTCCTAAGCAGAACCACTCCATTTGTTCTTCTGTCATGACAACCATAGCAGCTATTCCCTCCTTACCTACAAAGATAAATGGACAATGTATCGTTTCTGTCTTCCCTTCTTTTAGAGAGTCCCACCTCTCCTCATATTCCTGGTCCGGGTGGATGGTGTAGTTTAATGTAACATGCATAGGATCTAGTGGATAATGGTAATCCCCATACCGAGGAATACTGGCCCTCCACTCAAAAAACTGTTTAATCAGCCCTGGGCCTGGTTCATCATACAGTAGCCGACTCCAGAAAATACTTCTGAAGCGTTAGATGGGGTCATTACTATAAACTGTCCTCCCCTTCTTATTGTATCCCCTGGGTATGTTAACCGAAGGCCCTTCTCAGAACATTGTATGGTTATTCCTAGTTTGGTAAGAATGTCCCTTGCTAATAAATTAATGGGGCAACTTGGCACAACCAGGACAGGCGTTTTAACCCTTTGTCGTCCAAATGTCATGTCGATGTTATCTGTATAGGGCTGTGTTTCCCTTATCCCGGAGAATCCTATTGTAGATAATGTTTTGCCCGAAAATGTGCTCCCTGGGGGTTTTTTAATCACTGTCGTAACTGCTGCCCCTGTGTCAACCATAAATTCAATTTTTTCTCCATTTACCGTCCCCCAAATTTTTGGTGGCTCCCAGGGAGGCGTGATTTTTGATTCTCCAGGGCACCTTCAATAATCAAATTCAGCACCTTCCTCAATATAGTCATTACACTGAGGTGCCTGGACTTGTTGATCACTCTGCCACCCCCCGATTCTCTGGGGCCCATCAATGTGTCCACCCCTACCCCTTGCTTGTCCTCTTAAGTTTCCTCCTCTTCCCCGATAGCCTCTCATAGAGGGTAATCTTTTTCCCCTTGCTCTCCCAGCCTCCGGACAGTTCCGCTGGTAGTGTCCAGGATTTTGGCAGTACCAGCATACTGCATGTTCCCCTCTATACATTGTACCTAGCTGTCTTTCCCAACCATTTCTTACTTGGGGTCCCGGATTTATCACTGGCCCCATGACCTGTGGGACTATCTGTTGGGCCGCTAATTTAACCCCTATATGTTCTATGGCTCTCACCAATTTATCGGTTGTTTTGTCCACCTCCTTCTGGGACGCACTTTCTGACTTAGCATGCTCTGATTGACGATGTCGTTTGATTGCATGTGTCAGGTGTCTTTTCCACAAATCCTCTGACATTGTCTCTACTCCCACAATGTCCCTTAATTTTGCTTGAACCGTAGCAGGTAGTCCGTTTATTATCCCATTACGAAAGTGAGCCCTTCCTAAGGGGCTGTGGTCGGGTCTTTCTCCAGTCCCTGTTTCCCATAAGTCCCATGCTCGAGTGAAATACTCGTGTGCAGTCTCTCCTTCCTTTAGTTGAAGGGTTACCAAGGCATCCAAACTATAGGGTGTAGGAAATGTTTCTCTAAGTGCTTCCCAAAATTTATTCCAAAGTGGGTTAAATTCTATTTCATCCCCCAATTTACTGCTTCTTACAATTTTCTCTATTTGCTTCAGGGCCCCTTCTGCCTTTAATTTTATCATGATAGTTCTGACATCTGCGAGTGCTAATTGTTCTTGGCAGGTTTCTCGCTCAAAACAAGAAATCCATGGACTAGCCCCATTACTCAACGGAGGTAGTTTTTTCATTAAACTCTCTAAGTCCATTCGTGACCAGGGTACATATTTTTGAGTTCCCCGTCCCGTGATCAGTAATGGGCATTGATATCTCAATTTTGGGGATTTCTGCTCCTTCTTTACTCTTGGCATGCATTTATTTATCCCACCTTGTTCTGACTCTTCTTCGTCACTGTCACTGTCCCTATCAGCTTCCAATGTCTCAGGGTCAAAGGTATATTGGTCACGTTCATCTCTAAGATAATCTTTTCGGCCATAGTTTAGTTGTTTCACATCTTTCTCTTTTGTTCTAACTATGTCCAGGTAGGCATGTCTATTTTTCTCCCTCCCGAGTCTTTTCCTTTTACTTTCCTCCCATGGTGGATCGTATCTCGTTTCCTCATCTGTACTACACTTTTCGTCCTTTACTCCTATTACCATTCCTTCAGCTTTAATTTCTCCTGACAGTGTTGTAGTTATCTTTTCCACTTCCTTCAATACACCTACCATTAATTCTTTTTGATCCTCACTGATCTGCCCCAGCACATTAATATCTCTGTTTAAGTTTTTAATGTTATCCTGAACCTTTTTCATGTTCCATTTCTGTATCTCTAACTCCTTTTCTATTTTCTTGGACTCCAGAGGGGTCTCTACATCTATTACTCCCCCTTCTATTTTTATTAAAGGGGCCTGTACCTCGTCTGATGTGTCCCTATTCCCGTGGTTCTTGTCACACCCCAGTGTCTCAATATCTGAATATAAGGGACGTGACTCCAGTGTCCCATCTGGGGTGCCAGAGAGAGAGAGAGAGAGAGAGAGAGAGAGAGAGAGAGCATAGCGAGAGAAAGAGATAGAGAGGCAGATACACAGAGCACAAGAGATAGAGAGAGAAAATGCCTTGCACTGGCCCCACTGGGAGAAAAGTCTTCAGATTAACACTTTCGTTTCAAAGGTTTTAAAAGGTTCTCATCCTGTGATCACTGGTCTGGATCAGATTGGGTCTCCCACCACTGGGAACTATCACTCCTTCCTTCCCTCCCACCTCGAGTGAGCTACACGTCAGCCCACAATGTCTGCCCTGATCCCGCAATGGTGGGGGTGCGGGAAAAAGGGAGGGAGAGAGGATAAAACAGGATCCCATTTGATGCGGAGCTGGAATTGTGGGCACAAAATTAAAACCAAATTGTATTTCTCTGCCCTGCCCAACCTGGGGATTTCAGGGCAGCACCACCACAGATTGGGATTGGGAGGGGGAGTGGGTGAGAGAGGAGGGGGGGGAGAAGAGAGAGAGGGGGAGAGAAGAGAGAGGGGGGAGGGTGAAAGGAGGGAGGGAGAGAGCAAACCCGGACACTTCGTGGCTGGAAACTGGAAACAGGCACTTTTCCTTTCCCTTCTGTGTTTTGTTTCTTCCAGCTTATCTAAGCCTCTACTTAAAATTTTTTTTTCCTCACCTGTCAGGAACATCTCAGTGCCCCCAGGTAACCAACCCCTCTTCCTCCAGCGGTCTACACATTTTCGGAGCATTTTTTGTTTTTCCAATGCCGCATTACTGGTATTTCGCTCCTCTAATTCCTGATTAATTTCCTTAATAACTTGGTCAAAAGTCTTAGCAGGCAACTGTACAGCCATAGCTGCGGGACCGCTTTCTAATGCCTGTTTTAATTTAGGTTTTTGTCCGTTTAGGGGATCTATGTCAACGAAAATTGCTTTTAAAAATGTCTCCTTGCAAGCTGGATGACTAATATCTTTTAAAAGAACAGTCTCTAAGTCTTGTCCTCCAATTGACTTCAGACTGTCCTGTATACTCTGATTGCTCGTTTTCCACTCTCTGTTTTCCCAAAGGGGTCTGAAAGTTAAATTACAACTAGAAAACCAAATATTTGGGCTATACTTTTGTCCTGTTTCCCTGTACCAATCTATGAATTTACGTAACTTTATCTCCTTGGTGATGTTGGGAATACCCTCATTTAACTTATCAAAAGTATTTCGAATAAACTGGGTGTCTCTTAGGAGTTTGTCAACTTTTTCATTAATATCTCCTACCTGATCCGGACACAGCTGTCGCAGCCTTCTGTCATCGTTCTTGTTCACCAGGCAGGCGTCCCTGAGTACTTTTTTTGTTGTCTCAAGGTCTCTAGTGTCTGCTGTGGTATTCCACCACGGCGAATTGGGGAAATAAATTCTTAACTTCTCAAGTGTACAGACATTATCATACCTACCGGACATTTATAAGTCAGTCTCTCAGATACAATTGAGGCCAATAAGCCTGAACCTTTGTTTTCTTTCAAAGCCCAACCTTCACGTGGGAGATTTCTCCTCTTAATAACCAGTTTAGGGCAGAAAACTCAGGTCCTCAATTGTTTATAGACCACCTTCTCACTCTATTGGACTTTGCAACGACACAATAAAGACTTTTAAACTCTAGTAGTTTCTTGCGAAGCACTTAATAAATGTCATTCAAACACCTTAAGGACTTTTATCTTGTCTGTAATCACTTACGTGTTACAATCCTGGCATGCGACCTTCAATTGTGGTCATCTAATTTGTCCGATCTCCAGTTCTTACTGACAATCATAAAGATTTAAAAAAAAAAGAGAATTTTGTTAAAACAGGCTTCTCTGGACCTTTTTATCAGCCGGCTGAGATGATTGTCAGAAAAAACAGAAACCGTCGTCCAGTGTTCACTCACCCATCACGTCGGGGTCACCAAATTGTTAGGTCTGCATTGTTCATGAATGAGTGAGACAAACACCAGACTGAGTCGAAATCAGGGTTCTTTGTTCTTTATTACCGGATTGTAACACTTGCGACTAACAAAGTTAGTCGGAGAATGCATTCTGCCGTTATCAGCAAAATGGTGAATTTTTATACCCTTGGATACATGTTTAGAACATCATCATATCATTACTTGTCCAATGACTAAAACTGTTGCTATCCTTTCCCTGCTAGCTTCCTGCCTCTCAATCCATCAATGTCTCTCTTATCTTGTAAGTACAAGGATGCATTCTGTTACTCCTTAGTACTGGGTGACTCCTTCTCCGGTCCCATCTCATGATGTTTTACCTAACAGGAGTACAAGGACACCTCCCCTTCTTGTTACTGCCCTGTACAGGGTAACTCCCTACACATTCCCATCTCATGATGTTTTACCTTACAGGGGCAACAAATCATATTCCTCCTGGACAGCCATAAACCTAATGACATGAACATTGATTTTCTAATTTTATGTAACCCTTCACCCCCATATAATTCCACTGTTTCCATCTCTTATTTACCTACTCCTCTACTTAGATTTTTCCTTTCCCTCTCACTACATTCTCTTCCCCTGCCCTCCAAAGTTTTTTTTTTCCTTCTACCTGCCTCTCCATTTCCCATAGCTTCTGTCCTATGCCCTACCAACTCTGGACCTCTCCCCAGATTTTGTTTCTCATTCTCAAAAAATTATGGCGACACTGCTGCTAGTATGGACCCAGGAGAATGGGAAGTGGAGACACGGCGCTGCTCCGTAGGGTCCTACTGTACAGTTGTGTGGCGGATGGCTCCATATAGCGTTTAAACAGCCTGTTAAAGGAATCAGCTTTTTAAAAAATCCTACAACCACTGGATCTGTGCCCAAGATGGGCAGCGTTCCACTAAGGGTCACAGACTCTGAGGGACAAGCACAGGGCACCGAAAACAGGAAGAACGCCTCATGTGGAGAAGGAAAAGCACTGTAGATGACCCTACATCACAGTGACCAGAGCAGCAGACCAGTGAGAGGCTTAGTAGCTAAAGAAGCCACATAGGCAGTGAGCAGTTCACTACTCAGGGTCAAAGGACCATGTAGGCTGAGGGTGCTGGATACTGGCTCATGGGAACTAGATATTGGAACAGGAATTCAAGAGAGCACTGAGGGCTAGAAAGGGCTCCCATTGGGCCTTGGGCGCTGAAGGCTTCCTGATCATATTGGAGGTTTGGATCTGGGGCTTGGGTTGCCGATAGTTTGAACTGAAGTCTGTGTGGCTGCAGGAGCACAGAAGGCCAATCCATGGCACTCAGTTTCTTTGAAGGGACTCTCTTTTGCTTCTCTTTCTCCTATTGTTAGGGGCACCAGGCAATGCTCATGGCAACTCTTTGTTTGCCTGATAGCAAACAAAAGTTGAAATGTATCATGTATATTACATTTTTAACATTATTATGTGACAATAAAAGGAACTTGAACCACAGTATATTCGCATACAAGACAAGAGGGCATATTTTGGCATAGATGTGGGAATTGGTCATGGACACAAACAAAATTGGGATAATGTTATTAACAATCGTAAACTAGCCAAGGGAACAGTGCTGGGGCCTTAACTATTTATGATTTATATCAATGACTTAGAATGAAGTACACTTTAGATACACAAGTTAGCAAATTCTGACGACTTAAGGCGCCCACAAATGGCTATACCCCAGTAGATTAATTGGGCAAGAACCTAGCAAGTGGAATATAATCTGGGAAATTGTGAGGTTATCCACTTTGGAAGGAAGAATGAAAAAAACACATTAAGGAAGGGAATTAGTCAACATACAGGAGGGAGATTGAAAACTTGGCTGAACGGTGCACCAACAGGAAGAGAAAACCAGAGGTATACAATCCAGTGATCATTGGGGGATAAGGGGTGGAGAGGGTAAGTATATTTAAGTTCTTGAGCATATTTAAGTTCTTGGGAGTCACTATTTCAGAGGATCTTTCCTGGACTCAACCCAGAAATGGCATCATGAAGAAAACACATCAGTACCTCTACTTCCTCAAGAGTTTGTGGAGGTTTGGTGTGACACCAGAAACCCTGGCATATTTCTGCCAAGGAAAGTGTATTGATTGGCTGCATCATGGTCTGGTATGTGGACACCAGTACCCCTGAGCGTAAAGCCCTGCAAAAGGTAGCGTATACAGCCTAGGACATCGCAGGTAAAATCCTCCCCACCATTGAGAACATCTACAGGGAATACTGCCATCAGAGAGCAGCAGTAATTATCAAAGATCCACACCACCCAGTGCACGCTCTGTTCTCTCTGTTACCATCGGGGAAAAGGTATGAGTGCCACTTGACTCGCACCACCAGGTTCATGAACAGCTGCTACCCCTCCACCATCAGACTCCTCAACAACAAATTCAATCAGGGATTCATTTAAGGACTCTTACTTTTGCACTTTTATTTTTTCTCTCTCTCTGTATTGCAGTCATGTTGTTTCCATTTCTTTATTTGTTTACATGTGCTATTTTGTTGGGTTGTACTTGTAAAATCAGATGAATATAAACTTGACCTGATGTGTACATTGATTTCAGACTTTTTTTTGCACTGCTAATAAATGATAATTCTGCCTAGCCCACAGGAAAAAATCTCAAGGTTGTATGTAATGTTATGTATGTACTCTGACAATAATTTGACTCTGGGGCTTGACATTTTGGATCTTGAAAGAATGTTTTCCTTGGTGAAGATATCTGGATCTAGAGAACATAATTTCAGAATAAGGGGCCACTCTTATGACAGAAGGCCCTTTCAGGTGGACCCTCCACCTTGATGCCGGTGACAGGAGCGGATTTAAAACTGCGAACGCACCTTTCAGGTGGCAGCACTAAAAGTCTGCTGCAGTGTTAACTGGTCCACCTGAAAGGGCCTATTTATATCCAGAGGTGCCTCACAGTGCCTCTAATCTAACAGAGGCGAGGCGAGTGGTGCTGCAGTGCCACCCGTCATAAATATGCAGCATAGCAATGGCCATCCTCGCTAGCCATAGTCCCCCACACAGGTGAAACCGCTATGTGTTTCCACACAGTTCTGCCATTGCTAAGTCGCATTTTGAGCCACAAAGAGCAGCCCCAGTGCAGGAGTGGCCAGCCAGACTGTGACAGCCCACACCGGCTCCCCCTGCCCCAACGTCCCCCGCCGGCCACCCCTGCCCTGATGGCCCCCGTTGACTTCCCTTCCCCAGTGGGAGTGGGGGCTGGGGTGCTGTCAGGCAGAGGGACAAAGGGCTGTCAGGCCATGGGGAGTTGGGTCCATCTGTGTGCCCTTCAGACTGCCGCTTATAGCGGCTGCACATTCAGATGTATCAGTGGAGTGCCACGCTCCGCCAATTATCCCTCCCGGAGGAGGGTTGACGTTGGCACCTTGGGGGTGCTTCTGGTGCATTCAGGTGAGTGTGTTTTAGCTGTGAGGGAGAAGATTTTGCGGCTTTACCAGGGGCGTGTTCAGGCTACCTGAAAGGACCTAGAGGTGGGAGAATTTCTTCTCTCAGAGAATCCCTATCCAATGAGTTGTGCAGATAAATCACTGAATATATTCAAGGTGTAGATTTACATGCATTTGACTAACAAAGGAGTCATGGGTTATGGGGAAAATGTGTGAAAATTGTAATGATGGAGATCATGGTTGCAATGCAACTAGCAATGCCTTACTGTTTGATTAGACTTGGCTGCCAGCAAGGGGCTGACACAAAGTATTGCAGATCTGTAATGGAGACTTGCAGCCTCATGGCATGCCTCATGTGCTGTTTACAAGAACTTTAAAGAAAAGAACCTTTTCCTTCATCCATGTGTTGTCTAAGAACTCACACATACGAATGCAAGATGAAACACGGTGACCGAAGTGAGATGAAAGAAATTAGAATGAAATACTTTAAAAAGAAAATCTAAAGTCAGTAACTAATCAGTGATGAGAAGCTAATAAAGATAAAAAATGCAAGGATTACATCCACCAGCAAAACTTTAGTTTACAGGTAATGTGGCTGAAAATTGGAGCAGATTTAAACAGCATTTTGGATTGTATTTAGTGGCTGTCGGTGCTGATCAGAAAAGTGATAAAATTAAAGCGTCAGTTTTCTTACATGTCATGGGTGATGAAGCCATGGAGGTGTATAATAACTTCACATTTGCTGCTGAAGGAGACAAAATAAAACTGGAGTAAATAATGGAACAGTTTGAGGCATACTGCATACCTAAATGTAATATGACGTTTGAGAGGCACAGATTTTTCACGTTTACAGAAAATGGAAGAAAGTATTGATCAGTATGTGAATGAATTGAGAAACAGAAGCAAAACATGTGAATATGGTGGGCTGACCGAATTGCTGATAAAAGACAGACTTGTGTGTGGTATTCCAGGTAATAGTCTAAGAGAAAGACCGCTAAGAGAACAAAATGTAGACCTGGAAAAAGCCATAGCACTCTGTAGGGCTACAGAAATTGAAAAATTGCAGACAAAAGAGCTGTTCAGTGAAACTAGCTGCAATGTGGATGCAGTGAGCAAGAACAGACATAAACAGACAAGAAGCGCGCCAAAGTGGAAAGAGAGACAAGGCCAGCGAACAAATTGAAAGGGATCATTGAAAAGCATGTCATCGATGCGGTACACAACACATACCAAAAAGTGTCCAGCATATGATACAACATCTTATATGCAACAAAAGCAACATTTATGCCCATTGCTGCAGGAACCAAGTGCAACAAAGCAAGGTTCATACAGTAGATGATAGTGAGATAGAGAAATTCTATGTAGATGTTGTGACTGAAAACAAGAAAGAAAACAGGGACTGAATGTTGAGATTAAAAGTGAATGACATATACATTTCAGTTAAATTGGATACTGGAGCACAAATTAATGTAATATCAGAGACTGATTTTAAGAAGATTAGACCCAGATCAAGATGTATGGATCAAAAGTGAAGGTGACAGGATATTCGGGTACCAATATACCAGTGCAAGGAGAATGCATGGCCAAAGTGAAACAGAAGGACAGAGGGCATATGCTAGGTTTCACCGTGATACCAAAGGTGTACAAGCCATACAAGGTTTAACAGCCTGTGAGAAACTGAACATGGTAAAAAGAGTCCCCATTATGGAAAGCGAAGGAGAGACAGTCCATGATTAACTCATGAAAGATTACAATGACCTATTTCAGGATCTAGGCTGCCTTCCAGCAGAACAGACGATCAGAGTGGATAAACATGTGCCACCAATAATACATCCATGCAGAAAAGTTCCATTTGCGCTTCAAAAGCAACTAAAAGCAGAGTTGGACAGGATGGAAAGCCTGAACATGATTCAGAAGACAGATGAGCCAACGGAGTGGGTGAGTTCACTCATCGTTGTGGACAAAAAGAATGGGAAGCTTAGAATTTGCTTGGATCCAAGAAATCTAAACTAAGCTATAAAGAGGGAACATTTTAAGCTTCCAACGTGTGAAGAAATCATGTCACTGTTTGCAAATACAAAGTTTTTCAGCAAGTTAGATGCATCATTAGGATTTTGGCAGTTAAAATTGGATGAAGCAAGTTCCAGACTGTGCATGTTCAATAGTCCATTTGGCAGATACAGATTCCTAAGGTTACCATTTGGAGTTGCCTCAGCTCCAGAAGTGTATCTCAAAACTATCCATATGGTCTATGAGCACCTGGACGGAGTTGATAACTCAATGGATGACATGATAGTATGTGAGACTAAGGAAAGTGCTGGAAGCAACAAGGAGAGCAAACCTGAACCTGAATAGAGAGAAATGCCAGCTCGGGGTGACAGAACAAATATTTGTAGGAGATATTATTGGCAGTGAGGGCATCAGACCAAATCCCAGAAAGGTGTCCGCCATTGGGAACATGCTTAGGCCACAATGCAAATAGGAATCATGTGCATGAAAAGTCATGGAGTGAACTAAAGAAACTGCTTACAGAGGAACCAGTTCTGATGTTTTACGACCCAGTGAGACCATCAAGATATCATCGGACACATCAAATAGTGGGCTCAGTGCAGTTCTTCTGCAAAAATAAGCTACTTTTGTTTTAAGAAAGGGAGATATAATGATAGTGATCATGGTTGCATTGCAACTAGCAATGCCTTACTCTTTGATTAGACAGCTGCCAGCAGGGGGCTGACACACAGTATGCAGAGCTGTAATGGAGACTTGCAGCCTCCTGGACTGCCTCATGTGCTGTTTACAACAAATTCTTTAAAGTAAAGAATCTTTTCTTTCATCCACGTGTTGTCTTAAGAACTCACACATACGAATACAAGATGAAACAAAATGGGGTTGAGACCAAATGACATACCCCTGCTTTTGTTTCTTGTGTGATCTTTCTTGCAAACCTCTTTGCAATAAGAGGTTTTTCTTGTCTCAGAAGTAGTGATTATCAGGAAAGAGATCAAGGATCTTGGATCTTGTTCATGCAAGCAATGTTGCACAAATGAGCTAAAAACAAGCTGCATGCTATTGGACATCATTGCAAATGTTCAGAGCTTGCACAAATTCATGAGTTAAACACATTATACAAAGGACTTTTGATGAAGGCTTTTCATGAAGTTTTAACATAGAGCATTTTTTTCCTACATCATGTGATCTCTATTGGTTCCCACTCTCCCTTCTGATAACTCTGGTTTAAAAAGACCCCATCAATTGTAATTGATTGAATTTGGAGAGCAAGTTACGAAGTTGGTCTTGCAAGTCCATTCATTAATACATGTTTTACTTTTTAAACACCTGCAAAGGTAAAATACCATGTTATTTAAATCTTGCTGGAATTGGAGCAGTCATTACTTTAAAAAAAATGAATCAATAAGACTTATCCATTGTCTCATTAATGGAAGCTGCTCTGTTTGTATTTGGATATTGTAAAGCATGAACTGAATCTGGCTATTGCTTTTCCAACCTTTATCACTGCGTTTAGCAAAGGCTTACTAATACATAAAAAATTCCAATGACAAAGAAAAATGAAAAAAATATGTTGCAGCTTCCAAATACAATTGAAGAATAGGCCTGCATCCATTAGATTTCACCATCCATTTCATATATACAGTTAGCAAGATTGTGTGCTCAAGGCCATTGAATGGGAGAATAACTGAGTTTAAAGTGTGTGAGTCATTGAAGGGCCATGACCAATGTTGCTCGAATGCACAGAAGCAAATAAGGAATTACAATCTATTGCCAGGAAAATTAAATAAAGCAAACAAATTGGAGAGAAATACGCAGGTACTGGAAATACAAAACAAAACCAGAAAGCACTGGAACAACTTGGCAAGTCAGATAGCACCTAATGCAAACAACAGTCCATGCAATCTGGGCATGGGAGAAAGTGGAAAAGTTTTGGGAAGATCTAAACCAGGTATTAAATAAAATCACAAAAAAGCAACATACCAAAAAATCCAGAGATCTTTCTTCTAAGTAATATAAGAAGTAAAGAATTAGGCCTCAAACTGGATGAAGCGCAAAAAAGATTTATGATGATAGCCTAAGCTGTAGCAAAAAAATGTATAATGTCAACCTGGAAATCAGAAGAGAGCCTGAGAGTACAGCAATGGTACATGGAAATGAATAAATGTGTTCCATTGGAAAAAAATAAAGTCATACTATTTGAACAATTTTGGGAACTGTATATGGAACACAATAGAGAGGGCCTACCGCGGACCTGCATCCCCTAAAATGATAGAATGAGAAGAAGACGAAATGAACTGACCCAGTGTGTAAAAGTAGATAACACAATTTTCTTGTTTATTTTCATTGTGTGATGACATTATTTAATGGGTTTATTGTATTGTATATGTTGAACGTTTAATGGGTTTGAAGGAGGGAGGGAAGGTAGGGGGGGGGGAAGGGGAGAAAATGCCACTGTGTATATTTAAGAGGGAAACGTTTGTGTGTATTTTGATTGATATGGTGCATAGTGTGAAAAATAAATAAATTTTTCAAAAAGCACCGATGCAGAGAGAAACAGTCAACATTTCATGTCTTCATCAGAATTGGAAACATGAGGATAAAAGTGTGATTTAAGTTGCAGGAATTTTGTTCTCAGAGCAGAGAGAATGTCTGATATAGGGTAAAGAGCAATTTTGCCAAGGTAGCCACTGTTTTAAAAAGCAAAGTTCAAAGCAAAAGAGGGAATTAAAAAAAATTGAACCTGGTATCACTTTTCAGATTTATTGTCAGAGTACATAGATGACATCACATACAACCCTTGAGATTCCTTTTTGCTGCTGGTGTGGCCGAATTACCACTAATTGGTAGTACAAATAATAACTGTACATAGTGTAAACATGTAAATAAAGAACTGTAAACAAATTGTCTGCAATTCAGAGAACAAAAGAAAATCAATCAAGTGAGTCTCTGATTGAGTTTGTCGTTGAGGAGTCTGATGGTGGAGGGGTAGCAGCTGTTTCTGAGCCTGGTGGTGATCCATGGAGAAGGAACAAAGTTGGCCACCCTTAAACCTGTAATACTGTACAACTCCAACTATCTAATTTTGTTTTAAAGACAAGGATATCTGAAATCCTCATTTATCCAAAATTTTTTCAGACCTTGGGCTCCCAGTGCTGGGCTTGGGTCCCCAGTGCCGGCAGCAGTGCAGTGGGCCTCGGGCCCTCGCCACCGGCAGCAGCAGACCTTAGTCTCCCAACTCAAGCTTCCGGGGAGCAGTGGGACACTTGGGTTCCCGGCACGAGCGGGGCCTTGGTGGGGATGTGTTGGTGATCGGCATTGGCCAGCCTTTTTTTGGGGCGAGAATTAAACTTTATTTAATGCTTAAAAAGCCTTACCTTGTTGTTGTATAAACACTACTACAAGTGATTTGCTGTTGCTACTGGGCTATTTTTAAAAAATGACCGGTTTCCCGAAAAAAATTTTTTATCTGAAATGGGCCCAGTCCCGACCATTTCAGATAATCAGAGTTGTACTGTAGTTAAATTCAGTAATAGTGAGCAATACAATGTGCCCAGATGAAAGAACAATTGTGTATCCATTAGAGGCCAAAAACAGTCTTCAGAGTGAGAATAAGATGGACGTTCAGGGAAATTGTTTTTAAGTTAGTTCCTCCCTAAATACTATTAATGGACCTTTTAATTTGTATGACTAACCAACTATTTTATTTTTGATGTTGCTTTGGGCTGGGTTTTTATTTGCTGTGTTCATCCATACTAAATGCTGTTTGGTTTTGGCCCATCTGGGAAAATGCATCCGAGCTTCTGCCTGTTCACTGTTGGTCGTTAAACTCCATTCTTCCACTCCATGAGATATTCCTTTTTCTCTTTATATTTAGCTCATTAATCTATTGCAAAGAAAAGTAAAACAACAATCTCAACTGCTGGAAATTTTATGACTTTAAAAATAATCTTAACACGAATAACTGTGAAGGTATTTTATTATGTCTATCACAAACATAATTGCCCACTTCTTTGTAGAATACATTTGTTGATATTTTTTTCTTATCCCCATTTCTAATTCTAGGAACCTGCTTCTTCAAAGCTGAGGATTGTTAAAGTAGGATCTTTGAAAAAAAACACACACATCTCTTTGAGCTGGGTTTCAAACAGGGACTCTTAAGACGTCTATGATTTTTTTATAGTAGGAGTATTATGAAGATTATTTATTGGAAACTCTCATTGTTGACTTGACAGTTGAAATTTTTTTCATAATGTGTTCTGCAATGTTGTTTGTTGTTGACAGTCATAAAATTGGTCATTGCGACCAAAGGGGAAATGAATTTACTAGGACTTCATAAAATTTAATTCTTTGGTAGCTTCTGGATACGTGCCCAAAGACACTCTCTCAACCTCAGAGCTCTCACTGAATGTCTGCACATTGATAGTCAATCCTGTGTTTTAAGCAAAATGTCCATCTGTATTGCCTACAACTAATTTATTGATGATCACTTTGTCAATTCCCTGAGGAATCAATACCATTTAATAGCTTTGATAGATATACCCCTTTTGGCTGATATGTTTTTTCTCAACCCCATGTCCTGCTTATTTCCTTAACCTTTGACACCCTTATTAATACATAAGTTATCAATCTCCACTGCTACTGATCAATATCCTGCTGTATCCACTACACTATCCACAACTCTTCTAATCATTGTGTCATCTACAAACTTACTAACCCACCCATTTTCATCCAAGTCATTTATAAATTCAGAAGTTATAATTCTGAGAATTTCAATTATAATTTATAATAAATATTTCCACAACTTGTCCATGCCAACCACTTTACTACATTACATTGTATTACATTACAACCACATTACCTGCATTAGTCCCATCTGCTTATGCTTGGCCCACATCACTCTAAACCCATCCTATCCATCCAAATCTTTCTTAAATATTGCAATAGTACCTGTATCAGGCACCTCCTCCTGCAGCCTATTCCACATACTCACCACCCTCTGTGTAAAAATGTTACCCCTTGGGTTCCTGTTAAAACTCTCTCCCATGTCCTCTGGTTACTAATTACTCATCTCTGTTGAAAAGACTCTCTGTATTCACCTGATCTATTCCTTTTATGATTTTGTACATGTCCATGAGATCACCCCTCATCCTCCTATGCTACAAGGAATAAAGCTCTAGCATGCTCAACCTCTCCCTATAGCTCAGGCCCCAGATTCCTGGCAGCATCCTCATAACTCCTTTCTGAACCCTCTCCAGCTTTTTTATTTTTATTTTTCACACTATGAACCATATTAATCAAAATACACACAAACATTTCCCTCTTGAATATACACAATGTCATTTTCTTCCCTTTTTCCCTCCTCCCTTCCCTCGCTCCTTCCCACTCCCCTCCAAACCCATTAAATGTTCAATCTATACAATACAATAAACCTATTAAACAATGTCATCACACAATGAAAATAAACAAGAAAATTGTGTCATCTACTTTTATACACTGGGTCAGTTCATTTCGTCGTCTTCTCATTCTATCATTTTAGGGGGTGGAGGTCCACGGTAGGCCCTCTCTGTTGTGTTCCATGTATGGTTCCCAAATTTGTTCAAATAATTTGACTTTATTTTTTAAATTATATGTTATTTTTTTCCAATGGAATTCATTTATTCATTTCCATGAATCATTGCTGTACTTTCAGGCTCTCTTCTGATTTCCAAGTTGACATTATACATTTTTTTGCTACAGCTAAGGCTATCATAATAAATCTTTTTTGCGCTTCATCCAGTTTAAGGCTTAATTCTTTACTTATATTACTTCGAAGAAAGATCTCTGGATTTTTTGGTATGTTGCTTTTTGTGATTTCATTTAATATCTGATTTAGATCTTTCCAAAATTTTTTCACTTTCTCACAAGCCCAAATTGCATGTACTGTTGTTCCCATTTCCTTCTTACAGCGAAAACATCTATCTGACAATGGTGGATCCCATTTATTTAACTTTTGGGGCGTGATATATAGCCTGTGTAACCAATTATATTATATCATGCATAACCTTGTATTTATTATATTTCTCATAGTTCAGGAGCATAGCTTTTCCCATGTTTCATCTCTATGTTTAGATCTTTTTCCCACTTTTGTTTGGGTTTATAGCTTATTTCATCATTTTCTTTCTCTTGCAGCTTGATATACATGTTTGTTATAAATCCTTTAATTATCATTGTGTCTGTAATCACATATTCAAAGCTGCTTCCTTCTGGTAATCTCAATCTGCTTCCCAATTTGTCCTTTAAGTAGGTTTTCAGTTAGTGGTATGCAAACATTGTACTATGAGTTATTCCATATTTGTACTTCATTTGTTCAAATTATAATGAATTATTTCCCCAAAAACAATTTTCTATTCTTTTAATTCCTTTTCTCTCCCATTCTCTAAAGGTAAGGTTATCTATTATGAAAGGGATTAGTTGATTTTGCATCAATAATAATTTTAATAATTGGTAATTTGTTTTTTTTCCTTTCTACGTGAATCTTCTTCCAAATGTTGAGCAGATGGTGCAGTACTGGTGAACTTCTATATTGCACCAGTTTTTCATCCCACTTATAAAGTATATGTTCTGGTACCTTCTCCCCTATTTTATCTAGCTCTATCTTGGACCAATCTGGTTTTTCCCTTGTTTGATAAAAATCTGATAGATATCTTAATTGTGCTGCTCTATAATAATTTTTAAAGTTTGATAGCTGCAAACCACCTTGTTTGTACCATTCTGTTAATTTATCTAGTGCTATCCTCAGTTTCCCCCCTTTCCATAAGAATTTCCTTTCCTCTTTAGTTCATTGAAGAATTTCTCTGTTAAGGAAATTGGTAACGATTGAAATAGGTATTGTATCCTTGGGAAGATATTCATTTTAATGCAATTTACCCTTCCTATCAGTGTTAGTGGTAAATCTTTCTAATGTTCTAAGTCATCTTGTAATTTCTTCATTAATGGCTGATAATTTAAGTTGTATAGATGGCCTAGATTATTATCTAGTCTAATACCTAGGTATTGGATTGCTTGTGTTTGCCATTTAAATGGTGATTCTTTTTAAAATTCTGTATAATCCGCATTATTCATTGGCATCACTTCACTTTTATTTGTGTTGATCTTGTACCCCAATATTTCTCCATATTCCTTCAATTTCTTATGTAATTCTTTTATTAATAATTCTGGTTCTGTTCAGTATACAATGATGTCATCTGCAAATAGATTGATTTTATATTCCTTCTCTTTTATTTTTATCTCTTTTATTTTATTTTCTGTTCTTATCAGTTCTGCCAATGGTTCTATTGCTAAAGCGAACAGTGAGGGAGAAAGTGGACATCCCTGCCTAGTTGACCTGCTTAATTTAAATTGGTTCGATATATATCCATTTACTGTCACCTTCACCATTGGTCCTTATATAATGCTTTAATCCAATTAATATATTTCTTTGGTAGTTTGAACCTCTGTAATATTTTGAATAAATAATTCCATTCTACCCTGTCAAAGGCTTTCTCTGCATCTAAAGCAACAGCCACTGTTGGCATCTTATTTCCTTGTACTGCATGGATTAAGTTAATGAACTTACAGACATTGTCCGTTGTTCGTCTTTTCTTAATAAATCCAGTTTGATCTAGTTTTACTATTTTTGGTACACAGTCGGCCAATCTGTTTGCTAATACTTTTTCTATTATCTTATAATCCGAGTTAAGTAGAGATATTCGTCTATATGATACTGGTGTTAGTGGATCTTTCCCCGTCTTTGGTATTACTGTAATTATTGCTGTTTTACAATTTTTGTGTTTTTTCTATCTGGTTCATTTCTTCCAGGAGAGGAGGAATTAGTAACTATTTAAATATTTTATAGAATTCTATTGGGAGTCTGTCCTCCCCAGGCATTTTATTGTTTGGTAGCTTTTTTAATATATCTTGTATTTCCTCTATTTCAAATGGTTTTATCAATTTGTTTTGCTCCTCTTCTTGCAATTTTGGTAGTTCAATTTTAGCTAGAAACTCATCTATTTTGTCTTCTTTCCCTTCGTTCTCAATTCGGTATAATTGCTCGTAGAATTCCTTAAAGTTTTCATTGATCTCTGTTGGGTTATATGTAATTTTTTTGTCCTTTTTCCTTGATGCCAATAATGTTCTTTTAGCTTGATCTGTTTTAAGCTGCCAAGCTAGTATTTTGTGCGTTCTTTCTCCTAGCTCATAATACTTCTGCTTTATTTTCATTATGTTTTTCTCCACCTTATACGTTTGTAGTGTTTCGTTGTTTTTTTGTCCACTAATTCTCTTTTTGTTGTATCTTCCCTTGTTGCTAGTTCTTTTTCTGTACTTACTATTTCCCTTTCCATCTGTTCTATTTCCCGATTGCAGTCCTTTTTCATCTTAGTTACATAACTTATTATCTGCCCTCTGATGAAGGCTATTTTTTCTTTTTTCAGTAAATTTAATAGCCTCTTCCTTTTGATTTGGTTATGTATTCCATTAATATTTATAGTCATATAGTTCAACATGGCCATCTCACACTCTGTTTACATCTCATTTCCACTTCCTCACCACCACCTTTCCCCTTTTCTCCATTTTCATTTCTCAGTTTTTTTTTTTTTGAACACACTGTATGACAACACTTCTAAAACATAAAATACTTCAACCACTCCCACATCTAAAATTCCCTTAACCCCAAGTGTTCCCCCCCCTCTCTGAGTCCCCCTTTGTCTCTTGCCAGGCAATCATAAGTACAGTCCATTCGGACTGCGAACCCATTCGCAAGTATCAACTGATTTTGCAGTGACTGTTATTCTCTTCCACCCAACCCCCTCCAGAAAAGACTTTTATCTTCACATTACAACAAAGCTCTCCCTCTTTTCTTCTCTTTCTTTTTCTTTTTTAACCCCTCCTCTTTCCCCCACTTCTCCCTTACTTCCCTTTTCTTCCCTCCTTTAGTTCTTATACATTATTTTTACATCTTTATATGTAGTTTATCATCATTCTTTGTTCTTGTTACATCTCTTCATCTCTCTTTCTGTTTTGCAGCCGTTCTGCAAATTCTCGTGTTTTCTCCAGATCCAAGAACAGTCTGTTTTGCTGCCCTGGGATAACTATTTTAAGCACCGCTGGATATCTTAACATAAATTTATAGCCTTGTTTCCATAGGATCGATTTTGCTGCGTTAAACTCCTTCCTCTTCTTTAGGAGCTCAAAACTTATGTCTGGGTAGAAAAAAAAAATTTGACCTTTGTACTCCAATGGTTTTTTTGTCTTCTCTAATTTTATTCATTGCCTTCTCCAATATATTTTCTCTTGTGTATCTCAGAAATTTTACTAAAACGGATTTTGGTTTTTGTTGTGACTGTGGTTTTGGGGCTAATGTTCTGTGTGCCCTTTCTATTTCCATTCCTTACTGCATTTCTGGCATTCCCAGGACTTTTGGGATCCATTCTTTTATAAATTCTTTCATATCTTTGCTTTCTTCATCTTCGCCTTCTTCATCTTCCTCAAGGCCCACTATCTTTATATTGTTTCCACCCTCTCCAGCTTGACATCTTTTCTGTGACATAGTGACCAAAACTGAACATAATACTCCAAATGGAACCTCACCAACAACTTATACACTTCAACATGATTTGCCAGAAGCTATACCTCATACACTGGCTGTTAAAAGCCAATGTAGCCAAAAGCTTTTCGACCACCCTATCTACCTGTGATGCCACTTTCAAGGTATTATATACTTGTAGTCCTAGATCCTTCTGCTCTTCAACACTACCCATATCACTACCATTCGCGATGTAGACCCCACTTGTGTAAGACTTCCCAAAATACAACACCTCACATTTCTGTGCTTTAAATTCCATTAACTATTCCTCTGCCCACCTGCCCAGCTGATCCAGATCCTGCTGCAATCTTTAACAACTGTGTACCCCATCTACAATACCAGACACTTGCTAATCACACTGTGTACATTTTCATCTAAATGTATTGATGACGAACAGCAATGGGCCCAGCCCCCTACTCTTTGGTACACCACTGGTCATGGGCCTCCAGTTTGAGAAACAACCTTCCACCATCACCCTCTTCTTTCATCCATGAACCCAATTTTCTGTTCAATCTGCTACCTCACCTTGGAATCCATGCAATGAAACTTTCCAGAGCAGCATACTTTGTGGAACCTTCCCAAATCCCTTGCTGAAATTCATATATGTATAAACACATCCATAGTAATCTTTTTTCAAAAATTTCTCATTGAAAGCATTGCTACTGTGGTAAATAAATTTAATATTAAAGTATAAACATTTTAAAGTCAATGTCTCTGCTATAAATTTGAGCAGCACTTACGCACCTGGTAGATGTGCCTGCTCCCACCTCCAGCACAGCCGTTCAATCCTGACCTGTATGTGTGGAGTTTCCACACACGATATGAGGCAGTCAGGGGTTTTGTTTGGTGCTCCAGTTTCCCACTATTCCCCAAATTGGCCATTCTAAATTATCATCTATAGATGAGTCATAGAATTTGAATGAAATGAATGAAAACACAAGAGAATAAAATTGGTTAGAGTAGGATTAGGGTAAAAACAGGTGCAGATGGTTTTAGAGGACAATGGGCTGAGATGCTTTTTCCATGCTGTATCTCTCCATGACCCCAACAGTAGCAATCTAGCAACATAAACTGCTGATCAAAGCGTGTAGCGTTTGGCACAGCGTTCTCAGTCTCTGTTTACCTGTACTTATGTGGGCCAGATGCGAGCAGTCCTGACACTCTCACCCAGGAATCATCCAGTGAAGTGTAGAGGCCTCAGTGTGCAAGTTACTCGTTAATATATTTTGAAATAGGCTCCTCGAATGCTTTGGAAACTCTTTCAGGGTAACATAGGTGTGATGTGCTTTGCTTGACTTACAATTACCTTTATCTCTAGTCAAAAGGTTCATTTTGACTCCTGTGGGATTATGCAACCTTTGAGCATTATCATTCTTTAAGTGCAACTTTCTGGACCAAACTGTGGATCCTTAGCTTTGTGGGTCTAATACACTAAGTTTCTGGAAGCTGTATTATAAAGACCTGTGCTACTTCATGTAGAATCAGAGTGAGATTGTCAAAGAGCACAGAAACTAGTGCTCTAGCATAGCATGTATATGCCAACCAAATACCTTTCCACATCAATTCCATTTCCCAGCACTCGCCCCATAGCCTTTTATGTCATGATTCTTCAAGTGGTCATTAAAATACTTCTTGAATGATGTGAAAGTACTTGCCCCCACTGCCTCAGGCAGTATTCCACATTTCAAGAACGATCTGTATGAAAATAATTCTTCATCAAATCTTCATTAAATTGCTCTCCTTTATCTAAACAATGTTCTTTTGTTATAAACACCTTTGCAAATGGGAGACATTTCTCACTCTCTGCTATATTAGTACCTCTTATAATTTTCTACTCCTCAATCAGGTTCCCCCACCCTTAGCCCTCACCACTTCATGGAAAATAAATCCAGTCTACAGAGTCTCAAAACAAAAATAAATATGATTTGTGGCTGAAACATTCCATCTCAGGCAACATCCTGATGAGTTTTCTCTGCATCCTTACACATCCTTGCCATAATATGATGACCAGAACAGTGCACAGTACACTATCTGTGGCCTAACTAATTGTTAATATTGCTGTACAATTACCTCCTTGTTCTTAGCTTTAATAGTCATGATGTAAAATATAAGTCTTTGTAACCAGCTTTTTTTTTAATTACATGTTGCTGCCTCAGGAGATTCTTGAACATTTTTTACAAGGTCCCCAAGTTCAAAATGGCCCTACCATTCATTATACAAATAGTTATTAATCCTCCCATAATTCACCACACAACATTTTTTGGGATTAAATTCTGTCTGCCATTGTTCTGTCCATCTTCCCAATTCATCATAATAATTTGTAGCTGATGACCCACATCACTATCGACACCACCAATTATGGTTTCACTTGCAAACATACCTCCCGATTTGATATTATTAATGTAAATA
The DNA here is from genome assembly GCF_036971445.1 of Narcine bancroftii. NCBI lineage: Eukaryota > Metazoa > Chordata > Chondrichthyes > Torpediniformes > Narcinidae > Narcine > Narcine bancroftii. Next base: position 156,851,145 of record NC_091475.1, read on the forward strand.
AGACACAAGAAGACCTCCAGCACTGATTCTTATGGTGGCCACAATCCTCAATCATCACCTTCTTCCGATGAACAAATTTCAGATCACATTAGCCAAATTGACACCAATGCCATGGGCTCTTAACTTCTGTACCATTCTCCCATTAGGAAGCTTGTCAAAGGCCTGACTGAAGTCTCTGAAGATGACAACAACCACACCACCCTCAACAATACTGTTATCTCGTCAATCAAATTAGTCACACAAGATTTCCCTTTAACAAAGCAATGCTGACTATCCTTCATTAACCTCTGCCTTTTGAAATGTGCCTCAGAATTTATTTCTGTTTTCCCTACCGCTGAGATTAGTCTCACTGGTTCGTAAATATCTTTGCTTAACCCTGCTGATGCTCTTGAATAGGTTTGATTTGAACCGTGAGTACATTTTGAGTTATTGGTTAATGAAACACCCACTGTTCCAAAAACAAGGCTCAGTCTTTTTTAATTCCAATTGCCAGATTTAAGTTTTCCATACCAGCTGATCACCCAAAGTAAAGCCTGCAAGAGGCAATGAAAATCAGCATCCAGGAGACAACAGAATGAGCTACAAAATCCATGCCCAACAATTTTTAAATTCAAAAGGCCTCACTGTTTTTATACCATTGGGTTTTTTTCTTCAAGCTCCTGTACCTCCTTCCTGATGGTAGCAGTGAGAAGAAGGCATAGCCTGGATGGTGAGGATCTCTTTGATAGAGGCTGCTTTCTTGAGACTTTATATCTTGTAGTTGTCCTTAGTGGAATGGAGATTAATGCCCATGATGGTGCTGGCCGAGTTCACAACTCTGTGTAGGCTTTTCTTGTCGGTGATTTGGCAGCTCCATTTCAGACAGTGATGCAACTAATCAGAATGCTCTCCTTAGTACACCCATAGAAATTTGCAAGATTCTTTGGTGACACGCCAAGTCTCCTCAAACTCCTCATGAAGTATAGCCACTGACTGACGAGTCTTCTTCATGACTGCATCAACATGAAGGCCCCAGGATAAATCTTCAGAGATGTTGACATCCAGGAATTTGAAGTTCTGCTGACCCCTCAATGAGGACTAGTTTTCATTCTCCTGGTTTCCACTTCCTGAAGTCCGCATTCAGTTCCTTAGTTTTGCTAACATTGAGTGCAAGGTTGTTGTGGGGACACCTCTCATTAGCTCATCCATCTCACTCCTGTTAGCTTCCACGTTGCTGTCTGTGATTCTGCTGACATCCATAGTGTCATTGACAAATTTGTAGATGGCATTTTGATGGATGCTCTATTTCAATCGATTTTTGCATTTCTTTAATGTTCTAGTCTAATGTGTTAATATATTTATGAGGTCCTTTAGACCACATGTGCATAAAACATGGCTAGAAATTAGTTTATGTAACAGTAGTAGTTCTGATTCATCCCACATTCCCATGGATAACTGAAGTCTGAAATCTCTCTCTCATGTCTGAGCATTTTTTAAATGAAAGAGTTAAAGGTATTTATGGTGAATTAATTAAAATCAGAAATGTAAATTGCCGGATACCTATCTTGTTCAGCGAAAGCTGTTCCCTTACCTACATGAATTGTGTGACTATCCCTGCACTTGGCATAAATTCAACCCCCAACCCCCACCGCCCCTGCCTCCCAGCTTTGAAGTGTTGTTGGAAATATTTCCTGGAAAGAACATAACTCTTGGCATTTTCCCTCAAGATCCAGCTAATACTTTCTGCAACTTTGCACCATTCTCCTTGGCATAATCAGGTTGCAAATGATATGTGATCGCAAAGTCATCATTCCCATCACGTAACATAGGACCAATAGTTCTGCTGGATGCTATTAGCCCTGGAAGATCTGAAAATGGTTCCATTGACAATTTATTATAAACTCTCTATATCTGGTGGGGAACAAATTGCTTGAAGAATGACATGCTGAAGATAGCTCTATGCAGGGGTTATATACTTTCTTGTGCTCAAACTCTTATTTCCATTCAAGTAGAACATTTAATTATTATCAGATTAGTGCTCTTAGCTCAATTTAATTCTATAATGATTACCTTGCTAGCCCAAATAAGCACTCTATTCCCAATTGAACAATACTAAGCGTATAAAGCATCATTCAAATTGCACTCCAGCAATCTCCTCCAACAGATTGCTGAGTGAGAGTGCATTAATGATTTCAGATTTCTTGTCAGACTACATACATGACATACAACCGAGATTCCTTTTTTTTCCTGCAGGCGCAGCAGAATTACCACTAATTGGTAGTGCAAAAAAAACGTACACAGCGTAAACAAGTAAAAGAACTGTAAGCAGATAACAAATGTAAACAAACTGACTGGGCAATACAGAGAGACCAAAAGAAAATCAATAAAGGGTACAAGTAAGAGTCCTTAAATGAGTCTCTGTTTGAGTTTGTTGTTGAGGAGTTTGATGGTGGAGGGGTAGCAGCTGTTCCTGAACCTGGTGGTGTGAGTCTTGTGGCACCTATACTTCTTTCCTGATGGCAACAGTGAGAACAGAGTGTGTGCTCAGTGGTGTGGGTCTTTGATGATTCCTGCTGCTCTCTGATGGCAGCGTTCCCTGTAAATGTACTCAATAATGAGGAGGATTTTGTCTGTGATGTCTTGGACTATGTCCACTACCTTTTGGAGGGCTTTACGCTCAAGGGTATTGGTGTCCCCATACCAGACCGTGATGCAGCCGGTCAACACACTTTCCACCACACCTCTGTAGAACTTTGCCAGGGTTTCTGGTGTCATGCCAACCTCTGCAAAGTAGAGGTGCTGACGGGCTTTCTTCATGATGCCATTGGTGTGTTGGATCCAGGAAAGATCCTCCGAGATAGAGACTCCTAAGAACATAAATATGTTCACCCTCTCTACCCCTGATCCCGCAAATAATCACTGGATCATACTCCTCTAGTTTTCTCTTTCTGAAGTCAACAATCAGCTCCTTAGTTTTGGTGACATTGAGTACAAGGTTGTTGTTGGTGCACCTTTCAGCCAAGTTTTCAATCTCCATCCTCATCGGCAAATTTGTTGATGATGTTATTGTCATGCCAAGCTACTCAGTCGTACATGAAGTGCAAATCAGCATTCCTCTTTCCAGGGAGTTCTCTGATGTTATCCCCATTATTACCCATCAGCTAGCTCACCCTGATTGCTGTATCTCCTGGCAAGGTGGTGTATTTCAAGGTAGGACCATATGAACTGCTCACAAATGGATAGAGGGCTATTTGAAACCAACTCTGGGGAATAATGATCAAAGCCAAGGAAAGATGCCCAGTGACTCTATATAAGTCTTACAGAAGACAAATAAGAAAGACTCAATTGGGCACAAAAAAATTATTAAGCATATTGATTTTTGTACTTTCATAATAAATGGAGATGGGAACACAAGTATTGTTGAGTAGAATGTGTGTTTCTATGGAAATTGGAATTCTCTTCATTTGTGACAATTCCAGAATTGTGAAAATCAGCATTTTTCCTCATTTCAACTTGTAATTGAGAGCAACAAGGAATCATTCTTCCGATCAGCTAATATGCTTGTGGGAGGGAATTCCAACAGATCTGTGAATGAGCAATCACAAAAGAAAAGGAAAACTTGTCTTGATTGAGATTAAGTTGGAGTAAGCAAACAGAGGATCAAGGATTTCCTTGTGATGTTGGCAAAACCTTTAACAAGTGATTGCCATCCTGAGGGTATGCAATGCACATTCAGATTGCAATGAGAGCTCTGGGGGGTGGAGGTGTGGTTAGATAGTGTAGGATCCTGATATCTGTTCAGAATTATTTTTGGACACCTTGGAACCTATGCCAGATGAACCAACATCAAGAAAGGCCATGGTTATCTGACAAGATCTGTGTGAGCACCATTGTTTTGGGATAAGCATTATTGCTTCACTGATAGCCACAAAATATAGGCCGATGATGATAATATTCATATACCATATTTGTGCAAAGTTGTAAATATACAGCAACATTGCACAAATAATTTAAGTAAAGTTGTGCACACAACATATTAAAATTTACAACCAAATACTGCCATAAGATGACAAAACATGACACCAGATTTCAGATTTATTGTCAGAGTACATACATGACATCACTTACAACCCTGAGATTCCTTTTTCCTGCAGGCGAGACAGAATTTACCACTTATTGGTAGTGCAAAAAAAATTGTACACAGTGTACACATGTAAACAAATAAAGAATTGTAAGCAGATAACGAATGGAAATAAACCAACTGTGTGATGCAGAGAGAAAAAAAATCAATAAAGTGCACAGGTAAAGGTCTTTAAATGAGCCCCTGATTGAGTTTGTTGTTGAAGAGTCTGATAGTTGAGAGGGAGCTGCTGTTCCTGAACCTGATAGTACGAGTCTTGTGGCACCCATACCTCTTGACGGCAGCAGCGAATACAGAGCATGTACTGGGTGGTGTGGATCTATGAATGCTGCTGCTCTCCAATGCCAGCTTTCCCTGTAGATATTCTTGATAGTGGGGAGGGTTTGTTCTGTGATGTTCTGGGCTGGGTCCACTACCTTTCAGATGGCTTTATGCTCAGGGGTGTTGCTTTTCCAAATATCAGACTGTGAAGCAGCCAGTCAGCACACTTTCATCCACATATCTGCAGAAATTTGCCAGGGTTTCTGGTGTCATACCAAACCTCTGCAAGCTCCTGAGGAAGTAGAGGTACTAATGTACTTTCTGCATGATGCCATTAGTGTGTTTGGTCCAGGAAAGATTCTCCAAGATAGTGACCCCCCACCCCCAAAAAAGTTAAAAATGCTCACCTTCTCTACATCTGATGCCACAATGATCACTGGATTGTACACCTCTGTCTTTCCCTCTCTGAAGTCAACAATCAGCTCCTTAGTTTTGGTGACATTGAGTGCAATATTGTTCATGCACCATTCAGCCAAGTTTTCAATCTCCATCTTGTATGCTGACTCATCACCTTTCTTTATGCAACCGACTACTGTAGTACCATTGTCAAATTTGTATATGGTGTTATTGTTGTACCAAGCCACACAATCGTAGGTGCAAAGTGAGTAGAGCAGGGGCCTGAGAACGCAGCCCTGTGGTGCTCTGGTACTGATGCAGATTGTAGAGGAGATCCTCACAGATTGTGGTCTGGAGGTGAGAAAATCCATGATCCAATTACACAGTGGGTTGTTGAGTCCCAGGTCTTGGAGTTTGCTGATCAGTTTTGAGGGTATGATGGTGTTAAATGCCAAACTGTAGTCAATAAAGAGCATCCTGATGTATGTATCCTTATAGTCCAGCTTGTTCCAGGGCTTTGTGTAGAGCAGTGGTTCTCAATCATTTTTTTTTTCCATTCACATACCACTTTAAGTAATCCCTATGCCATTGGTGCTCTGTGATTAGTAAATGATTGCTTAAGGTGGTATGCGAAAGGGAAGGGAAGGTTGAGAATCACTGCTCTAGACCCAATTGTTACTAAAATATTTTGCTTGAGAAAATTTGTCTTTGGCCCATTTCCTTTGGAGTTTTGAAACTGTGCACATAATGAGTCAATTAGGTACAATTAAAGGTTTTCAACCTTTTTCTTTCCACTCACATACCACCTTAAGCAATCCCTTACTAATCACAAAGCACCTATGGCACAGGGAACACTTAAAGTAGTATGTAATTGGAAAGAAAAAGGTTAAGAACCACTGATGTAGAGCCATTTGCTACGATAAGTGAACTGGAATGTACCCATGTTGCCACTCAGACAGGGGCTGATATGCTTCAACACCATCCTTTCAAAACACTTCATCACTGTTGATATAATTGCTACTGGTCAATGGTCATTAAGACAGGTTACTACACTTTTCTTGGGCACTGATATGATCGATGCCTGTTTGAAACAGATGGGTACCACATCCTGTTGGAGTGAGATATTGAAGACATCCATGAATAAATTAGTAAGTTGGTCAGCACAGATTTTTAATACTTGGCCAGGTACTCCTTGGTTCACTCTCCTGAAGCCAGCACACACATAATCCTCAGATATCGGAAGGATGGGATTATCAGGGGACGTGGGAGTCCAGAGTTCACTGTTACTGTCATCAAATCGGGTGTAGAAGGCATTGAATTCCTCTGGGAGCAAAGGTTTGCCGTCTGCTACTTCATCGGATTTGGTTTTTTAGCAGGTTATGGTGTTTAGGCTCTGCTACAGCTGTTGGGTGTCCCTTTAGTTTCTATTTTCATCCAAAATCTCCACTTCGCCTGGGAGATAACTTTTAGCATGTAGATGCAGTTAGCATCTTTCACAGCCTTATTGTTACAACTGTATGTTTATGTATCTAGATGTTTTCTTTTATGTTGAGAAATATGTACTCTAAACTAGATTTGTATCAGTTCATATTTGTTGTCTTTGTATCTCTTCATGTTTACCAGACATGGAATTGAAGTTCCCATTAAATTAATAAAAAATCTTTTTACATTTTGTCAGGCTATTTTTTCCTCTGTTTCCCTCTGCATTTTCTCTGACATATTGAAATCACTACCCTTGCCATTCATTGTTAAAGATGCATTCTCACAAAAGATTATAGAATAGAGGAAGTCTGAACTGAGGTTGTTGATTTATTAACACAATTGAAAGACAAGGTGACAAAGTAGCAGTTACTACATCAGCAGACATACTCAGAAGCCAGTAATTGCTTGTACAGTGTCAGAAATTTATAGTGGCACTTCCAATAGACTTAAGCTTAACTCCACACAATTCACCCTGTAACAGGATCATAGCTCCAGTAATAATGCTGAAGCAAGATACAGATTAAAGTTTCAGAAAAGATCATCAAGCAGATTTCCCCGACCTAATTTGTATCTATTGGCTGAAAAGGATTCTAGAAATCAATGGCATGGCACCAATGAAAGAATGAGAATTAAATGGTTGAAGGATGATGCCTTTAGAGTTGATGTAATGTCTAAAGCTCATATACTTTTGGGCCTCATTTTTGGCAAATCAGAACCAGTTCATGTCGATTAATGATGTTTCATAAAAAATAGTCTGGTAATGGAATCACATTATCTATGGAAAATGTATTCTAATTAACAGATTCATATTATACATAAATACAGTTTCATGAATTAGGTTTGAAAGATTTTAAGCAATAATTTTTTGCTGATCATTTCATGCCAGAAAGTAGATACCTCTGTAGTAAATAATAAGTCCACTGTGTTTTGAAAGATCTCTCTGTTTATTCAGTGGTTACATCTATAAAGTTGCTTTAAATTTTATGTAACCAATTTTAACAAAAAACAATGGTAATTTTATTATTTATACTCATTTCAAATTTGCATTTAAAAAGTACTAAATCAAAAACTAAAATATGCAACTACATTATGCTGCGATAATTTTATTTTTGAAAGCTGTTTTGTGCTGTAAACGGTTATATGGAAAGCTAGAAAGAATTGTGAGTTGATACAACTATTGCTATGTCCTCAGGTTTGCCTTTAAATTGAGTACTAAATATTTTTTATCCTCTTAAACAGATACTACAAGACCAAAACGTGATTATGAAATGGATGGAAGAGACTATCACTTTGTTATTTGTAGAGACCAGATGGAAAAAGATATCCAAGAACACAAATTTATTGAAGCAGGACAATACAATGATAATCTATATGGAACTAGTGTCCAATCTGTAAAACATGTGGCTGAAAGGGTATGTTATTTCTTTTATTTTTAAGAAAATAATATTCTTGGGTACAAGATGACAATTTGGGGGGTGGGAATCAGATGATAGAAAGTTGGGGAAAAGGTATATGCAATGAGCAGGGAAGCTGTGGGGAATGATGGGTAATGGAGAGGACAAAATTGTAGGCAGTTGGATGGGTTGAACTTACGTTTAATGTGAGAATTTTTCAGAATAAGGGTGATGAATTTAGGCCATGGATCAATACATGGAATTATGAATGTGGTGGTCATGAAAGAGACTGGCTGATGCAATGACATGATTTGTTGCTTGATGTTCTGGTTTTTAGATGTTACAAAAAAGAGGGCAGGAGGTAAAAAGAATTTGGGGGTGGTATTGCTAATCAGGGATAGTATTCACAATTGTAGCAAGGTAAGGTTTATGGATGGGTCATCATGAATAATCACTGGGCCACTGAGGAACATATAAGCAGGCAGATTTTGGAAAGATGCAAAAAAAAAGGTTGTTGTCATGGAGACTTTGATTTCTCTAATATTAATTGGCACCTCCTGAATACAAAGGGTTTACATGGGGAAGAAATTGTTAAGAGTGTCCAAGAAGAATTCCTAATGCAGTATGTGGACAGGCTGACTAGAGGGGAGGCCATACTCGATCTCTGGCCAGGTGGCAGATGTCTCGGTGGGCGAGCATTTTGCATTTATGGTGATCACAGCTCATTGACCTTTAGCATAGACTTGAGCAGGAAGCACAGGAGGGAAGAGTTCATTACAATAGTGTAAGGAGGGGCTTGGGATCGTTAATTGGGAATGGCTGCTCTCAGGAAAATGCACAACAGAAATGTGGAGTTTGTTTTGGGACCACTTGCATACGATTCTGGATAGATTTGTCCCACTGGTAGTGTAAAGGAGCCATGGTTGACAAGAGAGGTGGTCAAAAGGAAAAAGAAAGCATATGCAATGTTTAGGAAACAAAAAGTAGACAGGAGTCTTGAAAATTCAGGAAGGAATTTAAGAAGGGACTGAGGAGAGCTAGAAGGGTCATGAGAAGTGCTTGGCAAGTAGTAGAACAGAAAACCCCCCAAGACTTAAAGAGCAGGAAGATAGCTAGATATAACTGCTCAGAGAAAAAGGAGGAACATGTTTCTGGAGGTCCTTAATGAATAATTTGCTTCAGTGTTCACCAAGGAGAGATATCTTGACAAATTTGTCCCCAGGATCAGACAGGATAGACCCCTGGTTACTATAAGAATCAAGGGAAGAGATTATTGAGGTGTTGATGCCGGTCTTTGCTTCATCCTTGTCCAGAGGAGTGGCACCAGAGGATAGTAAATGTTGTTTAAATTAAATTTTAATTTTAATTATTTTTTTGTTCAAGAAAAGTAATAGGGAGAATATTGGGAATTATAAACTATTGAGTCTTTAATCCAGTGGTTCTCAACCTTTTTCTTTCCACTCACATACCACTTTAAATAATCCCTATGCCATCGGTGCTCTGAGATTTATAAGGGATTGCTTAAGGTGGTATGTGAGTTGGAAGAGAAGGTTGAGAATCACTGCTCTAAACACAATTGTTACTGAAATATTTTGCTTGAGAAAAATTGTCATTGGCCCATTTCCTTTGGAGTTATGAAACTTAACAAGTCAATTAGGTACGATTAAAACAGTGGTTTTCTAAACTTTTTCTTTTCACCCACATACCACCTTAAACAATCCCTTACTAATCACAGAGCACCTATGGCATAGGGAATTCTTAAACTGGTATGTGAGTGGAAAGAAAAAGGTTGAGAACCACTGCTTTAATCAGTGATAAGCAAACTATTGGATTCTTGGGGAAGAAAGTTTAGGGGAAATGTCAGAGATAGTTTGTTGTTGTCTTTTTTTTTTACACAGACAATAGTGGGTACCTGGAATGCACTGCCAGAGGTAATGTTGAGGCTGACACAGTAGGGACATTTAAGAGACTCTTTTGCAGGCAGATTCATGAAAGGAAAATAGGAGTTATGGACATTGAGGGAGAGATATATCATGAAGTCGGTTTGCATAGGTTGGCACAACATCGTGGGCTGAAGGGCCTGAACTGATTTATAATCTGGTGTGGGTTTAAAGCAAACACGAGAGTATTTGGAAATTAATCAGTTTTTTCACGGTGTTATCTGCCTCACCTGCCTTCAAATTGCTGTTCCCAACTCTTCATCAGCAAGTCATGTTCTTTTAAACATGTAGTTATTGTAAATGTGTCTATTTTGAGAAAGGAGAGTGATCATAAAAAAAAACAGCTTCTCATTGCTTCAGGGGTAATGACTTTTGTCATTTTTATACTTGAAATTCATTTTTTAGAGCAAGACATGGTAATAAGAATTGCAGTTATTGATGACACGCTGGAAACTTAACTTTGACATGCTGTACACAAAGCTGTGTGTCAACAACAATATCACTCGACCATATTTTATAATGCTTCAGTGACATTCATTACACTTGAAGTGCCCACATTTCCCTCAATGGAAATTTATTTAACTAGATCTTGCTGTAGTGCCGAACCCAATACAAAGATGTATAATCTCAATGCATTGGGAAAGTAATTACAAATACACTTAACTATCAGATTGAAGTACTGTTTGAGTCTGAACCACAACTCAATAATATTTAATACAGTGCTAATTTAGGCTCAGTAATGAAATAGAAAGAAAAATCTGAGAGGTAAAAGAGACAGAAAGAAAACTGTTTAACTATTTTTAAATATCCAAAAGTAATTAATATCTGAATGAAAGAACTCCACATTTGTAAAAGTTCATTTCATTAAGCCAGTGATTTTGGAATTTGTTAAGAATTTTCTTGCAATAAAGTACATTAATTCTAGAATGGGCACCCCTACATTTTTTATTAGGAATATGGGTTGAAATTTATTATAAAAATAGTGGTCATGTTTATGGTGCCAATTAAAATGATGGTTCTGTAGCAGTGATCCTGCAATAACACACGTAACCAGACGGGTTGAGCTCAGTGAGCAGACTGGTTTATTGCAGGCTGCTGGGTTGCACTTATACTCCCAGCCCGGACCTGGCTGGAGGGCGCTGGCGTCACTCGGTCCCCAAGCGCGGGTTTCGGAGCCTCGAGCTGGAAGGAAGGGAAACCCCCGACGGCGCCATTTTGGCTGGCATCCCCGCCGCGTGGCTTACAAGCGAGGCCGGTTCGCCTGCCTTGTGATGAGCCGCCACACAGCTCCCCCCAGAACCGGCGCCAATGTCCTTTTTTGCTGGGCAATGACCACAGGCTCGGTGCTGCGCTAGCTTCAGCTTGTCCATGGTAAACAGCTCATGCCTGCTGCCCAAGTCCAGCATGAACGTCGAGCCGGAACGCTGTATAACCCTGTATGGCCCCTCATACGGTCGCTGCCGATCGAAAACGAACTCTGCGGAAAGCAGCTCGCCAGGAACGTGAGACAGGCGGGTGCCATGCCTGGGCGGCGGTGGGGGTTCGAAGGAGTCCAAGCGTGCCCTGAGGTGAGGAAGTAGTCATGCTGGGGATTGTGAAGAGCATTGACGAACTCACCAGGTAGTGCCAGCGGCGCACCGTAGACCAGCTCCGCTGATGAAGCTTGCAGATCTTCCTTGGGAGTGGAGCGGATGCCCAGGAGCACCCAAGGCAGTTCGTCCATCCAGTTGGGACTGGTGAGGCGGGCCATGAGTGCCAACTTAAGGTAGCGGTGTAGACGTTCAACCAGTCCATTGACCTGTGGGTGGTAGGCCATGGTACAGTGTAGCTGTATCCCCAACCTGTTGGTGAGCTGTGCCCAGACCGCAGATGTGAGCTGGGCACCCCAATTGCTGGTGAGGTGAGCCGGGACGTCGAACCAGCTGACCCAACCATGCAACAGGGCTCAGGAGCAGGAGTCGGTGGAGGCGTCTGGCATCGGGATCACCTCGGGCCAGCGAGTGGTGCGGTCCACCACCATAAACAGGTAACGGTTGCCCCGGGAAACGGGTAAGGGCCCGACGATGTCCACGTGACTGTGGCTGAACCGTTCCCGGACATGTATGGGCATCCTGCTGTGCCTGTGCACCTTGGATGTCTGGGAATGGGTGCATGTTCTGGCCCAGCCCGTGATCTGCTTCTGCAACCCATGTCATACGAACCATTCTGCCACCATCCGGACCATGGACCTGATGGATGGATGTGAAAGGTCGTGGATGTGATGGAAGGCATGCCTGCGCCACTGCCCAAGGAGATATCACACAGGATGGTGCCTTCACTGCTCCGAGTTGGGAGGTCTCGGAACCACAGGCTGGTGAAGGCGGTCTTGAAGGCCCTCATCTCCTCATCGGCTTCCTGGTCCCGAGCGAGCAGGTCGAAGTCAAGGCCGGGTGTCAGTGCGCAGATGGCCAGTTGCGAGAGTGCATCGGCAACCGTATTGTCCTTCCCCGCCTTTTGCCGAATGTCAGTGGTAAACTCCGACACGAAAGAGAGGTGACACTGCTGGCGGGCCGACAAGGGATCCTTTGCCATCGCGAACGCCTGGGTGAGGGATTTGTGATCAGTGAAGATGGTAAAAGTCCTCCCCTCCAAAAAATAGCAGAAATGCCGCACTGCCAGGTACACACCCGGTAACTCGCGGTCAAAGGCACTATACTTGCGTTCCGGCGGGCAGAACAGGCGGCTGAAGAATGCCAGCGGCTTCCAATGCCCATTCACCTGCTGCTCCAGGACGGCACCAATGGCTGTGGGAGAGGCATCGACAGAGAGTGCCACGAGCGGGTGGGCAAGCATGGAGGCCTTCACGAGGGCGTCCTTGGTGGCCTTGAATAGGGTGCAGGCTTCTGGGTTCCAAGCAAGTGTCTTGTGCTTGGCTGCGAGGAGGACGAACAGCGGCTGCATGATGCGCGCAACTCCCGGGATGAAGCTGTTGTAAAAATTGACCATACCCGCGAACTCCTGCAGCCCCTTGAGGCTGTTCGGGCTTGGGAACTCCCTGATGGCGGCAACCTTCGCAGCGACGGGTGTGGCTCCTTCGGCCATGATGTTATGGCCCAGGAACTGCACGGACTCTTTCCCAAACTGGCACTTGGCCGGGTTGATGGTAAGGCCGAAGTCAGCCAGCCAGGAGAAAAGGGCACGTAGGTGGGCCTTGTGTTACGCCCGGTCCTTGCTGGCGACAAGGATGTTGTCCAGATAAATAAAGACAAAATCCAAGTCCCTGCCCACAGAGTCCATGAGGCATTGGAAGGTCTGAGTAGCATTCCTGAGCCCAAAAGGCACGCGCAGGAACTTGAACAGGCCAAAGGGAATGATGATGGCCATCTTGGGTATGTCCTAAGGGTGCACTGGGATCTGGTGATATCCGCGCACCAGGTCAACCTTGGAGAAGACCCTCGCGCCATGCAGGTTGGCCGTAAAGTCCTGGATGTGAGGGATGGTGTAACGGTCAGGAACGGTTCCCTCGTTGAGCCGTTGATAGTCTCCGCAGGGACACCAGCCACCAGAGGCTTTCGGGACCAGGTGGAGCGGCAAGGCACATGGGCTGTCAGACCACCGAATGATCCCCAGCTCCAACAGGTGCGAAAACTCCTCTTTCACTTCCTGGAGCTTGACAGCCGGGAGCTGGAAATGACGGCGTGAACCGGCGGGCCCTGGGTGGGGATGTGGTGGAACACCCCATGGCACGGCGAGGCATTGGAGAACTGTGGCTTGAAGAGTGTCAGGAACTCGTCTAGAATCTGCTGGAACTCGTCTCTGGGAATGCTGATCGTAGCCATCTGCGGTGGGTCCGAGCGGGAGGCGTCAAGGTGAATGGCCTGGAAGGTACAGGCATCCACCAGAAGCCTTTATCCAAGGAGGAAGTCTGCACCCAGGATGGCAGTCGGGAGGGACGAGACGGTGAACTCCACGCGAAATTCTGTTGGTCGATCTGGAAGTGGATCTTGTCTCCACACATCAGGATTGTCGTTGCGTTGGCCGCACAGAGGGGAGGTTCACGTGGTTGTTTCCTGGCTTCGATGGCCGTGGCCAGTATGACGCTGATCTGGGCTCCAGTGTCAACGAAGAACTGCCGGCCACTGACTGAGTCCAGCAGGTAGAGAAGGCTGTGTCCTTGGCCAGCCGCCAAAGCCATTAACAGCGGACAATCTGGTCGTTTCCCTGGAACAAGCAGGGCTGACGACACTTCCGAGCCTTGGCTCCCCAGCACTGGTGGTCGAAGCAGAGGCCTGAAGCAGATGCTGTGGCCTTGCTTATGCTCTTGGGGGCCCCTGCAGGGGCCGGGTGCTCTACCGCAGCACTAGGGGTGGGCTTGGCGTGCCTGTGCCTCGTGACCTGCTGGACAACTGAGCCTTCCAAGAATCGTGCGAACCATAGCTCTTGGGCCTTCTGGGCGACCTTCCTCATTTCAGTGACACTCTCCTGAACCAGCAGCGGGCGGATGTCCCCGGAGATATGTTCGAGGAAGATGCGCTCAAAAAGTGGGCAGTTGGTGTGCACATCCATAAACGTGAGCATCTCGTCCATCAGTTCCATCAGGGACCTGTCCCCCAGGGCATCGAGGTGCAGCACCCAAGCAGCACGCTGGTGTCTGGATAGTCTGAGGGACCCGGTAAGCACTCGCTTGATGGTCTCGTACTTGTCCTCGGCGGATGGGTGCTGAACGCGTCTGGCGGTGGCCTGGTCCAGGGCAGCAACCACATGGTAGAATTTGGTCATGTCGGACGAAATCTGGCGGAGGTGAAAATAGGCCTCTGCGTGGCCGAACCAGGCCTCCGGCTCCTGAACCCAGAATTCAGGCAGTTTCACAGCTATAGCGCTGATCCCAGGCTCACTCATGATGGGTTCAAAGACGTTTGAACCAGTCGGGGTCACCAATTGTAGCGGCGGCTACACTGCTCCTGCAATAACACACGCAACCAGACGGGTTGAGCTCAGTGAGCAGACTAGTTTATTGCAGGCTGCTGGGCTGCACTTATACTCCCAGCCCGGACCTGGCTGAGAACCGCGCTGGAGGGCACTGACGTCACCCAGGCATCATGTGGTCCCCAAGTGCGGGTTTCTGAGCCCCGAGCTGGAAGGAAGGGAAACCCCCGACGGCATCACTTTTGGCGGCTGCCCTGTCGCGTGGCTTACAAGCAGGGCCGGTTCATCTGCCTTGTGGTGAGCTGCCACAGTTCTTCTATTCCAATTATTTTGATTATGACAAAATTTTAAATTTGCAGTTTCTGATGGCTGCTGTTTCTTCTTTCTTTGGCTTGGCTTCGCGAACGAAGATTTATGGAGGGGGTAAATGTCCACGTCAGCTGCAGGCTTGTTTGTGGCTGACAAGTCCGATGCGGGACAGGCAGACACGGTTGCAGCGGAAAATTGGTTGGTTGGGGTTGGGTGTTGGGTTTTTCCTCATTTGTCTTTTGTCAGTGAGGTGGGCTCTGCGGTCTTCTTCAAAGGAGGTTGCTGCCTGCCGAACTGTGAGGCGCCAAGATGTACGGTTTGAGGCGATATCAGCCCACTGGCGGTGGTCAATGTGGCAGGCACCAAGAGATTTCTTTAGGCAGTCCTTGTACCTCTTCTTTGGTGCACCTCTGACACGGTGGCCAGTGGCGAGCTCGCCATATAACACGATCTTGGAAAGGCGATGGTCCTCCATTCTGGAGACGTGACCCACCCAGCACAGCTGGATCTTCAGCAGCATGGACTCGATGCTGTCGGCCTCTGCCATCTCGAGTACTTAGATGTTAGGGATGAAGGCGCTCCAATGAATGTTGAGGATGGAGCGGAGACAACGCTGGTGGAAGCGTTCTAGGAGCCGTAGGTGATGCCGGTAGAGGACCCATGATTCGGAGCCGAACAGGAGTGTGGGTATGACAACGGCTCTGTATACGCTTATCTTTGTGAGGTTTTTCAGTTGGTTGTTTTTCCAGACTCTTTTGTGTAGTCTTCCAAAGGCGCTATTTGCCTTGGCGAGTCTGTTGTCTATCTCGTTGTCGATCCTTGCATCTGATGAAATGGTGCAGCCGAGATAGGTAAACTGGTTGACCGTTTTGAGTTTTGTGTGCCCGATGGATATGTGGGGGGGCTGGTAGTCAAGGTGGGGAGCTGACTGATGGAGGACCTCCGTTTTCTTCAGGCTGACTTCCAGGCCAAACATTTTGGCAGTTTCCGCAAAACAGGACGTCAAGTGGTGAAGAGCTGGCTCTGAATGGGCAACTAAAGCGGCATCGTCTGCAAAGAGTAGTTCACGGACAAGTGGCTGCTGTTTAATTTACATTTAAATTACAGTAAATGATGCTAAATCTATTGCCATTTCTGCAGTATAAAATATAGCATATTTTTGTTTCAGGTTGGAAGGTCACAATATTTTAATAAAATTATATTGAGGAAGATTCTCTTAATGACTTTGAAATAAATATCAAACAATTCCATTGTAATAGTCAAAGAAACACTTGTCTCCAAGTCAAAATTTCATGTTTCACACTACCCCTGACTGCAATGTAGGTTGGCACTCCAGAGTGCTGCACAATTTAAAAGATTGAGGAGTTGAGGGTATTAGGGAACTGGAACAGAAGAGGAATGGAGGCCAACATAGATCAGCCACGATCATATTAAATAGGGGTCTAATGGCTGTCTCCTGCTCCTCACATTCTTATGTTTGAAAACATTATAATTCACATTAAGATGTTAAACTGGGACCCTGCTAACATGTTAAGTGGGTATAAAATATTGAACATATTACAATGGACAACAATTTTTTTCAAAAGGTTTGCTTCCGGAATAAAAAAGGGTATTATGACAGTCAACCTCAAGCTGAACACAAAGATAATTTCAGATTTTCTGTACCATGTAGGAATTTGGAGAAACATTAAATGAACTTTTATTGAATTTAGCATGTTTAATCACATAATGATGCTGAGACATTTCATTAGTTCAGTGGTTCTCAACCTTTTTCTTTCCACTCACCTATCACTTTAAGTATTTCCTATGTCATAGGTCAGGGGTTCCCAACCTTTTTGTTCCTCTGTACCCCTTGGGGATTTTTATAGGTTCCTGTGTACCCCTAAAATTTAAGGTTTAAAAAAAACAGGACCTTGTGCAATCTGAATGCAGATTACAACACCATGTATTGTTCAGTAGTGGTTATTCTCTCAGACCCAATGTACCCCCTGAAAAGTGCAAATGTACCATTGGGGGTACATGTACCCCAGGTTGGGAACCCCTGCCATAGGTGCTCTGTGATTAGTAAGGGATTGCTTAAGGTGGTATACCTTCCACTTTAAGTATTCCCTATGCCATAGGTGCACTGTGATTAGTAAGGGATTGCTTAAGGTGGTATGTGGGTGGAAAAAAAAAGTTTGAAAACCACTGTTTTAATCATACCTAATTGACTCGTTATGTGCACAATTTTGTAACTCCAAAGAAGTGGGCCAATTACCATTTTTCTCAAACAAAATATTTCAGTAACAATTGTGTTTAGGGCAGTGATTCTCAACCTTCCCTTCCTACTCACATACCACCTTAAGCAATCCCCTATGAAGTCAGCCTGAAGAAAACTGAGGTCCTCCATCAGCCAGCTCCCCACCATGACTACCAGCCCCCCCACATCTCCATCAGGCACACAAAACTCAAAACGGTCAACCAGTTTACCTATCTCGGCTGCACCATTTCATCAGATGCAAGGATCGACAATGAGATAGACAACAGACTCGCCAAGGCAAATAGCGCCTTTGGAAGACTACACAAAAGAGTCTGGAAAAACAACCAACTGAAAAACCTCACAAAGATAAGCGTATACAGAGCCGTTGTCATACCCACACTCCTGTTCGGCTCCGAATCATGGGTCCTCTACCGGCATCACCTACGGTTCCTAGAACGCTTCCACCAGCGTTGTCTCCGCTCCATCCTCAACATCCATTGGAGCGCTTTCATCCCTAACGTCGAAGTACTCGAGATGGCAGAGGTCGACGGCATCGAGTCCACGCTGCTGAGGATCCAGCTGCGCTGGGTGGGTCACGTCTCCAGAATGGAGGACCATCGCCTTCCCAAGATCGTGTTATATGGCGAGCTCTCCACTGGCCACTGTGACAGAGGTGCACCAAAGAAAAGGTACAAGGACTGCCTAAAGAAATCTCTTGGTGCCTGCCACATTGACCACTGCCAGTGGGCTGATATCGCCTCAAACCGTGCATCTTGGCGCCTCACAGTTTGGCGGGCAGCAACCTCCTTTGAAGAAGACCGCAGAGCCCACCTCACTGACAAAAGGCAAAGGAGGAAAAACCCAACACCCAACCCCAACCAACCAATTTTCCCCTGCAGCCGCTGCAACCGTGTCTGCCTGTCCCGCATCGGACTTGTCAGCCACAAACGAGCCTGCAGCTGACGTGGACTTTTACCCCCTCCATAAATCTTCATCCGCGAAGCCAAGCCAAAGAAGAATTAATCACAGAGCACTGATGGCATAGGGATTACTTAAAGTGGTATGTGAGTGGAAAGAAAAAGATTGAGAACCCCTGCCTTTAGTTCAACTGGCCTAAAAAAATTTTGCAGCCGATTTTCGTTTGTACTCAGCATCTGATGCCTCTTATGTCAACAACATTGATCCTGCTTTTCCATGATCACAATGTCCTGGTGAAACTTTTCACCATGTTCATCACTGACTGCACCAACATCAGCAGGGAAGAAGTCCAAGTGTGAATGCAGAAAATGAATTTTCAATGATATGATGCACTTAATGGTTTTGTATGTTTGAAGTAGACATAAAATATGACAGGAAATCACAAAAATACGTTATATCTTAAAAAAACAAGTACATGATAGGAATATTTTAAGGTGATTTTTGTGATCAGCAGCCTAAAATTCATTAAATACACCCAAAATTGTTCAGGAAGAAAAATCTTCATTGTTAAATGTAATTTAGAGAGCAGAAGAGTTCTTCTTAGTTTCTTGCCTGGTACCTAGATTTAGTGCCGAGATCAAAATATTTTACTTTGATACATCTGAGATTGTGAAAGGTACTAGGCTTTTTCATCAGCCAGATTATAGGAAGGATATAAATAAGGAAGAGAGGATGCAAGAAGATTTACAAAAAAGTTGACTGGATTGCACTATCTAGAATACAAAGAAAGATTGAGTAGACTGGGTCTTTATTCTTTGGAGCGTAGAAGATTGATGGGGTATTTGATAGAGAGTTAGAGTAGATATGAACAGTGTTACGAGCCCAAAGAACCCCAAAACCCAGCAGCAATAGATATTCAACATGACAAATAGTTACTTAAACAGAAGTTGTTCTTAATTATCTTTAAACATGAAAACAGAATCAAACTTTAACTTATCACTTACCTAACTTAACCTCTAAGCGCACATGTATGTAATTTGTGTGTAAATTTAAGAAAAATTTTTTGATTCACAGTTCAATCTCACTTCTCATTCTTCCAAGATCACTGGTTGCAGGCAATTCTTATCTTTGGCTTGGCTTCGCGGACGAAGATTTCTGGAGGGGTAATGTCCACATCAGCTGCATGCTCGTTTGTGGCTGACAAGTCCGATGCGGGACAGGCAGACACGGTTGCAGCGGAAAATTGGTTGGTTGGGGTTGGGTGTTGGGTTTTTCCTCCTTTGTCTTTTGTCAGTGAGGTGGGCTCTGCGGTCTTCTTCAAAGGAGGTTGCTGCCCGCCGAACTGTGAGGCGCCAAGATGCACGGTTTGAGACGATATCAGCCCACTGGCGGTGGTCAATGTGGCAGGCACCAAGAGATTTCTTTAGGCAGTCCTTGTACCTTTTCTTTGGTGCACCTCTGTCACGGTGGCCAGTGGAGAGCTCGCCATAGAACACGATCTTGGGAAGGCGATGGACCTCCATTCTGGAGACGTGACCTGCCCATTGCAGTTGGATGTTCAGCAGCGTGGATTCGATGCTGTTGGCCTCTGCCATCTCGAGTACTTCGATGTTAGGGATGAAGTTGCTCCAATGAATGTTGAGGATGGAGCAGAGACAACGCTGCTGGAAGCGTTCTAGGAGCCGTAGGACCCATGATTCGGAGCCGAACAGGAGTGTGGATATGACAACGGCTCTGTATATGCTAATCTTTGTGAGGTTTTTCAGTTGGTTGTTCTTCCAGACTCTCTTGTGTAGTCTTCCAAAGGCGCTATTTGCCTTGGCGAGTCTGTTGTCTATCTCATTGTCGATCCTTGCATCCGATGAAATGGTGCAGCCGAGATAGGTAAACTGGTTGACCGTTTTGAGTTCAGTGTGCCTGATGGAGATGTGGGGGGGCTGGTAATCATGGTGGGGAGCTGGCTGATGGAGGACCTCAGTTTTCTTCAGGCTGACTTCCAGGCCAAACATTTTGGCAGTTTCCGCAAAACAGGACGTCAAGTGCTGAAGAGATGGCTCTGAATGGGCAACTAAAGCGGCATCGTCTGCAAAGAGTAGTTCACGGACAAGTTGCTCTTGTGTCTTGGTGTGAGCTTGCAGGCGCCTCAGATTGAAGAGACTGCTATCCGTGCGGTACCGGATGTAAACAGCGTCTTCATTGTTGAGGTCTTTCATGGCTTGTTTCAGCATCATGCTGAAGAAGATTGAAAAGAGGGTTGGTGCGAGAACGCAGCCTTGCTTCACGCCATTGTTAATGGAGAAGGGTTCAGAGAGCTTATTGCTGTATCTGACCCGACCTTGTTGGTTTTCGTGCAGTTGGATAACCATGTTGAGGAACTTTGGGGGGCATCCGAGGCACTCTAGTATTTGCCAAAGCCCTTTCCTGCTCACGGTGTGAAAGGCTTTGGTGAGGTCAACAAAGGTGATGTAGAGTCCTTTGTTTTGTTCTCTGCACTTTTCTTGGAGCTGTTTGAGGGCAAAGACCATGTCAGTAGTTCCTCTGTTTGCGCAAAAGCCACACTGTGATTCTGGGAGAACATTCTTGGCGAGACTAGGTATTATTCTATTTAGGAGAATCCTAGCGAAGGTTTTGCCTGCAATGGAGAGCAGCGTGATTCCCCTGTAGTTTGAGCAGTCTGATTTCTCGCCTTTGTTTTTGTACAGGGTGATGATGATGGCATCACGAAAGTCCTGAGGCAGCTTTCCTTGGTCCCAGCAGAGCTTGAAAAACTCATGCAGTTTGGCATGCAAAGTTTTGCCGCCAGCCTTCCAGACCTCTGGGGGGGATTCCATCCATACCTGCTTCTTTGCCACTTTTCAGTTGTTCAATTGCCTTATAGTCTCTTCCCAGGTGAGGACCTCATCCAGCTCTAGCCTTAGGGGCTGTTGAGGGAGCTGGAGCAGGGCGGATTCTTGGACTGGGCAGTTGCACTGAAAAGAGATTGGAAGTGTTCTGACCATCGGTTGAGGATGGAGATCTTGTCACTGAGGAGGACTTTGCCGTCTGAGCTGCGCAGCGGGCTTTGGACTTGGGGTAAGGGGCCGTATACAGCCTTTAGAGCCTTGTAAAAGCCCCTGAAGTCGCCAATGTCCGCGCTGAGCTGGGTTCGTTTGACGAGGCGACTCCACCACTCATTTTGGATCTCCTGGAGTTTGCACTGAAGATGGCTGCATGCGTGACGGAAGGCTTGTTTCTTCTCTGGCCAGGACGGCTTTGCAAGGTGAGCCTGGTGGGCAGCTTGCTTCTTTGCCAGCAGCCCCTGGATTTCCTGGTTGTTTTCGTCAAAGCAGTCCTTGTTTTTCCTGGAGAAGCCCAGTACCTCTTCAGTGGATTGCAGTATGGTAGTCTTCAGCTGATCCCAGAGGGTTTCAGGGGACGAGTCCGTGAGGCACATTGCATCCTTGAGCTTTGCTTTGAGGTTTGCCTGGAAGTTTCCTCTCACTTCATCTGACTGCAGGTTTCCAACATTGAACCTCTTTCTGGGGGCTTTACTGTTCCTGGACTTTGGCTTGAAGTGAAGGTTGAGCTTGCAGCGAACCAGCTGGTGGTCAGTGTGGCATTCCTCGCTGGGCATGACCCTGGTGTGGAGCACATCTTGTTTGTCTCTCGCACCAGCAATTCTTATACAGTGCACAGAATTGAACATGTATAAAGTTCACCAGGCTTTGGTGCTCGAAAGGTAAATGGTTACCGCTCAGGAAGGTTCTTGTTGGTTTGCAGAGAGAGATGTGTTTTTCCAGGATTTCACAACTGAGGTACAACCATTAGTCACCTCAATATCTTGCTGATGAAACTTGCCCCATCAGGGTTCTCCAGACAACCTCTTTCTTTCAGGCCACACAGAGTTCCTTTCTGTTTCACTTATTCCAAGAGAAACAAAAGACAGACAGCACTTGCAGCCATCCACCACTCTAGAGCTTCTGTTTCAGTTCCAACAAGCTTCTCCTGACTTGTTACAGCTTTCTGTGTCACACACAGTCAAAGACTCCCTTCTGTCTCTCTCTCTCTCTATCTGAGATTCAAAAACTGCCAGCAGAATGTCCTTCTCTCTCTCACTTACAAAACCGCTGACCTTCTCCAGCAAATGATAGGAGTTAGTCTTCTGGTCCATCTGTTATTTTATGTAAACAATAACCTCTCAATGACCTCTAAGTGAGCACTTTGCAGAGAGGTCAAAAGCCTTCCAAAAAGGTCCAAAACAGACAATCTGACTCTGGCTGTTCTTCCAAGGCCTTTCATTTCATGACATCATTTCAATGAGCACCTACTTATGAAATGTGCATAGCATTCCTCACAGTTCCTCTTCAAAGTACTGTGGATATTAATTCTCTAGTACTTCAAATAAGATCTGTTTTAAAATGTGTGTATGTAACCTACTCTAATTTTTACCAATTTTTCTCCCAAAAATTCCATCACAATCGGCTCTTCCCCTTGAGGGTAGGTGAGATTGGAACGAGGGGTCATGGATTAATAGTTAGGTGACAAAAGTTTAGAAGTAACATGAGAGGGAACTTCTTTACTCAAAGACTGGTGGCTGAGTGGAATGACCTTCTGGAAGAGGTCATTCAAGAAAACATTGGATAGGTGCATGGATGTGAGGGGATTGGAGGGTTATGGGCAGGGTGCAGGTAAGTGGGACTAGAGGAGATCACAAATCGGTATGGACTAGAGAGGCTGAGATGGCCTGTTTCTGTACTATAATTGTTATATCGTTATTTTAAATACAAATTATTTTGCAAGTTAGGATTTTCTCATTTTTTTTGTAGGATTAAGTTTAAATGTTCTTCTTCAGTTCATTGTCAATATAGGAGACATTTGTGTTTCTTTGTTTCTCTTAGGGCCAGCATTGCATACTTGACGTTTCAGGAAATGCTATAAAACGTTTACAAATTGCGCAACTTTATCCCATTGCTATTTTTATCAAGCCTATCTCTGTGGATTCATTACTGTAAGTATTTTTTTTATTGAGATGAAGGAGGCTAAAGACAAGAAATTTGGTGAAGCAATATTTGAATGCTATTCCATAATGATTTACCTGTCTCTCAGACAGGACCCTGCAGCCTTCTACTTGCTTAACTAGGTAGTTCTTGTGTTCAACTAACTATTGGCTTGTTTCCCCCTATTTATTCACACCATGCAGTACTACTCAAGAACTCAGTGTGAAACAAGTTAAATTAGTTCACCATGCCAAAAATTGACAAAGATCAAACTCAAATTTCTTTAGATCTTTAAGACAGTATCAGCTTCACACATACAAGTCATTCCTGCTGGATTTTGTTTCAAAGGACCTTGATAGTAATCACCCACCCACCAATGACAGGAGTGGGATTAAATCATCAAATGCATCCATTGCATGCTACATTACAGCAGCAGGTTTTGTAGCATTTGAATTAATGGGAAACCAGTAATCATGTAAGCCTGTCTCGCACTAGACACACTGATATTAATATTAGGATTGATGAGTGTTCACTAACTGAAAATCTCTTAGGGAGATTTATCTTATAGATCTCTTATGGAGATCCATCTCTTATGTTGATGGATAAATTTGGTGACAGTTCCTTATACTGTTTACAACCTTTTGGTTGATAATTAAGGAAATTAGGTCATTAAAAACCTTTAGGAAAAGATGAATATCACAGTGGCTGACTTCTGAGTTAAGGCGTATATATTTTCTGCAATGATGTATTGGGAAAGAAAACAATATTCCATGTTCTTTGTCAATGTCTAAAGGGTTTTTTCTAGCCCACTGTGACAAAAATCTCATTTTTTTTCAACTTCACTATTTCCACATAGGGGGTCCAAGAACCAGATCCTTAATAAACACATCTGCCCCAACCATCTAACTAGAAGTTAAATATGCCTCCTGCTGCTTATTCCCCACAGCAAGGCCAACAAGCGGTGGGCATCTTTCTGGATCTATCTAAACTCAGTAAGGTTTTTCTCAAGCGAATGTTCCTCTCATTTGTTGAAAATTAATGTCACTTAATTCTTGAATAGGTACAGTATACTTTGGATAGCATATTAGTATACTATTTCATCTGCTCAAAATTAGGTATGGAAGATTAGTTTCACAAGTTATATTTCCAAAATACAATAATTAAAACATCATTTCAAATCACACAATAAGACTCAAAAATGCTCTTGACCTTGTGTGGTCCTAATAAAGCCTTTTAAATCCAGAGTACACAAACCCTGAAAACAGCTTGCACCTCCTTGCATCATTGTAACTGGCTTCAGGGCTTCTCATGATGGCATAAAAATAAAAATCTGTCAGTGTGCACAAATGCATTCCAGTTGAGGGCTTTACTTTGCTTAAAGGTTCCTGCTGGTCGTGGTGATGCCCAGGGACATCACAGATCATTTATTTTCTCAGTAAAGCTTGATGGGTTACTGTTTTTATGCTTGTATAGTGCTACAGTATTTTGGTTCACTTGAAGTTTTTCTGATGTGTCCACAGGTATTGTAGATCAGCATATTATGAATTCAAGAGACTATTTTTACTCAAAGATAATTGATTCTTACTGCTGCATCAAATACAAAAACCCTTGGGCAGTATTGAGAGCAGCTCATTTAAAATGTTCCCGTTACTGCATTTATAAAAGTAATCTTTGCATTATTATGACTCCTAATTCCAAATGGTCAAAAAATGGGCAATGATATTCCTAATTATGATTTTTAAAAATCTTTTACAGCTGAATTATAGCACAAATGCAAAACTTAACTGCCATTTTACATCAGCTGAAACTTCCTTAGCCTGACAGCAATATTACAGAAAATGCCTATATTTGCTCTTCTCTGTTCTTAAGTAAGACCTTGGGATGACTTATTTTGTGGTTTCTGATGTGACTGATGAGGCCAATGTGGAAACTGCAGGCTCTTCCTCCAATGGGGCAGGAAGAGTCTCAAGGTATTTTTTTTAAAGGTTGTATCCAAGCAGAAAAGATAAAGGGGAGCCAGTGGATGTGGACTTTGAAAAATACCACACTAGAGGTTGTGAGTTAACATACAAAATATAAATGGAAGAAATAAAGTATTTTCAGATTTGGAGGTAATATCTAATAGTGTACAGCAGAAATCAACAGTGCTGGGACCTGAATGGTTCACAATCTATATTAATAGTTTGGATGATCATTTGTTAATGATACAAAGATGGATGGCAGTGTAAAATGTGAGGATACTGAGATGCTTCAAGGCTTATAGACAGCAAGGCAAACACATGGCAGATGACATACAATGTGCTAAGCTGTCAAGTCATCTATTTTGACAGAAAATATTTTCAAAACTAATTTAGAAATATTAGTCTTGAAAGGACCTATGTTAATCACTGAAAGTTGATATGCAGGCAATAGCAAGCAACTGGAAAGGCAATCAATACATAGCAACTTGATTGTACAATTCCTCAGTGCAAAACATGCAGACACACAACCCAGACATTACACACATACAAATAATCCATATGCAGGACAGTTATTTCATCCATACAAGATGAAATTATTGTGGGCAGAAGCTGCTCCTCAGCCTGGTGGTGCTGGCTCTGATATTCCTGTATCTCTTCCCCGATGGGAGCAACAGAAAGATGCTGTGTGCAGGGTGAACGAGGTGCTCAGTAATTTTGTGCACCTTCTTCAGACAACAAGCCCTGTAGATCACGTCGATGTGGGGGAGGGAAATCTCAGTGATCCTCTCTGCCAGGCTTATGGTCCAGTGGATTGAGGTCCAATCTATTTCTTTGCAGCTTTTCTCAAGTCTGATACATCCATAATGTTTAGGGCAAACTCACTTTTTTTCCTTTATTTGTCCCTGTGCTCCATAGTTTTAAATTTAAAATCAAATAATTCACATGGAATTAAAGTCCACATTCCAGATTTTATTAAAGGTTATTTTGCTTTGACCATGTAGAAATTACAGCACTTTTTATACATAGTTCCTTCATTTCAGGGGACCATAATGTTTAGGACATTTGGATACACAGTGTTTGTGAGTACCTAGGTATGTTTAATTGCTTTGTGGGTGCAGGTGTAAGAGAGCTAGGCTTGCTTCTAAGCTTTTGATCACCTTTGGAGTCTGTAATTGCCATTTTTCAACATGAGGACCAGAGTTGTGCCAATGAAATTTAAAGAAGCCTTTCTGAGGCCGAAAAACAAGAATGAAACTATGAGAGACATTGCCCAAACCTTAGGATTACCAAAATCTACAGTTTTGAACATCATAAAGAAGAAAGATGCTGGAAACTCAATAATTGCAAAGGGACTGGTATTCCAAGGAAGACCTTCACTGCTGATGGCAGAACAATTCTCATCAAAATGAAGAAAAATCTCCAAATACCTGACTGACATATCAGATGCACTCTTGGGGAAGCAAGTGTTGATGACTGTCCACAGAAGACTTCATGAACAGAATACAGAGGTGACAATACAATATGCAAAACATGGCAAAGGTGGTATGCTTTGTATCCTGGGCAGTTCCTTTATGCCTCCACACTCCTCTTGCTGTCACTCTGAGCCTTTTCACACTGAGGGTGAGCGGTGACCCTACTTGGACCCGGGTGAAATTCCAGGCAAGGCAGGACCTCCTGAGCCTTTCACACTGCAGACCAAGCTCCCTGTAATTTACTTCCCCAGCAATTTAGGGGAGTCCCAACCCAGCGATGATGTGGTGACACATTATGCACTTACAGGAAGTCCTACCGGAATCTCTCTCTTTCACCCCATTCCCCCCTCTCTCTCATTCCCATCCACCCCCCCCCCCCTCGCTGAGAGCACTGCTGTGCGTATAATTCTGACACAAAGTCCACAGACTGTATACAAGCTTTAATTAGCTTAAACTTATGCATACCAGTTTCAGTATCTTTGCTGGCTCCACGTGTCTGACTGTCCCAAAAAGAGGCCAGCTCGAGTCTTTATACAGGCTGGTGATTGACAGTGAGCAGGTGGGGCCAGCATCCCAGGTCGCCTACCTGGAGGTACAGTGGTTGCCCCCTGCAGTAGGCTGGTAGGAGTGCGGCCAGTCTAGTGGTTGTATCACTACTACCACCCCCTTCTTAAAATGAGTCCTGGGAGGGGGGAGGGCAGGCGGTGTTCTCAGAATGGAGTATAATCTATGAGTTTAGGCGTTCGTCGGTGCCTCTGGGACCATCACAGGACAGGCTCCTGGTCAATGGTCAGTAGAACCAAAGCCGCCTGAGGGTCAGCTGGGTTCAGGGTGGCCGGCAATGCGGGCTGTGTCTGGCAGAGCAGGGGTGTAGGTGTGGGGGAGGGAGGGGGGCCCTCTGGAGAGGGTGACAGGTCTTTGGTCGAGACAGTGTCCATGCGTCCTTTAGGGTACCTGATGTAGGCGTAGTTTGGGTTTGCATGAGATACACCTGCTTGACCAGGGAGTCAGATTTGTGGGTCCTCATTTGTTTGCAGAGGAGTACTAGTCCCAGAGACGTCAGGCACCCTGTCAGGGAGACGCCAGTCACCAATTTCCTAGGAAAAGAGAAAAGGCATTTGTGGGGGGTCTGATTGGTAGCCGTGCACAAGAGCAACCATATGGTGTGGAGTGCCTCAGGGAGGGCCTCTTGCCAATAGTTGATAGACTAGCCTTTCAACCTCAGGGCCAGGAAGACTGCCTTCCAGATTACCCCATTTACATGTTCCAACTGCCCGTTGTAGCTAGTCGTGCAACTAGCCACGATGCCTCACACTGTCAGGTACTGGTGTAGCAACTGATGTGGATGAAGGCCATGTATCCGAATATCTGAGCTAGTGTCTTGATAACAGAAGAGGTGGAGGTGTCATAGCAAGGGATGGTGAAAGGGAAAACGGGAGTATTCATCTATGACCGAGAGGAAATAGACATTCTTATTCGTGGAAGGCAGTAGTCGCTTGAAGTCGACGGTGAGTCGCCAGGTGGCCTTCACTACATGGACCTGCAGCGGGTAGAAGAAGCGCAGTTTGCACTCCGCAGAGACCCTGCAAGACTCAGTCATGGTCTCGACTTCTTGGTCAGTGAAGGGGAGGTTCTGGGACTTAATGAAGTGGTGAGGGGGAGTTGTTGAGCTTCTCCAGCCCATGCTGGATGTTGTAGCTGAAAGTAGCTAGCTCGACTCGCCAGCACAACATCTAGTCATTCTTGATCTTGCCCCTGTGGGTGGTGCAAAACATGAAGGCCACTGCGCCCTGGTCTGTGAGAAAGTTGAACCTTATGCGATTGTGGCATCAGTGGTGGACTGCTTTCACAATTGTCTGGGCCTCCTTTTCGATGGCAGTGTCCGAGCTCTGAACTGTGGAGGGTCCTGGAGAAAAAGTCCATGGGTTGGCCCCCTTGTTTAAGGGTGGCATTGAGGGCAGCGTCAGAAGCATTACAGTCCACCTGGAATGGGGTGGTCTCATCCATGGCCACTTGCTCCTCGGCAGGGAGGGGAAAGGTTGTGGCTTTGGCCAGTGGGTGGACTTTGTCTGAGAAGCAGAGAACCCTCTGGAAATAGTAAGAGAAAAGCTCTATGGACCTGCAGAGGGCCATGAGCATATAGGGGAGGGGCAGTTCCATTAAGGGGAGCATGCGCTTGGGGTTGGGACTGATGACACCATGTTCCACGATGCACCCCAGGATGGTGAGGTGGGTGGTGCTGAACACGCACTTCTCCCTGTTGTAAGTGAGGTTCAGTGTCTCTGCTGTCCGGAGAAATCTCTCCAGGTTGGCATTGTGGTCCTGCTGGTCGTGGCCTCAGATAGTGACATTGCCAAGGAACAGGAAAGTTGCTCTTGATTGTGCCGGTCTACCATGCGGTTCATCTCCTGACCCGCTGAAACACGGAGACTACATTTGTGACCTCAAACGGGACTTGGTGGAACTGGTAGAGGCGTCTGTCTGCCTCAAAGGTGGTAGAAGGTTTATCTCGGAAATGAATGGGGAGCTGATGGTAGGCAAACTGCAGGTGAATCAAGGAGAAAACCCTGTTCTGGGCTATCTCATTGACCATGTCTGTAATGTGAGGCAGTGGAGAGGCATCCAGCTGGTTGTACCGGTTGATGGTCTGGCTATAGTCAATGACCATCCTCAATTTGCTGCCCTCTTTGACAACAAGGACCTGGGCTCTCCAGGGGCTGGTGCTGGGCTCTTTAACTGCTCCCGCCAGAAGCCGTTTCACCTCAGCCTTGATAAAGGTCCTGTTGGCTGCTATAGGCTTACAGTCTGGCATCAGGTAGTTGAAGAGGGATGGAGGGGGAACCTATAGGGTGGAGAGCCCGCAGGTGGACTGCGGGCAGTCACTGGACTTTGCGCTGTGGATAGTTAGTGGGCCACCAAAGGCAAAGGTAAGGCTGTGGAGGTGACACTGGAAGTCGTCCCAGAAGAACCGGGGCACAGAGCTTGGGCATGACCAGGAGCCTGAACCCTTGATATGCTCCCCCCCACCATCAAGTCCGCTGAGCAGCACCCCAGATCCTGGGCTGCGAAGGCGATAGAGACATTTGCTGGGTGCAGAAAGCTCTCAGTACTACTGCTATCAACAGGCATTTTATTACCTTCCCGTTGACAGGGATGCCCATCAACAAGCATCCAAGTCGATGAGAATGTCCTCCGTTAGCGTGGTGGATGCTAGGTCGCTGCTCCCCAGCAGTTGTGGCAAGTGGGCAGTTTTGCACATGTGCGTGTTGACCACGTCGGCTGGCACATGATGGACGCACCCAGGAGATCCTCATGGCATCAATGTGGGCAGAGTAATGGTGATGCCCGGCACTTGTGTCCAGAGAGAAGGGGCTCCCGGTTGGTTTGGAGAGGCACACTTAAACGAAGTGGCCTTTCTTGCCGCATCAGGAGCAATGAGAGTTCCTCGCTGGGTAATTCTTTCTGAAGCGCCTGTCCAACCCACACCAGGATCAGCAGTACTTACAACAGTGGATGCAATTGTCTCCTCCACATGGGGCCCCTCAATGACCCTTGTCATCGACGTTGGCCAGGTTGGGGAAGGCAAGCATCGAAGGTGAACTGGAGCTTCCAGGGAGTGGACCACTTCCATGATCTTTATAAGAGTTGCCCTCGACCGCAGCCATCTCAGACAAATCACTCCACCTCCCCAGCAAGTGCCCCAGGTAAGCGTCTGCCATCTCACCTGGCTGGTGTACCTTCCCCCCTTCCTCGACTGTCCAGGGTCACCCCCCCCCCCCCAGTCCACCTCTCCCTTTCACTCTCCCTGTCCACTCCTCTCCCTCCGGGTCCCTCGCACACACACTTACACTCACACTTTTTTTTTAAATTTTATTTCATATTTTCAAATTACATAAAGAAAATCAAATACATATAAAGTAACTGTAACTACATCCCCTCCCCCCAACACCATACAAAAATGTATCAAATATTCCCTGATTGGTGTGCCAACCTTATCAGTTATTTAATTTCTATAGCCATATGTTTCAAATATAAACCCCACATATCAATAAAAAGAGTAATTATATGTTAAATTTTAAAAATATGAACAAGACTGCAATTCATTATGCCATCTTCTCAAATTTAGTTGTACATCATTCTTCCATGTAACATCTATACCTTTTCTTGCTACTGCTAACCCTAATCTTAAAAAAGCCAAATATGGTTTAGGCATTTTTGAATCAACAAATGGAACATTAACATAACTCAACAAACACATTTTTGGATCCAATCGAATATCCATTTTAAACAAATCCCTCAAATTTTATAATTTCCTCCCAAAAATACTTAATTTTCTTACACAACCACCCTTGTGCGCACGCACTCCCTTACACCCTCAAATATATCTACATTTATATACACACACTGATAGATAGAGATATAACAAATAGTATAATAAACTGATTTATTGAAGGAAAATTTAGGTTGACAAGCTAACTGCTTACATCACGACGTCTACCCCGCTCGGCCAATTGCCAATTCAGGGAGAGGGTGGCCCAGGGCAATTACTTGGGTCCCAGGCCAACATTTTCACACCGCCGATTCACAGTAGGGTGCCGGGTATCCTCATTTTACGCAGCGGTGTGAAAAGTCCTAAACTTGGTCTCATCTGTCTTTTCCAGAATTCTACAGGCACTTTTAAGTACTTCTTGGTAAACTGCAATCTGACCATCCTTTCTGAGGCTAACTTGTGGTTGACATCTTGCAGTGTTACCTCTATTTATTTTCATGAACTCTCTCATATCTTCACCAACGAAGCAATTAGACATAACAAAAGCCTGTGAATCCAAATGTCCCAAACATTATAATGCCCAGAAATGAGGGCACTCAGTATAAAAAGTGCTGTAATTTCTACATGGTCAAACCAAAACATATACAAATATCCTTAAATAAAATTTGGAATATGCACTTTAATTCCACATGAATTGTTTGATTTTAGATTTAAAACTCTGGACCACAGGGTCAAATAAAGGAAATAAAAAGTGTCTGTCCAAAACATTATGAAGAGCACTGTATATCCTTGCTTAGACAAGGTCTGCACACAAAATTCCAATATGTGGTCTCGCTTGACCTCTCTATTACTTCATTCAGGCACAAAAGTGATTAAAGTAAAAACTCAAGTCCAGCAGCATACTTTATAGAGCAAAGATAAAGTTACTTACCAGTAACCATAATGGGCTTGAGTTCTTCATCAAGGTATGAAAAAAATGTAGGCAGGTGCCTCAAAATGGTAGTGGTGGGGTTTAGGAAGAAGTAATAGGTGGATAAGGGAGGGAAGGGGATGGAGAGCTGGAGGAAAGGAGACCATGGGATAGGGAAGAGGGAGAACAGGGAGATCATACAACATATTATCTATGCAATTTCAGTCATCTATAACATCTCACTAGCAGACACATCTTCCCCTCTCCACCTTCAGTTGATATGTTCCCTCCATGACTCCATCATCCACTCAACCCTTGGCACATTTTCCCGTGACCACAGGCAGTGCCACACTTGCACCCATACCTTCTCCCTCATCCAAACGGTCCTTCCAAGTGAAGCAACACCATTTGTGAATCTTTGGGAGTCATCGACTGGATTGACTGCTCCTGTTGTAGCCTTCTCTACATCAGAGAGAATGGACATAGTCTGGGAGATAACTTCACTGAGCACTTTCACTCTGTTTGCCTGAATAATAGGAATCTCCCTTTGGCCAACCATTTCAATTCTATATCCACTAATTCGCCAACATATCTGTCCATGGCCTCGTGCACTGCCAAACCAAGGCCACCTGTAAAATAGAATGCAACACCTAATTAAGCATCTGGGCATTCTCAAACCGAATTGCACTAACATCAACTTCTCCAGTTTCTCCTGGATCACTCCCCATTCTCCCTTTCTTCCCCATCCCTTTGTCTCCTTTCCTCCAGCTCTCTACGCCTTCCCTCTCCATTCTCAAAACTACCCCTCCCTCCCTCCTGTTTTTTCTTGTGCCCTCTCTCCCTTATCCATCTATCCCCCCCCCCCTCCCCTCCTCGCCTCATTCTGGGGGCAGATGCAATGGAGCCAAAGAATTGAGAGAAAGAAATGGAATTCTTACAGTTGAGGTAGCCATGGAAGTTGGTGGGGTTTCTTTTAAAAAAAAATGTCTATTGAGAGTTTGTCTTCCAACATAGAGACAGAGATTGAGAGATGGGGCAAGTTGAATTTGAAGTTAGGGCTCTAGTTGGCAGCAAAATGAGCTTGTAGACTTTATCCAAGTAGTCACTGACGTAGCAGAGGAAGAGTTAAGGGGTCTTACCTGTGTAGGCCTGTAGCCTGATGGCTCCATGTACCCAACAATAAAGATAGGCATATCTGAGGCCCATGCAAGTACCCTTGGCTACCCTTTAACCTGGAGAAAGTGGGATGAGTCAAAGGAGACACTGAGGGCAAGGACAGTTTCTGACAGCCAGAGGAGGGTGGGTGCAGTTGGGTCTATTGTCGAGAAAAAAGGAAGGGATTTGAGGCCTACGGTCTGTGGATGGAGGTGTATAGTGATTGGATGTCCAAGGTAAAGATGAGGCAGTCAGGTTCAGGGAACATGAAGTTGTTGAAGTGATGGAGGGCACACAATTATCACAGATGTAGGGAGGGAGGGACAGGACCAGTGGGGTCAAAATGAAGTTGAGGAAGCAGATATCAGTTTGTGAGGCCAGAAGCATGCAGAAATAATGGGTATGCCAGGATAATTGGGTTTGTAGTCAACAAAGCTGTGTAGTTTGCCTTTTTATTCCCCCTTTCTGATGAAACTGAATCAAATCTGTTATCTCCCTTTGCATAGAATATATCCAGTGCCCTCCATAAATTTTGCAACAAAGATTTTTTTTATTGATTTGCCTGTGATCCACATTTTTAAATTTGTCATCAAGCAATTCACGTGTGATTTGACCATGTAGAATTTACAGCTTTTTAAAAAATATATACACAGTACCTCATTTCAGGGCATCATAATGTTTGGGACATTTGGCTTCACAGCAGTTTGTGATAACTCAGGCATGTTTAATTCCTTCATGGGTGCTGGTATAAGAGAGCTTGGCTTGCTTCTAATCACCCTTGGAGTCTGTAGTTGCCATTTTTTTAAATAAACAAGGACTAGGGTTGTGCCAATTAAAGTCAAAAAAGCCATTATGAGGCTGAAAAACAAGAATATAACAGTAAGACATTAACCAAACTTAGGATTACCAAAATCAGCTGTTTGGAACATCATTAAGAAGAATAGTGTACTGGTGAGCCCAATAATCGCAAAGGGACTGGTCTTCCAATGAAGATCTCCACTGCTGATAACAGAAAAATCCCCAAACCCCTATCTGACAGATAAGAAACACTCCTCTTCAAGAGGCAGGTGTGGATGTGTCAATGACCACTGTCCACAGAAGACTTCATGAACAGAAATACAGTGGCTACACTGCAAAATGCAAACCACTAGTTAGCCACAGAAACAGGAGGGCCAGATTACAGTTTGCTAAGAAGTATTTAAAAGAACCTTCTGAATCCTGGAATAAATATCTTGTGGGCAGATGAGACCAGTATCAGAGTAATGGCAAGAGCAAAGTGTGGAGGCATAAAGAGACTACCCAAGACCCAAAGCATACCATCTCGTTGTTGAAACGTGGTGATGGGGGTGTTATGGCCTGAGCAGTATGGCTGCCACCGTATTGGCACACAAATCTTCACTGATGATGTAACTGGTGATGATAGTAGGAAAATTAATTCTGTGGTGTATAAAAATATCTGCTCAAATTCGAGCAAATGCCTCCAAACTCATTGGACACGGCTTCATCTTGCAGCAAGACAATGATTCCAAACATACTGCTAAAGCAATAAAGGAGTTTTTCAAAGCTAAAAACTGGAAGATTATTGAATGGCTAAGTCACTGAATGGCTAATCAAAATTCAAATTGAGCATGACTTGCATATGCTGAAGAGAAAACTTAAGGAGTGAAACATGTAAGTTTTCAGACACTGTGATTGCAGTAAAAACACTCGGAAATGCTGGAAAAACTCAGTCAGCCTTTCAGCATCCATAAAAAGCAAAGATATACTGTCGATGTTTCAGGCCTGAGCCCTTCTTCAAAGAGTAAGCAGAATAAGCCAAAACCAGGAAATCTCAGAAAATCTTACAATTCAGGCAATGCTGGGGGAGGAATCCTGACCAATAAAAGGTGTGAATTGAATATGATAAGGGAAAAGGTGAGAATAAATCATATCTGTGGGAAAAACAGGGAAGGGAGAGACAGAGCTAGGGGAAGGCCATGGGGGAAGAAAAGAGGTGGGGGGGTGTTTAATGAAAGACAGAGAAGTTGATATTAATGCCATCAAGTTAGAGGGTGCCCAGTCAGAAGATGAGGTGTTGTTCCTCCAATTTGCAGGTGGTTTCAGTCTGACAATACATGAGACCATGAGCAAGGGAATGGTATTGAAAATTATAATGCGTGGTCACTGGAAGATCCACGCTATTGCAGTGGACAGAGCTGAGATGCTCAATAAAGCAATCTCCCAGTCTGCACCCAGTCTCTCCAATGTAAGAGTCCACAGCGAGAGCTCCGAATGCAGATGACCCCTGAAGATTCACAAGTTAAATGTTGCTTCACTTGGAAGGACTGTTTGGGGCCCCGAATGGTGGTGAGGGAGGAGGTGTAGGGGCAAGTGCAGCATCTCCTGTGGTCACAGGGGTAGGTACCAAGGGAGTAATTGGTGGGGAGGGAGGAGTGGACAAGGAAATAATGGAGGCAGCTGTCCTTGCAAAAGGCAGCGATAGGAGGAGAGGGGAACATGTCTAGCGGTGAGATCACGTAGAAGGTGGCAAAATGACGGAGGAGGATGTGTTGGATGCAGAGGCTGATGGGGTAGTAGGTGAGGACAAGAGGAATCCTGTCCTTGTTGCGTGTGGGGGTGGAGTGGGCCAGGGCAGATGTACAGGAAATGGAGGATATGCAGGTGAGCACCAAGTTGATGATGGTTGAGGGAGGACATCTCTGATGATCTGGCATGGAAGTTCTCATCCTGGGTGCAGATGAGACAATGATGAAGAAATTGAGGGAATGGAATCCTTACAGGGGACAGGGCGGGAAGAGGTGTAGTCGAGGTAGTTGTAGGAGTTGGTGGGTTTGTAGAAGATGTCTGTCGAGAGTTTGTCTCCGGAGATGGAAACAGAAATTGAGGAAAGGGAATGTGTTGCTCGAGAGGGACCAAGTGAATTTGTCAGGGTAGAAGTTGACAACAAAGTGGATGAAGTCAACGAATTCATCATGGGTTCATGAGACAGCACCAAAATAGTCATTGATGTAGCGTGGATTGCTCCATGTAGCAATAAGGTTGGAGTCCATGCCAGGGAGGTGAGCAGAAGTGATACTTTCAGAGATGGTGAGTGATACAGTGGTTTTATGGGTTTTATTGGGGTGCTATTGGAGGGGTAAGTAAATGGAGGTGTCATCTGGCTTCAGCCAGAGAGAGGTCACTGTGCCAGACCACAACAGCATCACCCTTGACTGCAGGTTCATATTGGTGGAGGGGGGGGGGGGGTGGAGGGAGAGAGAAGGAGAATTGTGGAAGTAGGCATGGAGATGGAGTTGATGGAAGAAGAGTTCAGCATCATGGTGTGCATG
The DNA here is from genome assembly GCF_036971445.1 of Narcine bancroftii. Lineage (NCBI taxonomy): Eukaryota > Metazoa > Chordata > Chondrichthyes > Torpediniformes > Narcinidae > Narcine > Narcine bancroftii. The sequence continues at coordinate 156,887,182 of NC_091475.1, forward strand.
GAACTTGTTGAGGAGTGGGCAAAGGGGAACAAAGGTGAAGTCTCTTCTGAATACAGAGCATTCAGCCTCTAAAAAGGAAAGGTCAAAGGGGATGGTGAAGTCCAGGCAGGTGTTGGTTGGTTTGGGGGGAGGGGTGGAATTCAATGGGGTGGAGGGTGTCAGGGAGGAAGATGGGTGGATCAGGAGATGGAGGGTATTAAAGGACCAAGGGAGGGAAAAGAGAGAGAGAGAAGCCCATGCACTCCCAGAGGGTGGAAGTTCGCAATGGATGCTCCATCCTGTAGGTCATCAAGGCCAAGATGGTGACCTGTGTCAGGAGCTCGGTCCTGTAAGTCACCGGGGCAAAACAAGACAAGCTCCCAAAACCAACTGGAGCTGAAGATGTCTGCAGTAGAGGCCTGGCAGAGTATCACCTGAAAAGATACTCAGCACTTGGTGATGCCTATGAATCAGACATCAAGCAGTCATTGCATGCAACAAAGTACTAAACATGACTACTTTAATATACATACCATTGCCGTTACGGTGCCCTGAAATGTGGGGACTATATGCAAAAAGTGCTGTAATTTCCATATGGTCAAACCAAGATGTATGCAAATAACCTAGAATAAAATCTGGAATATGCACTTTAATCACATGTGAATTGTTTATTCACAAATTTAAAACTGTGGAACACAGAGAAAATAAAGAAAATGTGTCTCTGTCCCAAACATTATAGAGAGCACTATATCATTGATGCAATGAGGCCAAAAATCACTTGTTCTGCTTCAAAATTACCATCAAAATCTGAGCAGGTGATAGATGTCATAAAGATGTCTTTTCTTGTGTGTAGACTTCTCACACACTGTTCCTCAATGAGATTCAGATAACAACATTGCTGCCTGAGCACTTGAGGCAGCTATAACCTCCAGTTGAGATTCCTTTTGCATTTTCTCCCTTTGCACATCTTCTTTCCGGATCTGAAAATAATTGACACTGCCTTTAAAAAGAAGTTAGTGAACAGTTAATGACCTAGGTTTGAATCAACCGCGCCTTTAATGTGTTTGCACATGCTCCCCAAGTCTGCGTGCATTTTCTCCAGTGCTCTGGCTTCCGTCCAACTTCCATGAAAAAATATATACATGGTTTTAGGTTAATTGGGTGCCATTGGGCAGCGCAGGCTTGTGGGCCGAAAGGGCTTATTATTATGCTGTATAATCCCCCTCCATAAATCTTCGTCCGTGAAGCCAAGCCAAAGAAAAAAAAATCTAAAATACAACATTTTTAAATTTAAGTATTCATGCGGTGTAAAGTAGGCCACAGGCAAGTTGAGGGTAGGGGTTGTTGGTGCTGTTCTACCTTTTGTACAAGATGGTGAGACAAATATTCCTTTTCAAATAAATAGGACAGAAAATTATAGTACATTACACTGTTGTGCCAACCCATATATTTCTGCCAGAAAAAAACTATACCCTTCCTACCTTGTAACCCTTTATTTTTATTTCATCCATGTGCCTGTATCAGAGTCTCTTAAATGCCCCTAACGTTTCACTCTCCGCCACCACTCCCGGCAAGGCATTTCAGATACCCACAACTCTCTATGTAAAAAACTTACCTCCCTTTGTCGAGATGTCCTTGGGTGTTTGCTATTTCTGACATGGGAAAAAGGTACTGGCTGCCTACCTCATCTCTGCCTATAAGAATCTTGTAGGTTTCCAAAATAAATTTGTACAAATATGCAACATATGTACATTCGGTCCATCAAGCCTGTCCTGCACTACAATGACAAATCATTTTCATTCCACTGAAAGAGTTGCCAATTCTTCCTTCCACTCCTTCCTCATTTAACTGGTACAATATGTTTGCAGGAATACTAAATATTTTATTGCACATTTTATATCAGGATATTTCACTACCTAAAATTAGTTTTAAGGACACAAGCTATTCTGAGGTTCTTAATAGGAAAAAGTATTTCCCAATCTTCTTTTGCACTTTTTAAAGCTCAAAATAGCCTCCACCACATGGGTGACAGGGAAAAGGTAGGGGGTGGGGAAAGCAGAATCAAGCACAATATTTTATCTGTAGTCAGATTAGCCAGCCATGCATTTGATTTATACAGAAGGGTTTTGTTAATAGAATTCAGTACCTTGCTTAGTTTCTCATCCCTGGTCATGTGCCTTGAGTGATCTGTGGACAATATAAAAATTGTATAAATTTCATCATATGCTGTATTCTTTTGGCAATATTCAATTAAAAGTGGACTTCATTTGGAGTGAAAAATGACAGTAACCATTTCTGAATCACCTCACATAACTTAGAAATTCACATCACTCGGGCAATTCCCAGTGTGGTTCACCTTCTTTTGTGTGTTTTTTTTATTTTTTTTTTATAGAAAATAGGATAAAAAATAAATTAAAGCCAAGAACAAAAGAGGAAATAATCGGACAGGAAGATTTCCAGCTGTAGAAGTTAGTCCTTAGTTCCTTCTGATAAATTTTCAAGACTGTTCTTTGTTTTTTGACCTGCTTCTGAAATAAACCTTCATTGAATTCCAGAGAACCAAATGTCAGAACCACATTATTGTGCCCAATTATCATTTGCGCAAGAAAATCGCTCATGGGTTCCTTGCCCTTGTACTTCACAGGCAAAGTGAGTGATGGAATAAATTCTACAAAATAGTCCTGGATTGTGTGGATGTCCTTTCTTTTATATAGAACATCAACAGTTGAGGAAAATCATTTCTGATTCTGAAAAGTATTCTTCATAGCAAAAGTGGTATCCTGTTACAGTGATCTTAAATCCCATTTCCAAATTGATGCCGATTTGGTTGGAAATCCTACTGCACAGGAAGGTCAGCATCCAACAGATCATTTAAATACTCAAAACTATCCACACCCCAGTTTACTAGCATTACTTGATTTACTTGAATATAAATGTGTCACAGTTCATTTCAAGAACTGAAACAGAGACCATTGATGCTACATGCTACCATCTAGTGAAAACACTATGTCTCCACTTACATTAATTAATCTTTCATTTTTCCTGAGGATTTTTTCTTTTTTTCTTGATTTTAATTATCAAATTACATATTTTTTAAAAAGAAACATTAAATAGTTGTCCATTTCTATGATACTAACATGTTCTCATGTATTAATTCCATTAAAACAGCTGGCACATATGTAATACAATGCATGGTTTCCTTAGGTGTCATATTTTTGATGTTAATATAATTTTATAAAATCTAGAACATCTGTTGTATTATGCTTCTTCATATCTATACGTTGGAATTTAGAAGGATGAGGGGAGATATGATTGAGGTATATAATGGATTGGACATGATAGAAACTGATTACATGTTCCCGATGTTGGGGGAGACTTGGACTATAGTTTAAGAATACAGGGAAAGCCCTTTAGAACAGAGATGAGAAAAATATTTTTTTTACCCAGAGAGTTGTCGGCCTGTTGCCGAGAGGGTGGTTATAGGCAGGTTCTTTGGATAAGTTCAGGAGGGAGTTAGATATGGTTCTTGTGGACAGGGGAATTAAGGGTTATGGGGAGAAGGCAGGGATAGAGTACTGATAGTGAAAGCTCAGCCATGATCTAAATGAATGGTGGTGCTGGCTCGAGAGGCTGAATGGCCTCCTCCAGAACCTATTATCTATTGTGATATGAAGAAACACTATTATTACCATGAAATAATCATACAACCCTGCCATGCAGCCTTGGTCTTCTCAGTTAAATAAATTTTTAAAATCTCCTTTACTTGGCTTTCTGATTTCTTATAACCTCTTCTACAGTATTCAATTTATGACAAAGGTCACTAGTAAATATTGTATGAAATATAATGCCAACTTTTTTTAAATATAGGGAAATGAATAAGCGGCTGACAGAAGAGCAAGGCAAAAAGACATTTGAAAGAGCTTTAAAACTAGAACAAGAATTTGGAGAACATTTTACAGGTATGTACCTAATCTAGCAAATTACCAGGTTTGCACAGAGCCTACTGAGTGTGTTGAGCAGCATCAATGGGGAGAGGCATTTTCAGTTGATAGGTTAAGAAAACAAATAATTTACAAGTTGAAGAGCACACAATAAAAGATAGAAAGAATACAAAGAATGGTTGCGATGGGTTGGAAAATGCATTCATCACCCTTTCTGAGATTTTTGTCACTGCTCTCCTCCATAATCATATTCCTTTTTGCCTGGACCCCTTCCTTTCTCTTCAACTTTGAGCACTTACGTTTTATCAGTATCCCAGTTTTGATGAAAGAACTTGAAACAGTGACTGTTTTTCTCTCCACCGACGCTGCATGACCTGCTGTGAATGTTTAGCATTTTCTTCTTTTATTTCAGCTTTTCAGCATCTGCACTTTGTTATAAGTGTTTTAAAGTTGACTTTGCTCTTTTTTTTTAAATGGAAGAGATCTTTTTTCTGGTAATAATTTGTTTATTAACTCAATAGCATGACATTTCCTTTGCTCCACAACAAAGGTAGTAAAATAGGTTTGTAAAAGCAAGCAGAAGTTATCATGCAAATATTTTGTTTTTATGCCACTTTATATCCAACTAAGTTCCTTTGATACAAAAGCCTTAATTTTAATCTAGAAATTGTTTTTAAAAATGTATGTAATGATTAAACCTAATTTGAATTGGATTTTTAAATAAAATTTAGCATATATACTAGGAACAGTACAATTACTGTCATCTGTAAATATCTTGTAAAAAGAAATCTAAAAATTTACTAATAATTAAGGATCAATTAAAAATTAAGAATGAAAGCTTTCTTTTGGGCAAGGATATCAATGGTGTACAAAGAGTTGAGATGTCTCCTTGCCACGGTCTAACTGAGTGACAGCATAAATATCAATTCTTTTTTTTAAATTCACAGCAATAGTACAAGGAGAAAATCTGGAAGCAATTTACGACCAGTGCAAACTAGCTATTGAGGAACAGTCGGGCCCATTCATTTGGGTTCCCTCAAAGGAGAAATTGTGAAACAGCCACAGATGTGAAGCTGATGAGAACACCTGTTCAGATTTTGACCTTTTATTTTATTTTAATTACATTTTCATCTCTTTTCATGTGCATAATCATGAATGTAATTTTGAGTTAGAAGCTCAGCAAGATGATTCTGCACAGTTCAGACTGTGTTAACAGGTGGCAGGGGTGTGGGGTGGGGAAGGGCATATGAAAAGCAAGGAATTCTGAGATATCATGGATGATCCTACAGCATTAGCATATCCAAGCCATAAGTGTATGAAATTCTTGCAGAGATATCACCCTTAGTGTAATTAAATACGCAAAGCAGGGACTCTTGTACTTAAGATTTATTCTCTGCCCAGCTTTACAACATCCATGAGCCTGTGTGCACTTACGATTGCTATACTGCAGATTTTGTAACTATGCAGAGAGAATTCATCACATCATTTTATAAAAGCACTTTTTTGCCGAGATTGAAGATTATATAAAGATGAACTCACTTCTAGAAAATCCAAATTAGGTTGTGGAAGTATTTAAACATATTTTAGATTGTGTCTAATTTGGCAATTGATTAAAATAAGCTTCAAAATTTAAAATATACATTTTAATATTTTTATTCAATAGTTGAAATAATTTATAGTAAAAAAATATATATTGCTGTAAATTGCAAGTTCTGTTGGTTATATTTCATGATGAATCCAGCATTGACTGCAGATACAATTAGGAAAAAATATATAGGAAAGAAGGCAATTTGTGATTAGCTTTACTCAGTAGAGTCTACACGAACAGGAAAATCTATAGATTTGTGAATAACGGTAAATTGAACTGTTGCCAGTGAAAAGCTATTTTCTTTCTTTCCCTTACATAATAAGCATGCAGCTTGGAATTTTATCCTTGAATTAGTCAGTGTTAATTTGTGTGCTCTACATTATTGTTTGAATATTACCAATGGTGGCTAAATACAATCAAAAATGTCATTGAGACTTGCTATGTAGCCATAGCTATGTTTTATTACTTTAGTTAAATCCTATTTATTATTTGGTATTTAGTTCTGTGCTTTATGGCTGTTCATATGTGGAAGCTGCTATTGCAATTCTTCAGTTTTACCCATCTTTTTTAAACTAGATTTTAATTTTCTGTAATATTGAATGAATTGTACTGTACATACAAAAGTATTTAAAGTGCACTGTATGATTATGTTTGTCCTGTACTGGTTTGATCACGGTTAAATACAGTTTTAGCCTATAGTACACATTTAAAATACTCCATACCCATTCCAAATGCAATAGCAGAGAATTTTAAACTCTGATTCCTCTGTTTTACCACCTCTATTTAGCGTGCACACACCAACATGCATTCTTGGGATAGTTACTGAGAGAATATTTTGGGAGTTAGGGAGGGTACGTAGGAATGGAACAAACAAACCTATCAGTGAAGCTTTCATTTCAATTCGACCAGCTACCTGAAGAATACTTATTAATTATTTGCCCCTATTTTTAGTTCTCAGGAGTAAAACAGAGCATTAGGTCCTACAGACCTTGATTTAAGGTCCAATGGAGTACCAACTTTTCCACAAGTATATGTGAAGCCAATAAACCTGAAATCTTCAAAACAAAGCTACATAATTGCTGTGTTTGCAGTTTAATTTATCTAATTTACTTTTTCTCGTGTCTTTAAAAGATTTGCAAAAATCATTTGTATTTTAACGTATCTACATATAGAATGACCAAAATGAAATTCTCCCCATTACATGATCTTAAATTAATCTTTTGAAGAAGGTCTAGAAATTTTATGGGTTTGTTTGTGGTGGGAATCTCCTAGCTCTTATATTTTATCAAGAAGTAAAATTGTACGCCTCTACTTTTTAAAAAAAAAACCTGAATGAATGCAAATCCATAAAATCAACTGTATCACATTCTGGGAACTTGAAAGGGTTTGGGCCCTTCATCATAATTAAATACAGAAAATAAACAGATGAAATTGAAGCTTTTGCACATATTGTGATTTTATTCTGAAAAGTTTATATAACCAGAGGGAGAGTCTTCGTCTCAAATTTTTGAAGACTTTCCCCTGAAACTACACTACCTACTGTAGTTGGATGAAACTGTAGAAGCTCCACTGCTGGAACTTGCTTATAGTTGCTTGTACAGAGGATTTGACAAATCAGATCAAGCACCTATTAATTGTACATAATCAATTCCATTCATTCCATTTGTGTAAAGGAATAATGTAGTTGTATATTGAACAATATAAATAAGTACTCATGCTTGTTTATAATTTTAAAAAATTAAATTGCTGTTTATTGCTTATACACATGCTCTTGTATAAACTGCAATTAATCATGCTCCACGTTTATAAATTTACATATTGGCTGCACAATTTGAAAATTAGCCTGCAAAACCTTAGTTCAATAAAGCCATTTCTCGATACCCTGTTATATGCATCTTTAGTTCTAATGGCTGCAGTATTGTATGATTTGTTATCTGTCTGCCTTTCCTATTTTAAATGCTGTCTGTCAAGGAGGTTCACTTCATAGTCTAAAAATTCTATGGATGAATATTGAGTATATTGTTTAAATTTTATTTATATTCCAAAAATAATATGGAACAGTAAAACTCCTGTTATCCAGAATTCAAGAAACCAGCAAAAAAAATCATGGAAAATAAATAGGTAAAAAATTCAGAAATTTTTAAATTGGTGCACCTCGCCATTAGTTCACCGATCAAGCAACATGCAATCTCAAGCCAATGGAAAATTCACTTATCCGCTATTTAATAATCTCAGTAGCTGCTGGATATGAGGGGTTTTACTGTACTTTATTTGGATTTTCCCAGCAGTCATTAATTTCTTGATGCAAAGGTTTGATAAGGAATAAAATCCAAATCATTTAAAAAATTCAGGTTGATACAAAATAGCCTGAAGGTAATTCTTACTATTACTTATGGCAAAAAAACTCAATGTTTCAAAAGTAAATTTAAAAATTCTTCCAACCAATTAGAAACAGAGCAAAACATATCAAATATACTGGTGGATTTCAACTGTTTATTAATAGCTGTAATCCAACAAATACAAGATTTATACTAATTAAATCATTCAGCTTCTATTTCAAACTTTAATTGTTATTTTACCTTATTTCAATACAAATCATAGTGAATCATTCATCATGTCTTAAATAAAAATGTCTCCACATAATCCTCAGTTACAAGGTGAAGTAATTATTCCCTATCTTCGAAGCAACATGGCTGTGGCTAAACCACAGATATCATTGAAATTGTAGAAAATGAAAGCAGTAGTTCAGCCTCCTCAAAGTTCTACAAGGATTTGTGTAATTTATGTAAAAGCCTTGAGTGTGAATGACACAATGTACTGTTTGTGGTACTGTAAATAAATACAGCAGCTAAATTTTCTAGTTCCACTATCTTCATTTCTGTAATGCATTGAATACCCACAACATTGAGACCTTTAGAAAATACAATCATTGAGTTCTTTACCAATTAAGCTGCAGAAAGGAACACTTCCTTTCTAAACATACAGGACATTAGGTTCATTTTAAATTACCCCATCCAGCAAGAATGAATCTTAGAATAATAAAAATTTGCATCACAGATGGGCTATCTTGCCAATCCTGTACAAAAAAAAAATTACCTATTTAGATCAGTCCCATTGCCCAACCCTTTTGTCCACTTTTCAAGTTCTTGGTTACACTTAATATGATGGCGGTTTCTCCCCTAACCACTCTTGAACATCTACCCCAATTCTTTTAAATATTTCTTGCCTCAAATCCCCTCTATCCAGACAATTAATTGAAATCTGTGTCCCCTCATTCGTGATTCCACTGCCAAGGAAATAGATTCTTCCTTTCTCAATTCTATACACTATAATTAAACCTCCATATAGATTTTAAAGCAAAATGCTGCAGATAGCTCTCACTTTTTCAGTTCCAATGAAAGACCATCAATAAAAATGTTGACTGTCTTCCAGCCTACCGATGTTGCCTGACCTATAGAGAGCTTCCAGCATACCCAAATTATGATTCTCATAGTAATTCTTATTCCATGAAAATAATATGTCTCGTCATAATTACTCATAACAATAAAAAGAAAGAAAGAAAGAAGAAAAAGCATTGAAAAATAGAAATAAGGAAAAGTAGGGAGAACAAGAATAGAAACCTGGTGGCCAGAGGGCACCCCTCACCACATGGCTCTGACCATTTATATCTTTTAATACTTAACACACATGCTTCTTATAGCATGGTGGACTAGAACTCTAAAAACCAGAAATGTATCCGTCTCTATTTAGAATATAATCAATGACTGAGGGAAGAAAATTCTGTACAATTATCACCACTTGAGCACAGAAATTTCTCAATTTCAATTTGAAATGTTCCACCTCTTATCCTGAATGACTCCTGAGACAGGGAAACATCTTGCATCTATCCCCCAAGCATTCAACTGCTTGTCCTGTAAGCACGCAAAGATCTATTTCTTCCTATGATTTTCTGTTTCTTGTTTTGGCTGGTCTGCTACCCAACACCCTCCACCTACACTCATTTGGAGCAGAATGTGGATCAGAGTCAAAGAGTATGGAAACAGGCCGTCCAGCCCATCTTACCCATGCCAATCAAAATGATCCATCCACACAAGTCCCACCTGCCTACATTTGGCCCATATCCCTCTTAACCTATCCTATTCAGAATCAGGATTGATTTATTGTCATGAACAAGTCATGAAATTCAATATTTTGCAGTAGCGACATAGTGGAAACATATATATTATAACCATCTTATGACATTACAATATTTAAAAAATGAAATAATAATGAATAATAGTACACAAAAAGTAAGGCAGTTTCTTTGGTTCATTGATCATTCAGGAGTCTGATGGCAGTGGGGAAGAAGCTGTCCTTGTGCCACTGAGTGCTCATCTTTAGGCTCCTGTACTTCTTTCCCAATGGTAGCAGAGTAAAGAGGGCATGGCCTGAGTGGAGGGGGTCTTTGAGGATAGAGGTTGCTTTTTTAAGACCTCGTCTCACGTAGATGCCTCGATGGAGTGAAGTCTAGTGCCTGTGATGTCTGAGTTAACAACCCTCCACAGTTTTTTCTTTCCTGAGAGTTGGCGCCTCCATACCAGGCAGTTTACAAGAGTCTTCGGTGATGTACCAAAGTGACATACAAACCTCCTCAGGCATCTCACGAAGTATAGCCACTGGCGAGCCATCTTTGTGATGCATCAACGTGGAGGCTCCAGGACAGATCCTCGGAGATGTTGACACCTAGGAATTTGAAGTTCTTGACCCTCTCCACTACTGAGCCCTTGATGAAGACTGGGTCGTGTTCCCCTGACTTCCTCCTGAGACAATCATCTCCTTGGTTTTGCTGACATTGAACGCAAAGTTATTGTCATTATACCATTCAATGAGCGGATTTATATCTCCCTCCTCTATGCTTCCGCATTGCCACTTGTGATTCTGCCAACAACTATAGTATCATTGGCAAACTTGTAGATGGCATTAGAATAGTGCCTGGCCACACAGTCATGGGAGTATAATGAGTAGAGCAGTGGGCTAAGCATGTATCCTTGGGATGTGCCTTATTGATGATCAGTGAGGAGGAGACGTTCCTTCCAATTCGTACTGACTGTGGTCTTCTAATGAGAAAATCAAGGATCCATTTGCAAAGGATGCTACAAAGGACCAAAGTTTGTAACTTCTTGACCAACACTGAGGGAATATTGGTATTGAAGGCCAAGCTGCAGTCTATGAAGAGCAAACGTATGTATCCTTCCAAATATTTCTTAAACATTGCAAAAGTATCTACATCAGCCATCTGCTCTGGCACCTTGTTCCACGCACTCATGATGCTCTATGTAAAAAGAGTTTCCTCTTGGGTTCCTATTAAATCTTTCACCCCCTCACCTTTGACATTTTTCCTCCGGTTATCAATTTCCCTACTCTGATCAAAGGACTCTGTGGACTTACCCGATCAATTTATTTCCTCATAATTTTGAGCACCTCTAAGAGAACACACCTCATTCTCCTGCACTCCAAGGTGTAAAGCACTAGCCTGTTCAACCTCTCCTATAGCCCAAGTCCCCTGGACCTGGCAACATCCTCATACTGTAAATCAGTGGTTCTCAACCTTTTTCTTTCCATTCACTTACCACTTTAAGTAATCCCTATGCCATCGGTGCTCTGTGATTAGTAAGGGATTGTTTAAGATGGTATGTGAGTGGGAAGGGAAGGTTAAGAATCACTAGACCCCATTGTTACTGAAATATTTTGCTTGAGAAAAATTGTCATTGGCCCATTTCCTTTTAAGTTATGAAACTGTGCACATAACAAGCCAATTAGATACGATTAAAACAATGGTTTTTCAAACTTTTTCTTTCCACCAACATACCACTTTAAGCAATCCCTTACTAATCACAAAGCACCTAAGGCATGAGTGGAAAGAAAATCCTCTCTGGACCTTCTCCAGCTTGGCAACATCCAAAACTGAAAAGAGTATACAAATGGGAACTCACCAACATTTTATTCATCTGCAACATGATCTGCCAACTTCTGAACTCAATACTCTGACTGATGAAGGATAATATCGCTTTTTGACCCCCTTCATTCAGGTCCAGTAACATGCTCTATTTTTCAGCAAATGCAAAGCAAGGAATGGAGGGCTCATATACTTTGGTTTCCCAGTATACCTTTATTGCACAAAAGCTTAGGTGGGAGGTCCGTCAGCCCTGTAGTCAAAGCAGCCACCTCCTCGGCAGCAAACATTATCCCATCAGCATTAAGATATGCAATGTCCATCTACATGATGGACCAATCACACAGACATGCCCCCCTTCTCTCAGGGACCTTTACAGTTTTGATTCCCCTAATGTTTGGAAATCACATGACAAGAGAGGATTGAGATTGTAAAAAATTTATCAAGTTTAGTTGTTTTAACCGGCAACCTACATTCCTTGGTCAGGGCTAATGGATTGCCATGCATTACAGATACTAGGTGCCCTTCACTGTTCTTTAGTTATTTCCAACTGTCCAAGCATAAGCATTAACCAAGTTGTATTTATGTATTAATATTTTTGTTAAGTATTTAATGTATTAACACCAATCTAAATTAGAAAGATCCTTACATCAATCTGTGCCAAAAGCCTTTTTAACCATCCCATCTACCTGTGCGGCCACTTTCAAGGTACTATGTACCTGTGAGTAAAACTTGAAAGTCTGCCGACACCATGTTTGAAATAAAAGCGCAATGCTGGAGAAACTCAGCAGGTCAGACAATATGATACCTTGATGAAAGGCTCAAACCCAAACGTTGATTATGCTCCTTTATCTTCACCATATAATGTATCTTTGCTATATAAAGTACACCATCTGACCTGCTGAATTTCTCCAGCAGTGTGCTTTTTACTATGTACCTGTACTACTTAGTCCCTTTGCTTTACAACACTCCCCAGATCCCTATCTTTCAATGGATAGGTTCTACCTATGTTAGACTTCCCAAATGCAACACTTCACTTTTTGTTTTAATATAAAGACCATCAACCATTCCTCTACCCGATCAATCAAGATCCTGCTGGCAACCATCTGCATAATCAGACACTTCAGTGTTATGGCTAATCAAGCCATTGGAATCATTGATATAGATGACAGACAGCAATGGATCCAGCACCCTTTGGCATATCACTAGTTACAGGCCTCCAGTCTGAAAAACAAACTTCAACCATCCCCCTCTGCTTTCTTCCATGAGCCAAAATGAGTAAAAATTGGATTATTTCTCATTTAATCCCATGTGATCCAACCTTCAGTCACAGTAACGAATGCATTGCTGAATCCATACATACATCCATCCTCTACAGCTCTGCCATCGTCGACATTTTTGGGGTTACATCTTCAAAAGACTTTTGTTTTGCATGCTCTCCCACTTACAAAAGTGTGTTGTCTATTCCTCATCAGCCCTAAACGCATGTACATCTCCTTCAGGATAGTCTCTATTAATTTAACAACCACAGATTTTAGACTCGCTGGCCTCTAGTCACCAGGCTTTCCTCTGCAGTCCTTCTTGCTGTCTCCAGTCTTCTGGCACCTCACCTGAAGTTAATGACAACTCAAAAATCTCCCCCAGTGTTCTTGGATATCTATTATCTAGCCCAAGAAATTTGTCTACCTTCATACACATCAAGACCTTCAACATCTCCTCATCCATAATACTGATGGTTTTCAAGACACTATCATTGACTGCCACAAGTTTCCATTCTTCTTGTCTTTTTCCACAGTAAAAACAGTGAGGTACTCATTGAAAACTATTCCCACCTCCTGTCGCTAAACACAGATGACTGCATTGATTGCTGAGGGATCTCATTTTTTCTTTGGTTCCTCTTTTTCCATTTATCCACTTAAATAAGTGGTTTGTTTTTCTTTCTATACTCTAATTACTCCATTATTATTGCTTATTGTAAAGTGTAGGAACAACATATTGCTGCCAGCAAATGAGAGGGGCCACAAGACACCTCCACACCTGTGATAGTACAGGTCTATCACCAATGTATATAGTGTATATAGTTACAGTATCTAGACTGTGCTTACAGCGATTGGCTGAGAGCTTAGCCACGCCTACTGTCTGGGCCTTAAAGGGTTGTGTCCCTAGCCAGGTCAGATCATTCTGGACTGGTCGGCCACCTGTGAAGAGCTCCTGTCTTTTGCTAATAAAAGCCTTGGTTTGGATCAACAAGTCTTTGATTCATTCAACGAGCTCTACAACACCCAATATTGGTTACTGTCTTATGTTAGTTCACAAGGAACTCCTGGCCAAAAACAAATCAGACACAATGACATTGGAATGTTTTAGCAGCCAATCACATTAAAGAATTCCAGGAAAGTATGAAAACCACAATTGTTTAATTGTTTTAGAGTGAAAACAAAGCAAAGTAAAAACACTATCTTAGCATACAAGGACTAAGATTCTGTTTGGAAATGCCTTCATTTACTTGTTTCAATGAAAGAGACTGGAACTGTAGCGCATACGTTCATAAGTGTGGGAGCCCAAACTTAAGTGACAGATTTGCAATCCCAACACTGTCAGTTTGGTGTGCCACTGGACTCCATGGACTCCATTTCACTGAGATTCCCCAGCATTTTATGGTGGGTTTTTTGTTTGATTACAAGTTTGTGGTGTTCCTGTGCAGTCTGTGCAACATGGCTGACTTCAATGAGGACCTCAGGGCTGGAGCAGTAAAACACTGAAGAAGGCATGTTCCTTTATTTCAAACAACCTTTGTGTTATTATTTAAATTTTAGATGCTTTTAATTCTTTTTTTTTTTAAAAGTGTCTCTAATCTCAGAAAAATCCAAGGACATTTTAGGCTCTTCATTCCTTTGTCCTAGGGCAGACATCGGGGTGGGGGAGGGGGGGTGGTATCTTCATTGGAGTTTTGAAGGTTCAGCAGTTGCCCGAGCAACATTACAGGTATCTGGCCCATTATTCTTTGAAAAATTTATGTGAAGGGATTATAATTTAATTTAAACACACTACTTGGCATTTTTTGGGTCATCAAGTTGTTCAAGAAATAGTTAGGTCTCAACATGCCAGTCAACATTCACATTCAAGTTCTGCAGGAAAGTGAATACTTTACAGGAAAGCTTTTTCATAAATAGCTGAATTATTTTGTCAATTCAACTGATATTATTTGATTGAATGAAGAAGGCTACATAGACTGTGGAAGAATCCAGAATCATGGGCAAAAGTACATTTTTACATTTAACTACACTTGCACAGAAATACCTAAGAATTTATCTGTTATGATATGCATATTGATTGGAAAGATCAACATCACAATTGCCATTACAGCCACAAATAGAAGAATAATTTAATAGCTGATGCCTCTATGCTATCAATGCATGCACCAGAACATATAAGTCAATTAAAATCCAAAAAATTTTAATTATGGGAATTGTATGATTTTTCATTGCCGTTAACATGAGGGCCCAGAGGAGATTGACCAGGATGTTGTCTGGATTTGCAAGGCAAGGTTAGCAGAGCTGGGACTTTTCACTTCAGAGTGTAGAAGGATGAGAGGAGACTTGATAGAGGTCTACACGATTATGAGAGGCATAGGTAGGGTGGACAGTCTGTTTCCTAGGGCAGGATCAGCAAACATATGTACAAAGTTAAGGGAGGGAAGTTTAGGGGAGACATCAGGTGTAAGGATTTCTTTCAAAATAACACAGAGTTGTGGGTGCCTGGAATTCCAGGGATGGTGGTGGAAGCTGAAACATTGGGGGCATTTAAGAGACTCTTAGATACACACATGGATGAAAGAAAAATAGAGGGTTACAAGGTAGGAAGGGTTTAGTACTTTTTTTTAGGAAGGGATATATGGGTCAGCACAAAGGGACTGCACTGTGCTGTATTGTTCTATGTTGTCAAATGGTATCATTTCCTTTAATAAATCTGAAAATATGATAATAGTCATAAATGGCTGTCTTGGTCCTGGGGTCTCCATCCCAAAGCTGTAGAACAGTGCTTCTGAACTACTGCACTCCTTAGACCAGGGGTGTCAAACTCAAATTCACAGAGGGCCAAAATTAAAAACTTGGACTAAGTCGTGAGCCAAACTAAATATTTATTGAAAATTTTCAACAACATCTGCATGTTTTCTCTTCTTTCAACATATGTAATGTTAAACTTTTTCTTATTAAAATAAATGTTTAATAATAGTTTTGGTTAAACTCTTTCCAGAAGAAGCATTAACAAAGGAGAAATAAAATATTCAATAAATAATATTTCTCTATAGCCTTTAAGCTCCTTTTATAAATGTTTTTTTTTCACAAGCCAACAAGTCAAAAAAAATAACAACTTGCTTCAATGAAAATCCAATCTTTCAACTATGAACAGTCCAAAGTTAACCAAAGAAAATATGAATCCAAGCTTAGCTTGCTACACTGTGATTTACTCTGATGCACCTGGGTGTAAAGCAGATACTTGGCATCTCTTCTTAGATGCAAGTTCATCAAACTCTGGGGTCAGAGTTTTCCTCCCACCTGTCTTGAAAGGTCCTGTTTTCTGTCTTTCGTTTGGCCATTTTTCGTAAGGGGTTTATTACATGTGAGTTGGGCGACAGGTCGCAGATGCTAATGAAAGTAAAGAGAGGAGGTGGGGGCGATTAGCAGGCTGACAGGGTGGCGCCAACGCATTTGCAAAGCATTCTGGGATTTGTAGTATTAGCTGTGCATGCGCCACACTGGCGCGGCAGCCAGCGGGCCAGCTCTAATACATTTTGATATGATCTTGTGGGCCAAATATAATTATATCACGGGCCAAATTTGGCACGAGGGCCTGAGTTTGACATGTGTGCCTTAGACTGACCAAGTCAGAAGCCAAGTCCAATGCATCAGCATAGTAAGAGAGCTAGCTGACAGAGGCCTTTTGAACAACTAAGGTTGGTGCATTTGGTTCATCATTCGATGATAGAGACCTAGAGTTGAGGAAGAGCTTAATGAGAACCTGAGTCAGGTGTAATGTTTGAAGAGGGTCAGCCATTGGAACATCATAGGTTATGATGACCTATGTGAAGGGAGAAGGATTGGGCATTGGGGTAATCACAGAATTAGGGCATTGGCAATCAGAGGGATCCAGTGAGGGCTTTGCAAAGAATTAAGAGCCTCACTAATTTCTCTTACCAAAAATCTTTCTGATCTTGAAAATTCAAAGCAGACAGACTAATCTTAGACAAAAAAATTATCAATTTTAACCTCATCACTATCAAGCTGAGATCTATATAAATTAAAATAAAAATCATTTATTTCTTAAGTAATTTTCTTAGAATTCTTTTTAATATCATTAATTGTTCTAGAAGTTTGTTTTGCCTTCAATTGCCAAGCCAAAACCTTATGTGCTCTTTACCCCCATAGTACTTTTGTTTAGTTTACTCAACTTTTTGGTTCTGCAAGTCTGCATTGTATTATAGTAAAATTTATTATTTATTAAACTTTTCCTTTTTTCCCCCTTAGAAACATTTCACTGCAAATCTTTTACCAAATTCTCTATTTCTTTTTCCAAATAATCTAATTCTTTAACATAATTCTTTTGATGCTTGCTGAATAACTTATTACCTGACCTCTTAAGTAAGCTTCCAAAGCAGCCTGTAAAATAAATTTGTTATCCACTGAATTAAAATTAATTTCTAAAAATTCTTGTATTTATTTTCTTAAATCACAAAAATCTACCCTTTTCAAAGGTGTAGAATTAAATTTCCATCTATAAAACTTTTCAGAAACTACACATGACATTAAAAGTGGTGAATGATCAGATAAAATCCTAGCTTTATACTCTGCATGCATAATTCTTCCTTGAAACTGTGCTGACATTTAAAAACTTATATTCTCAAATAAGAATCATGCTTCTAAGAATAAAAAGAAGAATCCTTTTCCTTTGGATTTAACCTTCACCAAATATCTATCAAATTCAAATCTTTCATCAAAGTCAAAGATGAAACCTTTTCACAGTTTTAGTCCCAGTAATCGACTTCTGTGACTTATCCAAGATTGGGTCAAGACAACAATTAAAATTTCCTCCAATTAGAACCTTTACATGTGGCTCAACAAGATGTGTAAAGGGGAGGAGTCACGTGATGGAGTAGTGACCAGTCGGTTTGAACCAGCCCTCTCCAGAAAAAAAGTTTGGAAAAGACACGGCTCAACGGATACAAAACTCACATATAACCCAACAGAGATTAATGAAAACTTTAAGGAATTTTATGAACAATTATACCAAACTGAAAATGAGGGGAAAGATGATGAAATAGAAGAGTTTTTAGCTAAAATTGAACTGCTGAAATTGCAAGAGGAACAAAACAAACTGATAAAATCATTTGAAATATAGGAAGTACAGGATATATTTAAAAAGCTGATGCACAATAAAACACCAGGAGAGGATGGATTTCCAATAGAATTTTATAAAACATTTAAAGAGTTATTAATTCCTCCTCTCCTGGACGTAATGAATCAATTAGAAGGAACACAAAACTTGTCAGACTCGCGTAAGACAGCAATAATTACAGTAATACCAAAGAAGGGGAAGGATCCATTAACACCAGCATCATATCGACCAATATCTCTACTTAATTCAGATTATAAGATAATAGCGAAATTATTAGCAAACAAATTGGCTGACTGTGTACCAAAAATAGTAAAACAAGATCAAACTGGATTTATTAAGAAAAGACAAACAGCGAATAATGTCTGTAAACTTATTAATCTAATTCATGCAGCCCAAGGAAATAAGAAACCAATGGTGGCTGTTGCCTTAGACACAGAAAAAGCCTTTGACAGGGTAGAGTGGAACTACTTATTTAAGGTATTACAGAAGTTCAATCTGCCAGAAAAATATATTAATGGAACATTGGCAAAGGTAGTAGTAAATGGATATGTATCAAACCAATTCAAATTAAGAAGATCAACTAGGCAGGGATGTCCATTATTCCCCCTCATTGTTCACCTTAGCAATAGAACCATTGGCAGAACTGATAAGAATAGAAAACAAAATAAAGGAGAAGGAGTACAAAATCAGTTTATTTGTAGATGACATCATAGTATACCTAACAGAACCAGAGATATCAATAAAAGAATTACATAAGAAATTGGAGGAATATAGAGAAATATCAGAGTACAACGCAAATAAAAGTGAAGTGATGCTAATGAGTAACGCGGATTACACAGAACTTAAAAAAAGAATTGCCATTTAAATGGCAAGTACAAGCAATCTGATACCTAGGAATAAGGTTAGACAATAATTTAAGCCACTTGTACAAACTAAATTATCAGCCACTAATAAAGAAAGTGCAGGAAGACTTAGAACATTGGAAAGAACTACCACTAACGTTGATAGGGAGTGAACTGCATTAAAATGAATGTGTTCCCAAGGATACAATACTTATTTCAAAGGTCACCAATTCCCCTAACAGAGAAATTCTTTGATGAACTAAAGAGAATAAAGAAATTCTTGTGGAAAGGTGGGGGGGGGGGGAACCGAGGGTAGCGTTAGATAAGTTAACAGAGAGGTATAACCAGGATGGTTTGCAGTTACCAAACTTCAGAAGTTATTATAGAGCTGCACAATTAAGGTATTTATCAGATTTTTACCAGACGAGAGAAAAACCAGACTGGACTAAGATAGAACTAGATAAAATAGGGGACCAGAACATATACTTTATAAGTGGGATGAAAAGCTGGTGCAATTTAAAAGCTCACCAATACTGCATCATTTATTCAATATATGGAAGAAGATTCACGTAGAAAGGAAAAAAAATGAATTACCAAATACCAAAATTGTTATTGACGCAAAATCCACTAATCCCTTTTACAATAGATAACCTTTAGAGAATGGGAGAGAAAAGGAATCAAACGAAAAGAAAATTGTTTTTTGGGAAATAATTTATTAACATTTGAACTGTTGAAGGACAAATATGGAATAGCTTACAGTTTGCATACCATCAACTGAAAGCTTATTTAAAGGATAAATTGAGAAACAGATTGAGATTAACAGAAGGAAACAGCTTTGAATATGTGATTACCGATACAATGATAATTAAAAGATTTATAACAAATATGTACATTAAGCTGCAAGGTAAGGAAAATGAGGAAATAAACTATAAACCTAAAACAAAAGTGGGAAAAGGATTTAAACATAAAGATAAAAAATGAAGTATGGGAAAAGTTATGTTCTGGAACTATGAAGAATACAATAAACACAAGGTTTCACATGATACAGTATAATTAGTTACACAGGTTATATATCACTCCTCAAAAATTAAAAGAATGGGATCCAACATTATCAGATAAATGTTTTCACTGTAAGAAGGAAATGGAAATAACGATACATGCATTTGGACAAGTACAAAAGTGAATACATTTTGGGAAGAACTAAATCAGATAATAAATAAAATCACAAAAAACAACATACAAAAAACAACATACAAAAAACAACATATAGTGCCGGCAGAGTCAATTTTATTATTTAAGAAAAAGCAGGACAGGTATATGGATAAGAAGAGGGTGGAGGGTTATGGTCATTGTGCAGGTAGGTGGGACTAGAGAGGAGTGTTTGGTTCGGTGCAGACTAGAAGGGCCTAATGGCCTGTTTCCATGCTGTAATTGTTATGTTATGTTATACCAAAAAATCCTGAGATCTTTCTTTTAAGTAACATAAGAAATAAAGAATTAGGCCTCAAATTGGATAAAGCACAAAAAAGATTTATTATGATAACCTTAGCAGTAGCAAAAAATGTATAATGTTAACTTGGAAAATGGAAGAGAGCCTGAGAGTACAGCAATGGTACATGAAAATGAATAAATGTATTCCATTGGAAAAAATAACATAATTTAAAAAATAAAGTCACATTGTTCAAACAAATTTGGGAACCTCCATGGAACATAATCGAGAGAGCTTGCCTCAGACCTCCACACCCTAAAATGATAAGACAAAACTATTTGATTTAGTGTATAAAAGTAGATGACACATTTTTCTGGTTCATTTTTCCTTTGTGCGAAGACATTGTTTTATGGTTTTATTGTATTGTATATGTTGAATATTTATTGGTTTTGGAGGGGGGGTCAGAAGGGGGGAGGTGGGGAAAAAGGAGAAAAATGCCATTGTGTATATTTAATGAGAAACATTTGTACCTATTTTGGTTGTTATGGTTCACAGTGTGAAAAATAAAAAAATTATTAAAAAAAAAACAAGTTGCATAAAAGAGTCATGAATAAATCTTTCATCATCTACATTAGGTGCGAATATGCATCCCGTAATAAATTTTAAAATGTGCTAAAACATCCCGTCAGGATCAGTACACAGATTGAATCTTGACAGGTACATTCTTCATTCAGCAGAGGGAAGAGGGCATGACCTGGGTGATGGGAGTCTTTGAGGATACATGCCGCTTTCTTAAGACACCACCTCTTGTAGATGTCTTCGATGGAGTAAGATCTGGTGCCCATAATGTTGCAAGCCGAGTTAACAACTCTCTGGGGAGATTTTTCTTGTCCTGAGCATTAGCACCTCCACACCAGGAAGTGATACAACCAGCCAGAATGTTCTCCATGGTTTTTGAGAGTTTTCGGTGACGTATAAAATCTCCTCAAGCACCTCAAAAAATATAACTGCTGGCGAGCCTTCTTTGTGATTGCATCAACATGGAAGTTCCAGGACAGATCCTCGGAGATGTTGACACTCTCCACTACTAAGCTCTTGATGAGGACTGGGTTGTGATCTCCTGACTTCCTCCTGAAGTCTTCAATCATCTCCTTGGTTTTTCTAACATTGAGCACAAGGTTGTTGGTGTGACACTACTCAATGAGCTGATCGATCTACATCTTGTGCATTTCTTCATTGTCATTTGTGATTCTGCTGACAACTGTGATGTCATCAGCAAATTTGTAGATAGCACAAATAGTCATGGGTGTACAGTGAGTAGAGCAGTGGGCCAAGCAAGCATCCATGTGCGGATGCATGCATCCATGCACAGATAGTCAGTGAGGAGGATACATAATTTCTAATTCATGCTGACTGGTCTTCCGATGAAGAAATCAAGCATCCAGTTGCAAAGTGGGGGGGTGGGGGCGGTGTGCAGAAGCCCAGGGTTTGGAGCTTCTTGACCAGCACTGAGGGAATAATGGTGTTGAAGGCTGAACAGTCACCTATGAAGAGCAGGTGTATGTATGAGTTTTTGTTTTCCATGTGATCCAGAGCTGAGTGGAGAGCCAGTGATATTGCATCTGCTGTAGAGTAATTGCAGAGGGTCCAGACCTCTTCTTAGGTATGAGTTAATTCTGGCCATGACTAACCTGTCAAAGCATTTCATCACAGTAGATGTTAGTGTTACTGGGTGACAATCATTGAGGCAGCTTACAATACTCTTCTTGGGCACCAGGATGATTGATGCCCTTTTAAGCAGGTGGGAACCTTTGACTGCAGCAATGAGAGGTTGAAAATGTCCATGAACACTCAGGCTAGCTGGTTGGCACAGATTTTCAATATCTTACCAAGTACACGGTGAGTGTCTGATGCCATGAGAGGTTGCATTTTAGACAGGACAGGTTGAACCAGAGCAGGACTTGTACAGTAAAAGTTAGGGCACTGGAGAGTGCTGTAGAACAGCACTAAGGATACAAATACATGGATCCTTGAAAGGGGCAACGTATGTAGACAGTGTGGCAAAGGCCATTTTTGGCATGCTTGCTTATGTTACAATTTTACAACACATTAGTAAGAACACACGGTGTGGAATGGGCACTTCTGATCTCCCAGATACAGAGAAGTTGTCATGAAGCTGGAATGGGAAAAGAAAAGATCTACGAGAATCTTACCAGGACTGGAGTCCTTGAGGTTCAAGGAGAGACTGGATAAGTTGGGACTTTTGTTTTCCCTCAGAGCATAGGAGGCTGAGGAGGTACCTTACTGAAGCACACAAAATCATGAAGGGCATAGATTTGTGAGTAGGGGAAGGTAGGGAATCTAAAACCAGAGAGCATAAATTTAGGTTAAGAGGGGAATGACTTGAAAGGGACCAGAGGATTTTTTTTTGCCACAACAGTGGACAGTGGGATGTGCAGAAAAATGTTTAATGTGCTGCTAGAATAGATGGTAGTGATAGGTACAACTATGTCAAAAAGGCATTTAGTGAGATATGTAGATAGGAAGCATTTAGTAGAGAATTGGCCAAATTCAGGAAAATAGCTTGGGTAGACAAGTCAGTCAGTCCAGTAAGTATGAGCCTCTTTCAGTGCTGTCAAGCTCTATGACTCTGATCGATGAGTAATGTTGCACAAATAACAATGTCACTCGACTAAAAAATGATGGGGGGGAAAAAAAAATCACATCATTCACAAAAATAGGTTTCCCAACAGTTCATGCCTGATCAGACTTCTGGAGTGATACTAAATGATCTGCAAATGGTCCTTTCCCTCTTGACCTGAGAAAAATGCCTTTACAATCCTCTGGCTATCCATCCTATAGGATGATGGTGGTTCTTTTCAATCAGTTTGTGGGGTTTGATGTGAGGATAGCTCTCTCCAAAGTAGCAGCATGTACGTGAATGGATTTAGGTGAGTATGGGGTCGCACAGGTCCAGACCCACCTTCCCAGATCCAGCGGCAATTATGCACAATTGAAATAAACATACTAAGCAACAGACTTCCAAATGGACATAGTCAAGGACTCTTTTGTACTTAATTGATTTTTCTCTTTCTTTTGCAGTTTGTTTACATTTCTTTATTTGTTTACATGTGCACGTTGAGTCGATTTTTTTTGCACTACCAATAAGCGGTAATTCTGCCTCGCCCACATGAAAAGAATCTCAGAGTTGTATGTGATGTTAAAGTATGTACTCTGACAATAAATCTGAAATCTGAATTTTCAGACCTACGAGTTTGGTTCTCTCACTGCTATACAATTGCAGGTATACTTTTCTTGCAGCTAATGTAACTATTTACAAAATCCAACGAATATTTTACTTTCCCAAGGAATGCAAAATACTCAGAATACTGGGATATGAAGCAAATGCTTGCTTCCTCAATGTCTTGGAATGTATAATAACATTCTTTCTTTCTTTGGCTTGGCTTCGCGGACGAAGATTTATGGAGGGGGTAAAAAGTCCACGTCAGCTGCAGGCTCGTTTGTGGCTGACCAGTCCGATGCGGGACAGGCAGACACGATTGCAGCGGTTGCAAGGGAAAATTGGTTGGTTGGGGTTGGGTGTTGGGTTTTTCCTCCTTTGCCTTTTGTCAGTGAGGTGGGCTCTGCGGTCTTCTTCAAAGGAGGCTGCTGCCCGCCAAACTGTGAGGCGCCAAGATGCACGGTTTGAGGCGTTATCAGCCCACTGGCGGTGGTCAATGTGGCAGGCACCAAGAGATTTCTTTAGGCAGTCCTTGTACCTTTTCTTTGGTGCACCTCTGTCACGGTGGCCAGTGGAGAGCTCGCCATATAATACGATCTTAGGAAGGCGATGGTCCTCCATTCTGGAGACGTGACCCATCCAGCGCAGCTGGATCTTCAGCAGCGTGGACTCGATGCTGTCGACCTCTGCCATCTCGAGTACCTCGACGTTAGGGGTGTGAGCGCTCCAATGGATGTTGAGGATGAAGCGGAGACAACGCTGGTGGAAGCGTTCTAGGAGCCGTAGGTGGTGCCGGTAGAGGACCCATGATTCGGAGCCGAACAGGAGTGTGGGTATGACAACGGCTCTGTATACGCTTATCTTTGTGAGGTTTTTCAGTTGGTTGTTTTTCCAGACTCTTTTGTGTAGTCTTCCAAAGGCGCTATTTGCCTTGGCGAGTCATGATGCTGAACCAAGCCATGAAAGACCCCAACAATGAAGACGCTGTTTACATCCGGTACCGCACGGATGGCAGTCTCTTCAATCTGAGGCGCCTGCAAGCTCACACCAAGACACAAGAGAAACTTGTCCGTGAACTACTCTTTGCAGATGATGCCGCTTTAGTTGCCCATTCAGAGCCAGCTCTTCAGCGCTTGACGTCCTGCTTTGCGGAAACTGCCAAAATGTTTGGCCTGGAAGTCAGCCTGAAGAAAACTGAGGTCCTCCATCAGCCAGCTCCCCACCATGACTACCAGCCCCCCCACATCTCCATCGGGCACACAAAACTCAAAACGGTCAACCAGTTTACCTATCTCGGCTGCACCATTTCATCAGATGCAAGGATCGACAATGAGATATAATAACATTAATATGAAACAAACTGCAGGTGCTGCTAAAAACAAAAAAATACTGGAAACACTCAGCAGGTCTGCAATGCTTGTTCAGAGATCATGTAAGTTTCAGTTACGATGCTTTCATTCTTTGGCATTGATCCAGCCATTAGTGTCTACCATCTCAAGATAGTCTGCTGTACATTGCACAAAGGAAAAGCAGAGAGTTGCAATTAGAGAAGAAAAAAAATCAACAGTAAAACTAGCATTTCACAAAGAGAAAGGTAAGGCAGACAGACAGAACACAATGTAACCAGGGAGACAGAATTTGTGTGACAGCTCTTTCAGTAGCTTGCTCATTCCCCTCCTCTGAAACATCCTTCACATTTACAATCACTGTTCCCCTCTTCAACACTCACTCAATCCTGCACTGATAAAAAATATTTTTAAAGAGTGCATGAGGAACTGCACATAAAGCTTTTAATGTCAATGAAATAAATGCAATGGTTGTTGAGAGTGGAAAAAGTACAAGATACCATGCTGATTAACAAAATTTCAAAGAGGCGAGTCAGCTGGATAAAAGAAATGTCTGGCTCAAGGACAGAAAGTATCTCAGACCAGAGAGTAGGAGAGACCAAGTATCCCCAAGGGTCAACATTATGCAGTTTATATATCAGGGGTGGCCAAATCGCGGCTCGCAAGCCACATGTGGCTCTTTGACCTTTAATATGCAGCTCGCTGCCGGTCTCTCCCCCTCTCTTGCCCGACTTGCACTGCCAGTCTCTCCCTCATGCCCACCCGACTCGTGCTGCGGGTCTCCTGCCCACCCACCTCACGCTGTCGGCCTTTCCCCCTCGCCCGCCTGACTCGCGCTGCCAGTTTCCCACCCGTTCAACTCGCACTGCCGGTCTCTCCCCTTTGCCCGCCCAACTTGCGCCACCAGTCACCCTCCCCCTTGCCTGGCTCGCGCTGCCGGTCTCTCCCCCTTGCCCACCCAACTCGCGTCTTTAATAGCCTGATATTTTTAGCATTGAATTTTAGTCATAAAATCTTTCTTCTTTGGCTTGGCTTCGCGGACGAAGATTTATGGAAGGGTAATGTCCACGTCAGCTGCATGCTCGTTTGTGGCTGACAAGTCTGATGCGGGACAGGCAGACACGGTTGCAGCAGTTGCAGGGGAAAATTGGTGGGTTGGGGTTGGGTTTTTCTCCTTTGTCTTTTGACAGTGAGGTGGGCTCTGCGGTCTTCTTCAAAGGAGGTTGGTGCCTGCCGAGCTGTGAGGCGCCAAGAATAAAATATATGATTATAATAAGACTAATTTTGTAAGATGGAAATCTGATTAAAATACCTCTTTTTTTGGTTTACTTTTTTTTACATATTTGTGTCTTTGTGATTATTGAAACTAATACAAATTAACAGTTTAAAAACTGCATCCATGAATAAATATTATTTCATTTAATATGTATTTCTTAAAATGTATATAAAATTTTTGTAACAAAATGTGTAGGTAACAATAAAAACATATGTGTGAATTTTGTTCTTGTCCTGCGGTTCTCAAGCATCTGAGCTTATTCGTTTGTGGCTCTTACATTAAGCAAGTTTGGCCACCCCTGTTAATGACTTGGATATTGGAAGGCATGGTAAAACACCAAAAAAAATGTTGATCATTTCAAACTTGGTTGAGAAAACAATGAGAATGATTTCAATGCACAGAGGGTATCTGGGAGAATGGATAGAGCAATAGAGTCAGAGTATAGAACAAGTCCTTCAGCCTAACTTGCCCCTGCCAACCAAATTGTCCCACCCATCTGCATTTGGTCCTTATCCCAGTAAACCTGTCCTATCCATGTATTCATCCAAATGTTTTTTTAAACTTTGCAACAGTATCTGTCTCAACCACCTCCTCTGGCAGTGCATTCCATACACTCACCACCCTAGGTGTAAAAGAATTTATCCCTAATGTTCCTGGGTGCTCCACTTCCTTTCACATCCCAAAGATATACATATACATAGTTAGTAGCTTAATTGACCACATGGATGTACATGGTCATCACAAGCTCATGGGACTAAAAGGCATGTATTATATCCCTAAATAAATAAAATCTCCCCTTTCACCTTAAACTCATGTCCTCTGTTTATCAATGCCCCAGCTCTGGGAAAAACACTGTGGTCACCCAATCTATACCTCTCATTATCTTGTAATACCTCAATGAGATAGAACCATAGAACATTACAGCACAGAAACAGGCCTCTTCAGCCCTTCTAGTCTGTACCGAACCATTTTTTTCACCTAGTCCTATTGATCTTCACCCAGTCCATACCCCTTCATACCTCCCATCCATTTACCAGTCTAAATTCTTCTTAAATGTTAAAATTAAGCCCATATTCACCACTTTAGCTGGAAGCTTGTTCCATACCCTCACCACTCTGTGTGAAGAAGTTCTTGCTCACGTTCCACCTAAACTTTTCCCCTTTCACTTTTAATCCATATCCTCTGGTTTGTATCTCACCTACCTCAGTGGAAAAAGCCTATCCCCTCATAATCTGGTGTACCTCTATCAAATCACCCCTCATTCTTCTGTGCTCCAGGGAATAAAATTCTAACCTGTTTAACCTTTCCCTAGAACTCAGTTCCTGAAGTCCAGGCAATATCCTAATAAATCTTCTCTGCGCTCTTTCTATCTTTCCTGTAGTTAGGTGATGAAAACTGCACACAATATTCCAAATTTGGCCTCATCAATGTCTTATACAACTTTACCATAACATTTTTACCACAACTCCTGTATTCAATACTTTGATTTACGAAGGCCAATATCCCAAAAGCTCTCTTTACAACCCTATTCACTTGTGATGCCACTTTCAGGGAATTATGTATCTATATTCCCAGATCCCTCTATTCTACCACACTCCTCAGTGCTCTACTATTTACTATGCATGTCCTTTCATGGTTGGTCCTTCCAAAATGAAACACCTCACACTTGTCTGCAGTAAATTCCACCTGCCATTTTTTAGCCCATTTTTTCACCTGGTCTAGATCCATCTGCAAGAATTGAAAACCTTCTTCGCTGTCCACAATGGCTCCAATGTTAGTGTCATCACAAACTTGTTGATCCAATTTACCACATTATCATCCAATCATTGATATAGATGACAAACAACAATGGCCCCAGCACTGATCCTTGAGGCATACCAGGCCTCCAGTCTGCGAAGCAATCATCCACTACTACTCTCCAGCTTCGCCAGTCCAGCCATTGGCAAATACAGTTCACTACTTCACCCTGCTTAGCTAGTATCTGAACTTTCCTGACTAACCTCCCATGCAGATCCCTTTCAAAGGCCTTACTAAAGTCTATGTAGACAACATTCACAGCTTTCATTAACTTTCCTGGTAACCTCCTCAAAAAATTCTACAAGATTGATTAAACATGACCTACCACATGTACAAAGCCATGTTGACTATCCCTAATCAGTCCCTGGCTATCCAAATGTTCATACATCCGATCTCTTAGAACACCTTCCAATAATTTACCAACTACTTATGTCAGGCTCACTGGTCTATAATTTCCAGGGTTACTCTGGAACCTTTTTTAAACAACAGAACGCAAGTTACCCTCCAATCGTCTGGCCCCACACCCGTGGCTAAGGACATTTTAAAAATTTCTGCCAGAGCCCCTGCAATTTCTACACTAGCCTCCTTCAATGTATGAGGGAATATCTTATCAGGCCCTGTGGATTTATCCACTCTTATTTGCTTTAAGACAGCAAGCACTTCCCCCTCTTTAATCTGTTTCGGTTCCATAAGCTCAATGCTTGCTTTCCTTACTTCCCACGACTCTGTTCCCTTTTCCTGAATGTATACTGATTAAAAAAACATTCAAAACCTCTCCCATCTCTTTTGGCTACATACAAAGCCGATTACTCTAATCTTTAAGGGGACCAATTTTGGCCCTTACTATCCTTTTGTTCCTAATATACCTGTAGAAACATTAGAATTTTTCTTCACATTGTCTGCCAAAGCAACATCGTGTCTTTTAGCCTTCCTGATTTCTTTTGAGGTGTTTCTTGCATTTTGTAATACTCCTCATGTAACTCATTTACTCCATGTTGCCTATATTTGTTATACACCTTTCGCTTCTTCTGAACCAGATCCCCAATATCCCTCAAAAACCAAGGTTCCATATGCCTGCAAACCTTGCCTTTGATCCTGCAGGTACATACAAACTCTGTACTCTCAAAATTTCACCTTTGATGGTCCTCCACTACTTCACAAATCCTTGCCCAAAAACAACATCCCAATCCATGCACTGTAGATCTTTTCTCATTTCCTCAAAAATTGGCCTTTCTCCAATTTAGGATCTCAACCCAAGGCCCAGACCCATCATTCTCGATAATTAACTTAAATCTAATGATCACTGAACCCAGAATGTCTCCCTACACTTACTTCTGTCACCTATCCTGTCTCATTCCCAAATAGGAGATCCAGTAATGCCCTCTCTCTTGTCCTCTTCCAGTTCAGATGCAAACTGCCCTTTCAGAACAGGTCCCACCTTCCCTGGAAGAGCCCAGTGATCCAGAAACGTGAAACCCTCCCTTCTGAACCATGTCTTTACCCACATGTTAAGTTGCATTATCCTATTTCTAACCTTACTAGCACATGGCACGGGTAGCAATCCTGAGATCACTACCCTGGAGTACTTCAACCTAGAACTTTCAGGACCTCCTCACCCTTATTACCCACGTCATTGGTCCCTACATGGACCGCGACATCTAGCTGTTCACCCTCCCTCCCACCACTCAATCTGATATATCTTGGTCCCTAGCACCAGGGAGGAAACGTACCATCCATGATACGATCTCTTTCACAGAACTGCTTATCTGTCCCCCTAACTATGGAATCCCCTATCACTACAGCTCGCCTCTTCTCCTCCCTTCCCTTCTTAGACTCCATGCCAGAGACCTGATCTCCATGGCTTGTTCCTGGTAGGTTGTTCTCTCTCCTCCCCCCCTCCAACCCCGAGCAACATCCAAGATAGGATACTTGTTATTGAGGGGAAGTGCCACAAGGGTACCTTGCACTGCCTGCCTGCTCCCTTTCCCTCTCCTGATTGTCACCCTCCTCCTGCCTCCTGGGTGTGATGATGTCCCAGTAACTTCTGTCTATCACCCACTCTGTCTCCCAAATGATCTGAAGTTCATCCAACTCCATTTCTGTACCTTGGCTTGTCAGGAGCTGCAGCTGGATGCACTTCTCACAGATGAAGTCACCAGGAATATGGCTGTCTTACCTGATGACCCACATTCTGCAAACGGAACCTTCCCCTGCCTTGGCTGCCATTCCTATTGTCTAGATGAACAAAATACTTGAGATCTAAAAAACCTGCCCTTATCTGTGTCTTCATGGTGAATCTTTTTGATCATCAAATAGAGTGGCCTTTTCTAACTTCAACCCCAACTATTCTTCAGCTCTTCCCTGTTCTTGCTCAAGCCTGGAAAGCCAAAGCCTTACCACTCTGACTCAGCCGATTTCAATGATGACTTGAACTCAATTGTCCAATCAACTGCTATCTATTAAATCACCTTTTATCTCATCTTCTTGTATTCCAAAGAATAATGTTCTAACCTGCTCAATTTCTCCTACAGCATAGTCCCACACACCTCCCCCTAAGACCTGACAACATCCTCAGAAATCTTCTCAGCACCCTCTCCAGCTTGGACATCTTTCCTGTAGCAGTGGCCAAAATGGAACAGAATACTCCAAACGGAGCCTCACCAATGTCTCATGCAGCTGCAGTATGACTTGACAACTTCTGTACCCCTTGCTCTGACTGATACTATTATAACACCACTTTCAATGTCCTATATTCCAGTACTCCTACATCCCTCTGCTCTACAACATACCCCACATCCCTACCATTCACTGTGAAGGTCTCCCTCATGTTTGACCTCCCAAAATTTCTCCAAAATAAATTCAATCAGCCATTCCTCTACCCACCTGATCAAGATCCTACTGCAATTTTGGCAAATGTCTTCACCAGACACCTCCACAAACTTGCTAATGACAAATAGAATTTAAAGCAGGCAAATTTGAGGTGATGATTTTAGCAGAGGGAATGAAAAGAGGGAACAGCTTCAGAATGAGCAGGAATAGAAGGACTTGATATTTCTTATGCATAAATGGCAAAGCACAGAGAGCCTTGAGCTTTGAAAACTGAGGGATGGAGGATAAAAATAGGGAAGACAAGCTGGGCCTTTGTAAATTTCCATTCAGGCGATATCTAGAATATTTTGTCCAGTTCTGATCCCCATGTTCAAAATTTCTGTGACATGCTTGCTTCAAGTAACTTGCTCATTCCCCTCCCCTGAAAAATGAACACAAAATTCCTTCGGGCGAAAAAAGTAGCTAAGGCTGCAGAAGGGATTTACTGGAAAACTTCTAGGGATGAGAGAATTGAACTATGAGGTCAGATTAAAGAAGCAGAGATGTTCTTGTTTCAAAGGAGTTTAAGAGGTAATTTGATAAACCTGTACAAGCTCGAGAATGTTGTTCCAGTTTTACTGATGGGAGGAAGAGAGGGTCACAGATTTCACATTTTTTGGAGGAAATACTGGGAGATATGGAGGATCTATTCACAATGAGTAGTAATAATACTGCCTACATTTGTGGTGGAAGCAGAAATTATCACTGATTTTAAAAGGATATTGGATGGGCACTTGAGAAAAATAAATCAGGAACAAACCAAGAAGTAAGGACAGAATTTCTCTTTAAAGAGTCAGAATTGACTTAATGGGTCTTCTCAGCCATAATTGCTTTTCTGCTATGTTCAGGGTCCACCACAAAAAGCTGACAAGTAGAAAAGGGCAAATGCAAGCACCATGGAACATTGCTTAGCGGAAATGCTTAGTTCATTCGCTAGGTAGAGAGCTTGTCTAATCCCACAAACTTCCTCAATTTTAAATCCTATCCCACAGTAGATAATATTTTTTCTCTCTATAATAAATTATTTATATTTTCAAGTTTTTATTTATACTTATTCATGGTGTTATAGTTCAGCATTTACTGCCTATTCTTGATTGCATTTGAATTAAATGATTTGTATCAGAACAGCTACCAGTCAAGCACATTGCTGAGGCTTTGAGGGTCACTTATAACAAAGATCAAGTTTTAAAAAAAGCAGATTTGTTCATTCCCTCAGGGCAGTAGTGAAGCAATTTATCTTCTTACAACAATTAGTAAATTCATGGTTGACATTACATATTACAACTTTTTTATTTCAGATTTATTTCTTGAATGCAAATGCCCAGGAAGCAGTAATAATTTTTATTTTTTTTAATTTTGAGATACAGCACAGTAACAGTCCTTCCAGCCCATGAATCTACGCTGCCCAAATACACCAATTAACATACAAACTTCATACATTTTTGGAGGGTGGGAGGAAACTAGAGCACTGGGAACAAACCCCTTCAAGACAGCTCCAGATTCAAACTCAGGTTGCTGGTGCTATAATAGCACTGTTTTAATTAGAGCCCACCTCACTGACAAAAGACAAAGGAGGAAAAACCCAACACCCAACCCCAACCAACCAATTTTCCCCTGCAACCGCTGCAACCGTGTCTGCCTGTCCCGCATCAGACTTGTCAGCCACAAAGAAGCCTGCAGCTGACGTGGACATTTACCCCTCCATAAATCTTCGTCTGCGAAGCCAAGCCAAAGAAAGAATTACTAGACTAACCGTACTGACATAATGATATTCAAACAATCATCCCGAGATCAATAATCTCTTTGATTCCTGATTCAATAACAAACACAATATCATAAACATCCAGGATGTACAACACATCTGAATTTAAATAAAGAGACCCTTTTTTTTGCTAGCCATTGATTAAAAATAAACCCGCTACATTAAGCTGTGAGCAAATCGTCTCAGCTAATTATGCTATGGAAATCCATTTCTCAAACTTACACCAAAAAATACTTATTTCAGTTCATTAATTGGATAGAAACGCTTAACTATATTATTTCATAGATATAAAAATCCTATTATTTAAAATAGACTAGTATCAATAAAATAAAGGTTCAAATTATATATTCAGGAAGATTTGCAAGCATTCCCTTTCAATGAAAGTAAATTTGCTTGGTTAAACTTTTTTTTGATATTCAAAGACCCTTACAAATCCAACCAAACAACAATCTCTCTCAACAATGGTATATAGCATACAGAGTTTATTTTTTCCCCTACCCCTCTCCCCTCCCTCCCATACCCTAATACAACAAAAAGATTATACAAATTAAACAAATATAGAGAAGGTTAAGAATCACTGCTCTAGACCCAATTGCTACTGAAAATATTTTGTTTGAGAAAAATTGTCATTGGCCCATTTCCTTTGGAGTTATGAAACCATGCACATAACGAGTCAATTAGGTACAATTAAAACAGTGGTTTTCAAACTTTTTCTTTCCACTCACATTTTACCTTAAGTAATCCCTTACTAATCACACAGATTAGGGATTACTTAAAGTGGTGAGTGGAAAGAAAAAAAGTTTGAAAACCATAGGTCTACAGACATCCACTGCCCTACCTACATCACCTACACAAAAAACTCAATCAAATT
Organism: Narcine bancroftii; assembly: GCF_036971445.1. Lineage (NCBI taxonomy): Eukaryota > Metazoa > Chordata > Chondrichthyes > Torpediniformes > Narcinidae > Narcine > Narcine bancroftii. Next base: position 156,920,450 of record NC_091475.1, read on the forward strand.
TGTAAGATTCGACTTCCTCACACAAAGCTATGTTGATTTTCCTTAATCTGACCATGCCTTTTCAAATGTGCATAAATCCTATCTTTTTCTACCACGGATTTGTTACCATATTATAACTCATGTACTCCATCCATACCTGCTGCTTTGCCACTTTAAGCAGGTATGGATGGAATCCCCCCAGAAGTCTGGAAGGCTGGCGGCAAAACTCTGCATGCCAAACTGCATGAGTTTTTCAAGCTTTGTTGGGACCAAGGTAAACTGCCTCAGGATCTTCGTGATGCCACCATCATCACCCTGTACAAAAACAAAGGCGAGAAATCAGACTGCTCAAACTACAGGGGAATCACGTTGCTCTCCATTGCAGGCAAAATCTTCTCTAGGATTCTACTAAATAGAATAATACCTAGTGTCGCCGAGAATATTCTCCCAGAATCACAGTGCGGCTTTCGCGCAAACAGAGGAACTACTGACTTGGTCTTTGCCCTCAGACAGCTCCAAGAAAAATGCAGAGAACAAAACAAAGGACTCTACATCACCTTTGTTGACCTCACCAAAGCCTTCGACACTGTGAGCAGGAAAGGGCTTTGGCAAATACTAGAGCGCATCGGATGTCCCCCAAAGTTCCTCAACATGATTATCCAACTGCACGAAAACCAACAAGGTCGGGTCAGATACAGCAATGAGCTCTCTGAACCCTTCTCCATTAACAATGGCGTGAAGCAAGGCTGTGTTCTGGCACCAACCCTCTTTTCAATCTTCTTCAGCATGATGCTGAACCAAGCCATGAAAGACCCCAACAATGAAGATGCTGTTTACATCCGGTACCGCACGGATGGCAGTCTCTTCAATCTGAGGCGCCTGCAAGCTCACACCAAGACACAAGAGAAACTTGTCCGTGAACTACTCTTTGCAGACGATGCCGCTTTAGTTGCCCATTCAGAGCCAGCTCTTCAGCGCTTGACGTCCTGCTTTGCGGAAACTGCCAAAATGTTTGGCCTGGAAGTCAGCCTGAAGAAAACTGAGGTCCTCCATCAGCCAGCTCCCCACCATGACTACCAGCCCCCCCACATCTCCATCAGGCACACAAAACTCAAAACGGTCAACCAGTTTACCTATCTCGGCTGCACCATTTCATCAGATGCAAAGATCGACAATGAGATAGACAACAGACTCGCCAAGGCAAATAGCGCCTTTGGAAGACTACACAAAAGAGTCTGGAAAAACAACCAACTGAAAAACCTCACAAAGATAAGCGTATACAGAGCCGTTGTCATACCCACACTCCTGTTCGGCTCCGAATCATGGGTCCTCTACCGGCACCACCTACGGCTCCTAGAACGCTTCCACCAGTGTTGTCTCCGCTCCATCCTCAACATCCATTGGAGCGCTTACATCCCTAACGTCGAAGTACTCGAGATGGCAGAGGTCGACAGCATCGAGTCCACGCTGCTGAAGATCCAGCTGCGCTGGATGGGTCACGTCTCCAGAATGGAGGACCATCGCCTTCCCAAGATCGTGTTATATGGCGAGCTCTCCATTGGCCACCGTGACAGAGGTGCACCAAAGAAAAGGTACAAGGACTGCCTAAAGAAATCTCTTGGTGCCTGCCACATTGACCACCGCCAGTGGGCTGATAACGCCTCAAACCGTGCATCTTGGCGCCTCACAGTTTGGCGGGCAGCAACCTCCTTTGAAGAAGACCGCAGAGCCCACCTCACTGACAAAAGGCAAAGGAGGAAAAACCCAACACCCAACCCCAACCAACCAATTTTCCCCTGCAACCGCTGCAATCGTGTCTGCCTGTCCCGCATCGGACTTGTCAGCCACAAACGAGCCTGCAGCTGACGTGGACTTTTTACCCCCTCCATAAATCTTCGTCCGCGAAGCCAAGCCAAAGAAGAAGAATAACTCATGTACTACCTATACAAAAGTGATAATTTAAGATGTTATATAATAAAAGTCCAAAAATCCAGATGCCAAAAATCCAGACCACCAAGAATTCTAACTTCTCAACAACTCTCGGCTTGTGTGTGTGTGTGTGTGCAGCTTGTGCGTGTAAATGCATTGCATAAGCACCACAGATGTCCTGCCCAAGGATCCAGAAAATCCGGACTGACCCAATGCCCGAACAGTCCAGATTTTAGGACTTTTACTGTATAATGAAAGCTCATTAAATTTAAAGAAAAATGACATACTGTGTATGAATACCATTCTATTAACAAAGTAATAGTCCCCAATTTACTGGAGGTACCTCCTGTCAAACTAACACAATGGCATTTAAAGAGAGTAAGAAACAGAATGAACAAAAGTGAGGGAGAATAATTAAAAATGCCTCTTGTCCTTCCACACTTATTTGCGTCTTTTGTTTGAGCACATTTCCTTGTCTACCTCCACATAAATTTCTGTCCAGGATAGGACTCCTCAGGATCTCTCGAGTTGGAATATTGTGGAGATGCTGAAGTAAATGTTAGATTATCGCAATGTAACCTTTTTCAGAGGAACCTTTGCCTTCTCCACTTTTCTTGAGAAACTGAGTTAATGTGATCTAGCGATCAAACCATCTGTCCTTAGAGAATCTTAAAAGGCTATCCAATATGACTGCGGCCCTTATACAAATACAAGCTTGCCTCTGCGGGTCCAATTATCTTGAGCCACGCAGTTTATCATTAAGCTTGAATTACAGTCTGAGCTGAATGATTCAAGGTATTACTTGCATTAACAAACAATCCAGTGGGCCAAGTAGTATCAGTGGGAGAAAAGGAATTGGTAAGATTTAGATCCAAGAACCCTTCATCAGGACTGCATGATACTACATTGCAAATTTTGACCTTTGTCAATGGCTGAAAGACAAGAATACATCTCACAATGTTGATCATCTTAAACTCAGTATCCTTGCCATCACTTTTGTCCATGATATCTATATGAGGGATGAAACACAAAAGGGGAAGAAGTTGGTGTTAACAAAAACCAGTAAGTCAATATTAATGCCATCCAGTTGAAAGATGCCTACCTAAATGGAAGATGAGGTGTCGATTTGTGGATGGTCTCAATCGGGCAGTGCATGAGACCATGGATAGACATGTCAGCAAGGGAATGGACGGGGAATTGAAATAGGTGGCCACTGGGAGTGTGGGCCATCAGCAGGGACCATCCCTCCATGATTCCCTTGTCCACTCCTCCCTCCCCACCAATTGTTCCCTTGGCACCTATGCCTGTGCCTGCAGGAGATGCTCCACTTACACCCACACCTCCTCCTTTATCACCATTCGGGGCCCCAAACAGTCCTTCCAAGTGAAGCAACCTTTCACTTGTGAATATGCAGGGGTCATCTACGCATGTCCCAGTGGCCACCCATTTCAATTCCCCATCCTGTTCCTTTGCTGACATATCTCATGCATTGCCAGAGTGAGACCACCCACAAATTGGAGGACCAGTATCTCATCTTCCATCTGGGCATCTTCCAACCAGATGTCATTACATTGGCTTCAGGTTTCCGTTAAACCCAGCCCCGACTTCTTTCCTCTGTCATCTTTCTTTTTCTCTCTTTCTCTCATTCCCCCCCCCATCCCCCCACCACCACGCTTTTTCTCTGACACCTTTCTTTTTTCTCTTTTTCATAAAGCCAAAATCAATTCTTATCTTTCCTCTCTGGACTTCTCTCCCTGCCATTCTTTATTCAGATGCCTTCCTGTTTTTGTGCTGATACGTTGAAGAAGGGGTCAGGCCCGAAATGTTGGTAATTTAAATTTAACTCCTTTGGACGCTGCAAGACTGGCCGAGTCCATGATACAAGCACGGCTAAGTTTGTGGGCTTTGTGGACATCTCATCAAAATCATTACATTCTGCATCATTGTTCACAGCAGCCTCTCTAATACAACATGAAGAGAATTATCAATAATAATTGTCTAGTCTGTGATAAACGTGCATGTATACAGATCTCCTGTATGCATGCTGTTGAAACTTATCCCACGCACAGATTAGAGCAACTGACTTCTAAATCAATGCACAAATCATCTGTGCAGGGCCAGTGCCAGACTATTTTGAGCCCTAGGCCTAGCCAACTACTTGCACCCCCCCCCCACCCAAGAAAAAATTGCCAACTTCAATTTTCAAAAACATGTTTTGTAGAAAAAAAAAGCACAAAACCTGAAACTGCTCAATTTATTTTAAATTGCAAGAGTAAGAATAAATAATACACCAATACTGGAATCCATGAGCTGGGGGACTGCGAGAGGCAGTGAAGTGTCCGGGCCCTAGGATTGGCACGGACTGGTAAGGATACATCTGCCTCCATGCCATGCCAGCACCACATCTCGTGTCACCTAGCCTAGCATCAGGTTCACCTGATTCCTTCCAATTTCTCTTGGGGTGTTGGGGACAGCAGACACCTGATCATCTGCCTTGGCTGAATATGGGGAGTGGAGTTTGGGAAGACCCCCTCTCCCCACCTCATACATCCAGCTTCATCGGGTGGTCAGAGCAGAGTGGACGTGACACCAGGGGAGTTCTGCCATGTGTGACATGTCACACCTCTCAGCAGTGCCGTATTTAACCTGCCCCTGTCATACTCACATAACACCCAAACCCCACTAATTAGACCACCCTCCCCCAAGCTTCACTTCTGAAGAATAAGTATCGTGGACACAAAAGGAAGAGAAAGGCACAGCCTGAAATTGTGATGGAAAAATCAGAAGATTAGAACCATTGAGTAGGTCAAGCAGTATATGAGGAGAGAAAACCTCAGTTTGTTGACCTGAAACACTCATCTTTCTCTCTTCTCTTCCCTTCCCCTCCCCCCCCCCCCCCCCACCCTCACTGAGCATTCGCAGCATTTCCTAATGGAAGGGTTTAGGAGATGAACAATGTCTCATTCCTGCCATGGTGAACAAAGGCCACAACCAGAACCACCTTCCCTCTCACCCTGTAATGCTTGGGCTCCCCTGGCATGAGAATTTCTCAGCATTGGGCCAAGCAGTAGCAGAATGGGGACCCGCCACCCACGCTCTCTCTCTCTGCCCCCTGCACCTAAACCATGGCCAGTCAGAGCCCACCCAAGACCCTACAATCTGAGATGACCTTTCACCTTTCACCTGGGCTGCCTTGGCTGAATATCATCAATCCTGCTGATATTATTGGGTTATTTATGGCGCTAGGTAATGCCAGACTGCTGCACAATGATATTAGTGCTATTATATTTAATATCTTTCAGTCTGCCTAGTTCTCTGCACTCTGCTAATTCTGCTGATGGGGCCTGCAATTGCTCAGGGGCTCCAGGGCCAGGCAGAGAGCAGCACTGCGGCAGGGCCTTGGCCTCCGGCTCCAGCGCTCATCCAAGGCATCAAGCAGCAAGCAGATGACAGCTGCAGCCAAGCCAGTGTTGCAGGCTAGTGAACACCAGATGTGGCAGGTGTTGGCATTGAAGGGTAGCAGGGAGGAGACTGCCTCAGCTATGTTGTGCACAGCCAACACAGAGAGGAAGTGAATAATGGAGAGTCTGGCCTACTTGCCTGCCATCTACTGTAGGCACACAGACAGTGTCGGAGACCTGGCCATGGAGAGCAGAGCCACAGGACAAGATAATGATATTCATGACAGCGGATGCAGCTCTGGAAGTGGTCGTCCAGCTGCTTGAAGAGAGTGAAGAGGAGAGAACGTTCTTATCTTAATGGTGGTGCCCGCTCTGCATGCAGCTTTGGCCAGCTTGAGCAGAGCTGAAGGAGGAATGGGCTATCAGGGCAGTGGAGCTGGGCGCCATTGCCTTTCAGGTGATCCACCAGCTCATCAGACTGGCCCTTGGGCACATACCGGCAGTGCAGCTCAATCTGGAAAAGGGTACTGATGCTAGCCATCACCCAAGCCCTCATGTGGGCACAGGGTCCGGTAACACACCCGATGTCTGGTCTCCCTGACTGCATCCCTCTGAAGTCTTTGCCTTAGGCAACTGCCTAGTTCGTCTAGCAGTAGCACCAGCCCTGTCTGGCATTGGTCAGAACTCGGCCTGTGCACACCATCATCTGACCCTTCTGCAAGATCATACCTTTATGAATCTTTTCTGAATTTGTGAAGCATTCCATGTTTTGGGACGCTCACATCCAGAGCTGCTGAAAGTTCATCAACTCGTGAAAGATGCTCTTTGATCTACCCAAAATCTGTTGGTCTTTCAGCTCACGGAGACATTGGTGCTGGAATACTGCCAACTCACACATTCCAGGCTGCAGAAGTATGTGCTGAGGGTGGCATTGAGGCAGCCAATACAAGGGAACTGTGGGAAAGGATCACAGTGAGGAGTCCTTCTGTACTGGGAAGCCCCTCAATTAACAGAATGATGATAAGTGCACAGTGGTGGTAATGGTGTAAATATAAATGGATATAAGAATTCACAGTGATGAAATGTATGACACCATTACATGAACATGATGACGTTGGGAACTGAGTTATACAGAATGCTTCATAGTAATGCTTGTAGTATGTAATTTAGTAAAGCATTGAGTTAGTCTGCACTGAACTTGTGGCAGTCATTATTTACAATTGGGGGGGGGCTCAAACATAACAGAAACTAAGGATGAGAACAGACTATGAAGTTTTCTATTTGTAAACAACTTGTTGTGAATAAACTCTATTATGGTTTTAAAATTCTGCTTGCAATATCACCAATTTTCTTTAATCAATGAACTGCATCACCAACTGTTTTAACTTGTTGGATTTTGTGCTCACCGGCATGCAAGCAACACATTTCCAGCTGTGTGAGTGGATCCCAAACCTTTCTCTCAGATGGGACAAGAATGTTGTTCAGATTTTCAATGAATCCCCAAAAATGTTGTACTCCTAGAAAGTTTGTTAAATTTGATATCAACTTTACTGCTCTGACTTTAACCAAACCTTTCCACCCCCCCTCCCCCTCCCCCTCCCCAACTAGTCATTTTCCCACTCATAATAAATTTAAGGGCAGCAAGGTTTTCATAGTGTTACCACATCGTTGTTACAGCATCAGTGATCAGGGTTCAACTCCGTTCTCCCCGTGGGTTTCCTTTGGGAGCTCCAGTTTCCTCCCACCCTTCAAAACATAACAGGTGGTGATTCAATTGGGTGTAATTAGGCAACACGAGCTCATGCACGTCTACATTTAAAATGTAGAATTTAAGCAATCTTTGCATTCTGCTTTCACCTCCTTCTTACTATTGGGCTACATAACATTAGTTTTGGGTTCCGTAGGTTTGCATGCCTGTGTACATTTTTAAACTTTGTTTAACATGATAAGTTTCCCTTTATGCTGGGCCCCAAACAAGCCAATCTCTAATGAGCAAGCCCTTCTAATTTGTAAAAATTGCAAATCTGCTGAACATTTTAGTTCCATTACAAGTATCACAAGTTCTCTCATTCATAGTTGCAAAAACAAAACCAGCACAATTGCCTGCTTCAGTATTTGATGAGTACAGTTTGAAAGTTCTGTGGTTTATCTTGTTCCCTGCCCTTGCAGCCTTTGAGATATAATAGTATTATTACTTCTGTATTCTTTAGACAAGTTACCTGATTGGAAATCCAGTCATTTGAGCAGTTTTAATTGTCCCCAACCTCCTGCAGTAACTCACTTGAATAACATCTTGTTGTCTTCAAAGGGAAGCCACCCAGCATTCAATACGCATATTCAAACATGGAATTTGCACTTCTAACAGTGTGCCAGTAGTTTTCTCTGAGACACTAGAAGCCAAACTAATGAAATGTTTTAATAAACAAAGTATTAAGACAGATAACTTTTTTCTCTCTGCAGCCCGTCAGGCAGCTATTTCAGTGCTCAACAACCATAATGCAAAAATATCTAGATGCAGAGCATCTGGTCACATGGCACAATTCTTAAAGGAATTTTACATAAACTATTTATACAACAAATAGATTCCAAAGTCAACCTAGTGATAAGATCAAAGAATCAGTAAATGTTTTAATAGGAAATACTGAATCTCAAAGCATTTCTAATACTCCTTTAGCAAAAACATAACCAATAATGATCCACCTCTAAATTTATGAATTAAAAAGAGACTCAACGATTCCATCCTTTTACTCTGTATAAGTTGATGAATCTCTACTCAACTTATTCCTCGAAGACTAATTGTTCATTAATGGCCCTGCTGAGGACATTCTCCCAAATGACCCACCAGTGCACTGGGTCAAACCTCCAGACAAGGGTGACACTGTTATGGTCTGGCTGAAGCCAGACAACAATTTGTAAATACCTCCTCTTACTTAACCCCTGCAACAAGACCCCACCAAAACTTATCAAACCACTGTCTCACATATGATCTCTGAACTCGTCACTTCCGGTCACCTCCCATGCACGGCCTCAAACTTTATCATTTCCCAGCCCTGCACTTCCTATTTCTACCTCCTACCACAAATCCAATTGTCCCAGCAGACTCATCACTTCTGTGTACTCCTGCCCCACTGAACTGGTATCTGCTTACCTCAACCCTGTTTTGTCCTCCCTGGTCCAGTCCCTCCCCATCTACATCCAGGATTCTTTACATGCTCTCCATCACTTTTACTGCTTCCAGTTAACTGAATTAACCGCCTCATCTTTATGATGGACATCCAATCATTATACACCTCCATTCCCTTTAATGAAGGCCTCAAACCCCTTTGTTTATTCCTTGACAACAGACCCAACCAGTCCTCCTCCACCACCACTCTCACTTGCCTGGCAGAAATTTGTCTTCAATGATTTCTCCTTTGACTCATCCACTTTCACCAAGTCAAAGGGGTAACCATGAGTACCCACACTGGCCCAGACTATGCCTGCCTTTTTGTTGACTATGTGGAGCAATCCATGCCACAACCCTCAAGGCAAGGCCTCTCAACTCTTCCTCATCATCTAATTTGATGCTACCTCATGCTCACATGATAACCTTGTTACCTTTATCCACTTTGCTGCCAACTTTCACCCTGACTTCAAACTCACTTAGTCCATCTCTAATAAAACTGTCCCCTTTTTTGATCTCTCTGTCACCATCTCAGGAGACAAACTCTTAACAGACATCTTCTACAAACCCACCAACTCCCACACTTATGTTGACTACACGTCTTCCCAACATGTCTCTTGTAACATTCCATTCCTGTCTCTCAATTCCTCCACCTCCATCACATCTGCTCTCAGAATGAGGTCTTCCATGCCAAATAATTAGAGGTGTCCTCCTTCAAACAACATGGCTTTTCCTCTTCCACCATCAACTTGGCCCTCACCTGCATATCTTGCACATCTGCCCTGGCACTCTCCGCCCCCATCACAACAAGGATAGGATTCCTTTCCACTAACCTCCACATCTAACATTTCATCCACCACCTACTATGCGATCCCACCACCAGACACATATTCCCTTCTCCTCCCCTCTCTACCTTCCGCACGGAGAACTCCCTCCATGACTCCCTCATCCACTCCTCCCTCCTCACCAATCACCTCCTTGGCATCTATTACTGTGACCACAGGATAAGCTCCGTTCACCCACACCCCCACTATCTTTCCCTGTGTTTCATTTTATCTCTCTCTTTTCCCTTTTCCCTCTGTTTCCTTTCACAGAGCCAAAATCAATTCTCACCTTATCATATCCAATTAACACCTTTTGAGTGTTGGTCTAAATTCTTCCCTTTGCCATTTTTTTCAATATTTTTATTAACATTGTAATTCCATATTGAAAAATACAGAGTACATAAGGATATATGTTAATAGTCAAAAATATACATTACACTTAAATCATATAATTTCATCCAAGATACACCACATTCTCAATCAAATTACATTGTACTAATATTTTATTATTTTATTACAAAATAAAAGTTCTAATCCACTACCAAAAAAGAAGCTGTTTGGCAAAAAAATGAAGACAGAATTCTTATCAGTGTAAGAAATTACCTTATTAGTCAACACTTCTACCTCCATATCAAATCAGAGATTATGAAAGTTATTCAAGAAGAGTCCCCCACAGCATTTGAAATTTTGAATTCAAATTGGAAATTGAGCATCTAATCTTCTCTAAATTTAAACATGAGATGATGTCACATATCCATTGAGCATATGTAGGCGGAGCAATGTCCTTCAACACTGCCTGCCTAGCCATAAGAGAAATAAAGGTTAATACATGCAAATCAGATGCCGTTAAAAATTGTCATTCTCTCCAAAAATATCAAATAAGACAGTTAAGGTTTAAAATTAACTTTAAGAATTACAGAGAAAGTTTGAAATACTTTGTTCTAGTATTTCTCAAGACTCTGACATGTCCAAAACATATGAATTAATGAAGGCTCTCCATGGTTGTATTTATCACAATAACAATATACATCTGCATAAAAACGAGATAGTTTGACTTTGGACATGTGAGCCCTATGTACTATTTTAAATTGTAGAAGGTGGTGGTGAGCACATAAAGATGAGATATTAACCAAATTGAAAATTACATTCCAAGTTTCTTCAGAAATTAAAAGCTGTTGGTCCTGTTCCCAGGCTTTTTCAATTTTATCTGAGGGAGCCTGTCTTACTCCCAACAATATTTCATAAATGTTAGATATTGAACTGTTATAAAACAAGTTACATCAATTAAATTCTTATTAGTCCTCTTAGGAAATGTATGTAATTGAGATTACAATAAATCTCTAATACCGAAAAAACTGAGTATTTGGTAATCCATATTTAACTGAAAGTTGTTCGAAAGAAGTAAGATTCCACTCGACAAATAAATCTTTAAAATATTTAATACCTAATCCATACCATTCTTTAAAAGCTACATCAGTAGTGGAAGGTTTAAAGAAATAATTAGAAACAATAGGACTAGAAAGAGAAAATGAACGTGTTTTCTAAATTGTATCCAGATCCTCAAAGTATGTTTAACCAATGGATTATTAATTAATTTATTTAAGGACATAGGAAGTGAGGATCCAAGAAGGGAAATAAGAGAAAATTTATAATAGAATTAGATTCCAAAGAGACCTATATTGGACAGTCTTCGCAGTTAATATAATATGACCAAAACGTAAGATTTCATGTATTGACTGAAAGTTTGGTAAAGCTAAACCTCCATTCTTTTTAAGTTTTTGTAAATGGACTTAGGTGAGAATGATTATTCTTCCATATATAAGATAGGGTTGAATCGAGGAATCAAAAAAAGACAGGAATAAACACAGGTAAAGCCTGAAAAAAGGTATATAAATTTAGGTAATATATTTAATAGTGTTGACTTGACCAACTAATGATAAAGGAAGGGGCGATCATGTGTGTTTGATTAAAGTGAGAAAATTTTCTTTGAATAAGTTTTTAGTAATTGTTACACCTAAAGAGGTAAATTGATTCAAAGGAAAAAGTCCAATCTTATGTAGATTTAACTTCTAACATTGACTAAAATGAGAAATTAAAGAAAACATAGAAGGCAATTGAATCCCTTTGCCATTCTTCAGCCTTTACTCAGTTGCCTTCCTGTTTTCTGCTTCCTACTGTATCAGCCTCCACCACCATCCCCAGCAATGCATTCCAGGCACCTAACATTTTCTAGGTAAAAAACCTACCACTGACATCATCTTCCATGCATCTTAAACAGATGTCATCTAGTATTTTCATTTCTACCCTGGGAAAATGGCACTGGCTATCCACCCAATCTATCTCATAATCTTACATACATGATTAGGTTGCCTCTTATCCTCTGACACTCAAAAAAGAAAAACACTAGCTTTCTCAACCTTTTCTCATAAGACATGTTCTTCAATCAAGTATCCTGATAAATCTCCTCTGCACCATAATGAGGTAAACAGAACAGAACACAAAATTGTAAGTGTGATTTGACCAGTTTTATAGAGCTACAACACTAACTCATGGCGCTCAAACTCAATTCCCCAACTAATGAAGGCTAACGCACCATGCACCTTCTTAACCACCCGATCACTTTGTGTGACAATTTTGGAGGATCAATGAAATCCCACTGTTCCTCTGCATTGTTTGGAATCCTACCATTAACTGTGTACATAGCAGTTAACTTCTCAAGAAGTAAATCTAAATTTATCAAAATTGTATTGTCAATAGCTAGGAAATGTATAACAGTAACATGAAAATCAAATTCCCTACTTCACATTGATTGTTGAAACATGGAAGTGCAAAGTTGTACTCCCCTTGAGAAGATTATTTATAGTCTTAGGAATAAATGTTCATCAAAATTTGGCAACCTTATTTAGATTAATTAAATGCCCAGATTGTATAATTTATTTTGATATTTGTCAATTAGTATACTCTTTATTAGAAATTTAATATTTTTAAAATGATGCGACTCTGAGATATCGAACCTTGCTTCTTGAATTCTATTTTTTTTTAAATCTCCCTCTATTCCTTGCTATCTGTCCCCTTTTCTTTCGAATCTGGGAAGGAGGTGCTGGGAGAAGAAGGACTCTCCTTTCCTTTTTACTTTTTTTCCAGACCTTATGAATGTCTTTCTATTATTTTGTATTCAATGCATTATTGCTATTATATTGAGTTCTATATTCTGTATTTTCTCAAAACTTAAATAAAAAATTAACCTTGTACACCGCCTTTATATTTGATCTTCCAAAGCACATAATTTCACATTTTTCTAGATTCAACTCCATTTGCATAACTCTACATTTTGTCTATATCCTGATGTAATTTACGACAACCTTCCACACCATTCATAACACCTCCAACCTTCATGTCGTCTGCAAAGTTGTAAACCCTTCTCTTCACTTCCTCTTCAAGTCATTTATAAAAATCATAGATTGGCCCCTCACGAAGCCATGCTGACTATCCCTCGTGAAACTAAACATCTCCAAATGCTCATAAATCCTTTCCCTCAGAATGCTCTCCAGTGGTTTGCCCACCACTGACGTAAAGAGAGAACACTGTACATATATAAACACATTTATGCTGGAGATTTATGCACATAGATACATCAATGTAGTTTAATTGTAAAATTTTAACTTAAGTTTCATTCAAACCTCAATTTGTAGATTTGGTGACATTTTCAAGTACTTTTAAACATAATTTATATGCAAGAATACCCCAAGGCACTGTAGATTCTGAGTTCTCCAGGTATTCATTTTATCCTGTACTGCCATTTTACTTTGCTTCTTCCCCAATCTTTTTAGTCCAGTTTTGGACTCTTTCCCATTCCTTTTAAGATCCTGTTCCCTCCTGCAAGTTCCCTCAGTATTTTTATTATATTTTGCATCCAATTTTCAAGGTTTTGAACTCAGGTCATCTTGGAAGCTTTGCCTGTGTTCTGGCTTTCTAGCCCATGATTTCCCTGATTGATGTCTTTGTTGTCTTGAGTTTCAGTTCTAAAATCTTGCTGCCATTGAACTGTGTTGCCTGCAATACCAGTTCTACAGTTCTCAATTAATCTGAAGCACAGCTTTTGTTGGTTGCATTTCTGGTAGCTAGAACTGTAGGTCATTTGCTTTCAATACCATCTTCTGATCTTTAACTCTGTACATCTTGATCAGTTTATAAAATTTTCACAGCAAACTCACACCTCGATTCTTCAAAAGATCTTCTGTCAAGTTTTTTGGTATGCAATACCTTGACTAAACTTACATTACTCGTCAGTGGAAGGGCTAACATCCAACTGTTTAGCACAGATGGTAGTCACAACTTCATTAAATTCTTCTGTGTAAAGGGCCTGGTTTCCATGCCAACTTTTAAGCAATTGCTCTATTCCACATTCATCACATCTCCCCACTGACCTCCATGTTTGCTGTTGCTGTAATATTTTCAATGTCTTCAATCGCCAACAAATTCAGTACATTTAGATGGAACACTGCTGATGGAGGGCAGCAGCAATCATCAGACCCTCGCCACCCAGCACATGCTCCATTCTTGCTGCTACCATCAGGAAAGAGGTATAAGTGCCACAAGATTCAACCCCACCCCAGGTTCAACAACAGTTGCTACCCCTCCACCATCAGACTCCTCCATGACAAACCCAATCAGAGACTCTTTTAAGGACACTTACTGGTGTATTTTATTGATTTTCTTTTGTTCTCTTTGTACTGCATGGTCAGTTTGTTTACATTCGTTATCTGTTTACAGTTCTTTGTTTGTTCACATGTTTTACGCTGTGTACAGTTTATTTTTTTGTACTATCAATTAGTAGCAATTCTGCCACACCCTCAAGGAAAAGGAATCTTAGGGTTGTATTTCATGTCATGTAAGTACCCTGATAATAAATCTGAAATCTGAAATTCTCCCTTGCCTTTCCTTTCTATGACTGCCTGATAACTCCATTCTTCAACACCAGCACGTCTCCACTCACAGGAAGGCCATTTCCTACCTCTACCTTGTTTGATTAGTTCTGTTGTGGCCATTGGAGTACTTTTCACAGTTACTGATCTTCTTAACTACTCCTTCTCCAAGGTGAGCACAGCATCCACTGGCCCAAAATTGTCTGGCACCTTCCTTTTCCACCTGTCTGCAATGAGGTGAGGAAAACCTGTCTGTCTCTGCTCCCTCTTGCATAGGATTGGACTGGATAATATACTTGCTAAATCCTTGATCCCAATGCTCTTATTTCTGGATATTGTCTGTTAGTTTTATTACCAGATCAGTTTCTTTGTTGCCTTGGGCTCCACTGCACCTCTCCACAATATGTGCTTAATTTTGCACTGTAACTGGAACTCATCTGAAGTGATACGTGCAGGTAATTATGTGACCCATGATTTTCCCACCTCTCCTCACTCCCCTGTCATTTTGCCTAATAAACTCAGATCTATGCTTTGAGTGAACAAAAGTATTTTATATTTCTCAGTGCTACTTCTATTAAAACCACAATTCTCTTTGCTTCCTTATATGTAATGTCTTGCATGTTCAAGAGTTTTGTCTGTATTTTCTTATCTCTTTTCTACTTTGCTCTATCCAGGAAGGTTCTGAAATTATACTATCTCTCTAAGTCCCTCAGCAGGCGATGTAATGCCCAATTCTTCTCTGGCATCTGGCTGTGAGTACTAAATCTATGTCACTGAAATACTTTGGATGGTGTTGGTTCGAAATGTGCCTTCAGCTTCTCAAAATCTCATCAGATGGAACATTTATTGCACTCTGGTGCAACAAATGTGCCAGTATTGGAATTCACCTCCACTCATATAATGCTTTTTTTCTGCTCATAGATTATCAAGCTTTGTATTTGAGTACTGTTGCCCAAGGCATCTACAACATTACCAGCGTTAATTAAATGCCCAAAAGCTCCAAGCAAATACTAAATGCATCCTAAGGTTTCTAATTTATTGAAAGTTTTCCAATAGAACCTGTGTTCACCATATTGTAGCATGGTACAGCACAGGGACAATCAATTCAGTCCAAAAGGACATCATGGTCTCATTCCACATATATTTTCCCAGTCTTTGTTAAACCCATCCACATACCTATCCAGAACAATTTTCTTCATAATGTTATCTTAAGTAAATCTGTACATCATCTCAACCACTTATAATAATGGGTTCCATCTCTTTTGCCTTTCTGAAATTCCATTTTGAATTTAAGACCATAGACCACAAGACACAAGTGTCTGTTCTGCCATTTGAATCATGCCTGATGTATTTTTCCTTTCAACTTCATTTTCCTGCTTGCTCCCCATCGCCTTTGACACCTATATTAATCAAGGACCTATCAACTCCTGCTTTAAATATACAAATAACAACCTCCACAGCCATCTGTGCCAATGAATTCCATAGATTCACCACACTTTGTATGAAGAAATTTCTCCTCATCACTGTTCTAAAGGATGTCCTTTTATTCTGAGGCTGTGCCTTCTGGTCCTAGACTCTCCCACCACTGGAAACATCCACTCCATGTCCACTCTATCCAGTCCTTTTAATATTTGGTATATTTCAATTAGATCCCTCCTTATCCTTCTAAACTCTAGCGAGTACAGGGCCAGGGCCATCATACACTTCTCATCAGTTAATCCTCTCACCCATGGAATCATTCTCGTATGCCTGCTCTCAGCCCTCTCCAATACCTCCATCCATTCCTTAGTAAGGACAAGTCTTTCTTTGTTTACAAAATCAGAGAAGGTGGATGGTGACCTTGCACCACATGTTTTGATAGTACTTGCCATAATAATTGTTAGCCATTGAAACACAAATATTGTTCTCCAACCTGTTCATGAAATGGAAGATGTCCAATTACATCAAAACTGACTTGGAGCTAATCCCAGAATATATAAATCTAGGGCCTAGTTTTTCATTAAAATGGACAGTGTGTATTTGGAGTACCATAAAATCAATTTGAAACAGAAAACTGAAAATGAACTGTGAAAAATACATGCATGGCACACTGGACAATGTGTCATTATATCTCAGAACTGAGCACATGGCATGTCAGCACCAGGAGGCTACTGATATCTTGATATGAAAAGAACAGAAAAACTAGGGATCAGGCCGTTTTGGATTCATTAAGATCACAGCTGATCTACTTCAATGATATTGTTTGCATGATTCCTAATTCCCTTGATTCCCATATCTGAAAATCTGTTGATTTCTCTTTTTGGTGAACATATTTACATCTGCTTGAGCATGTGGATCCTATTCCTTGAACATCAATATTATCCAATCTCTAATCATTGAAGAAATATTTTGCCTTTCTATTTTATACACTACAGTGGATAAATACAAATTTCCCACATTACATGCCATGTTCTGCCTGTACATCTCTGCTTGATACAAATCCTTGAAACTTTGTTAAATCCTCATTTCTACCAGGCCTTAAATGCTTATCAATGGATTCTTCTTGCTAAAATATGTGGTGAATGGCCTGCTTGGCAATCTTTCCAAAGCTTTCCTCGGAATTCCAACCCAGGGCCAATGTGCCTCATTATTCTGTCATGTATTGAGCAGCAAAGGAGTTATGATGAAAGCTTGGAGTTGATATTTACTGTAAATACCCAAATTATAACAGCACTCGGATCCAAATGGCATCATTAGAAAGATATACTTTGCATCAAAACACAAGGACCCTTGTTGGTTTCAAGAGTAACAGGTATATGTTTGAAACCTCATCCATCCCAACTGTGAAAATACAGTAAAATTCCCATTATCTGGCACTCAATCACCCAGAAACTCAAACAAGGCACAAATGGGATAGGAACAGAAAAAAGGTAATAGACTGAAGTCTGGACGCACTGAACATGTGGCAAAACTTTTTTTTCCGATTAAGATATGGGCAATGAACCAAATACTGCCTCACTTTGTCATCTTTCTTTTGCATTAATTTTTTTAAAATGTAATTTATATCAATTTTTGCAACTGTAATGCTGTGGTAAACGAACAAATTATGTGACATGTTCATGACAATATATTTTGATTCTAATTGTATTACCAGGACAGTGCTGGGGGTGGGGCCATAGGATGTGATGCTGAGATGCCTGAATGCCATTCAGGGCCCAATCTACTTGACGGACAGCCACAGTCGTCATGGGAAACAAGATCATGTACAATACAGCCCAATGTTAAACTTCTCCTAAAAGCCACAGGATTGTATGGGAAAAAGTCTTGCAATCTAATATATTGGCTGAATCTTTGATTAATTAGTCTAAAACTGAGCAAATAATATTTTACTCCTTCAGTTTTTTAAAATTTGATTGCTTTTATTCTTACTATGTAAAAGATTCAACTGCAACAATGTAGATAATTTGAAAGCAATTGATGTTTGAGGTCCTAACCTTCAACCAGGTGAGTGCTTTTTATACAGTACTTAATTGGTCCCCCTATCTTTTGACCATAAGAAATTATTGATATTACATTGCAGAGATAAACCAAAGAAATTTGCTACTGCTTGCATTAATTTTAAAAATCACCACTTTTCCAATCGTTATATCTGTCAAGGAAAACGTTAACTAACAGATGGTGAGAAAAGAAAACTCATTCATTCATTTAAGATTCTATTTTGCCTCATGTGAAATAATTAATAGCTTTTCACAACATTTTCTATAGCTCAGGAACTTTACAAACTTAACATGATTAATTGAATGATTTTTGTTCACCCATTAAACAACAGCTTCAGGGCAGAAAGCTGTCTGGTTCTGGTACTCCTGCTTTGTGCTTAAATTGCTTTGCCAGTGCAGCTGTTATTTCACTGATAAGCAAACCCATTGTGAAGAACTGCTAGAGGTGTCTTGTCAGATTATATACACAAACACTAGTTAACCTTTTCTATCACATCAACAGTAAAAGGGGGAAAAAATAAAATGATTTATAATGCCTTCATGTGATTGAAGTAGGAAAATTAAATGTCAACAAAGGGTGAATATATTTGGTCCAGATGGAGTACCTGGCTGAGTATTAAAAATACTGTGCTGCCCATCTTGCCAAGGTAATATCTCGCTCCAGCAGGGCGTGGCACCCACCTGTTTCAAATAGGCATCAATCATACCGATGCCCAAGAGTGTAGTAACCTGCATTAATGACTATTGACCAGTAACACTTACATCAACGGTGATGAAGTGTTATGAAAGGGTTGTGATAAAGGATATCAGCTCCTGGCTGAGCAGTGACATGGATACATTCCAGTTTGCCTATCGGAATAACAGGTTTATGGCGGATGCCATCTCACTTGCTCTACATAAAGCACTGGAACACCTGGACAGCAAAGATGCATACATCAGGATGCTCTTTATTCACTACAGTTTGATATTTAACACCATCATCCCCTCAAAATGTATTAGCAAATTCCAAGATCTATCTGGGACTTAACACCCAACTGTGTAATTGGATAATTGATTTCTTCACCTCCAGACCATAATCAGTGAAGATTGGTAAGAACTTCTTCTCTATCATCACCATTAGTACCAGAGCACCACAGGGCAGTGTTCTTAGCCCCCCACTCTACTCAATTTACACTTACGACTGTGTGGATCAGTACGACAATAACACCATCTACAAATTCGCCAATAATACCACAGTACTGGGTTGTATAAAAGAAGGGGATGAGTCAGCATAGAGGAGGGAGATTGAAACCTTGGCTGAATGATGCAACTCAATGTCACCAAAACTAAGGAGCTGATTGTTGGCTTCAGGAATGCCAGAGGTATACAATTGGAGGATCAGAGGTGGAGAGAGAGGACAAATTTAAGTTCTTGGGAGTCACCATCTTGGAGGATCTTTCCTGGACCCAACACAACAATGGCATTGTGAAGAAAGCTCGTTAGCGCCTCTACTTCCCTAGGCATTTGCAGAGGTTTGGTATGACATCAGAAACCCTGGCAAGTTTCTACAGAGGTGTGGTGGAAAAAGTGCTGACTGGCTGCATCACAGTCTGGTCTGGGAACACCCTCCAAAAGGTAGTGGATACAGCCCAGGACATCATAGGCAAAATCTTCCTCATCACTGAGTACATCTACAGAGAACGCTGCTGTCGGAGAGCCGCAGCAATCATCAAAGACCCTCACCACTCGGTCTGTTCTCACTGTTGCCAACATGAAAGAGATACAGGTGCCACAAGACTCGCACCACCAGGTTCAGGAAGAGCTGCTATCCCTCCATCATCAGGCTCCTCAATGACAAATTCAATCAGGGACTCATTTAAGGAACCTTATTTGTGCACTTTATTGATTTTCTTTTTGTTCTCTCTGTATTGCACAGTTTGTTTACATTTGTTATCTGTTTACAGTTATTTGATTGTTTACATGTACAGTGTACAGTTTATTTTTTGCACTACCAGTTAGCGGTAATTTTGCCATGCACACAGGAAAAAGGAATCTCAGGGTTGTATGTGATGTCATGTATGGATTCTGACATGAAAGGCTGTGCTATGCTTCCACTTGTCATAAAGTGCTTTAATTTCCACAGTGAGCTGAAAATAGCAGTATAATTAAAACGTGAGACCATCCATCAAGAAAATGTCTCACAACCATTTAAATTCACATCAGCTACAATAGCTAACTTCATTAGAAGACAGCATGTTGAATAACCTGGAAATTGTTTTAAATTTCACTTGCCATCTTTTTTAACATCAACAAATGAATCCTGGTTGTGTTTGATGCCAAAACAAATGAACTGCCCAGAAAACAGCCCTCTCTGCATGCTTCCAAAAATTTTCTCAGTTCCTTTTTAGCCCACTCTGCAGTTACCTGGAAAAATGTAGTGGCTAATAATGCAACTTCAGTCGTGATTATTTTTCATCAAATAACTGCACATAACTCCAAACGGATGATTTGCCAAAGACTAAGAATAAAGCAACTATTGATATTACATATATTCTCATGTAAAGATCAAGACTGTGTAAAATTCAACTGTCCTATCTTTGGCCCCACCTGCCCATCAGAATGCCTCGAACGACACAGGTACTTATTGCAGTCAAAAGTAGTATCTATGACATGGTTGACTCCATAGAGTTAACGTTAAAAAATGGTCTTAAAAATTCAACTTTTACACAAGTATATCTGGTACATTAAAAATTAGTTACTCATGGCAGTATTCTTAATCCTAAGACTGAACTTTATGTACTCAACCCCACAGCACAAGATCAAGAAGCAGCATACCATTATGGGGTCCTGGTTCCTGAGATCCCAGTCAACTCACTGAGGCCATCATTCCTGTGCTCCCAGTCAACTTACTAATCCAGAGATCAGGACAGCCAGAAGGGGTTCACGGAAGGCTGAAAAATGGTTACAGGATTTCCTCGAGTCAGTGGATTGGCTGGTATTCATGAATTCAGCTGAAGACTGAATGATAAGACCAGGGCCATTGCAGACTTCATTAGAATAGGTATGAATGAGTATGTCCCCATTAAAACATTCAGGGCATTCCCCAACCAGAAGCCCTGAACAAACAATGAAATCCAGAACCTGTTGAGAGCCAGAATCACGGGCATTTAAGTCTGGAGATCTAAAACACTACATTAGGTGCAGGTATGATCTACAGAAAGCCATCTCCCAGGTGAAGTGGAGATTCTGGACAAGAATGGAAACAATGAAGATTACCTGACAGCTGTGGCAGGGCCTAGATTAGATAACATGCGACAAAACCAAATCCAGGGCAGTAGGAGAGAGCAAAGCTTCACTACCAGTTGGGCTCAATGCCTCTATCCTCCCCTCACCCATGTCCCCTGTTGCACATCCCCATGTCCCCTGCTGATCCTATACTGTCAGCATCTGATGATGACGTGTGGGCTACCTTCAGGAGAGTGAATCCAAGGAAAGCATCTGGTCTGGACTGTGTAGCTGGTCACATATTGAAAGCCTGTGCTGACCATTTGGCTAGTGTAGTCATGGATATCTTCACTCTGGCAGGGCATGTTTAACATCAGTTTGAAACAGGCGTCAATTGTATCCGTGTCCAAAAAGAGTGTGGTAACCTGCCTAAATGGCTACCGACTATTGGCTCTTATATCCACAGTGATGAAGTGTTTTCAGAGACTGATGTTGAAGCATAAAAGGTCCTTTCTGAGAAGTGACATGGATCCTTTCCAATTTGCCGATCGTAGCAACAGGTCTTTGGGAAATGCCAACTCACTGGCTCTACAAAAACCTCTGGATCACCTGGATAGCAAAGATGTCTGGATGTTCTTTATTGACTATAGTTTGACATTCAACATCATCATCCCCTCAAAACTAATCAACAAATTCCAAGACTTGGTCTCAATACCCCACTCTGCAATTGAATCCTGGATTTTCTCACCTCTAGACCCTAATCAGCCACAATTTCCATCAGTACCAGAGCACCACAGGGCTACATTCATAGCCCCTTGTTTTACTTGCTTCGTGGCTCAATTCAATAAGACCATATACAATTTTGTTAACAATAACATGGTAGTGAGTTGTATACAAAGGGATGATAAGTCAGCATAGAGTAGGGAAATTGAAAGCTTTGCTGAATGGTGTACTAACTCAATGTCACCAAGATCAAGGAGCTGCTTGTTGACCTTAGGAAAGGAAAAGCAAAGCTGTACAATTCAGAGATCTTGGGGATCAGAGGAGGAGATGGAGAGAAATTTTTAATACCTCTGAGTTACTATGTCAGAGGACTTTTCCTGGAGCTATTATATTAATGCCATTGTGAAGAAAGCACATTAGTACCTCTAGTTCCTCAGAAGTTTGCAGAGGTTCAGCATTCATCAGAAACCTACAGATGCGCAATGGAAAATTCACTGACCGGCTCCTGGTATAGGAGCACAAATACCTCTGAGCAGAAAGCTCTGCAGAAGGTAATGGACACAGCCTAGTTCATCACAGGCAAAATTCTCCCCACCATTGAGAACATCCACCAAGAAATGTTGCGTGAAAAGCAGCAGCAATCAACACAGGATCCACAACACCCAGGACATACTCTCTTTTCTCTTCTGCCATCAGGAAAGAGGTACAGGTACCATGACACTTACCTCCAGGTTCAGGAATAGCTGCTACTCCTCCACCATCAGCCTCCTGAACAACAGACTCCTTCAGAGACTCATCCAAGGACTCTCACTATAGTGACTTCAATCTAATAAATAGTCACTTGGAGGATAGGTGAGACACTCTATTTGTGATGCATTTTCAATTAGTTCCAATACAAGTCCAAATGTATTCAAATCCTTGTTTTAACACATAGACTTGTAATGATCTTCTTTAATGTTCAATGAAATATCCATAAATAACAGCCATATTAAACTCTGTGAATGCTGTGAAAATTATGGACGTTTTCTCACTCATCCTCCTGCAGACATGTTGCATAGTATGATATATTCTATTGCTCCCAATTCATCTGGCTCTGCCCCACCACGCATGCTCCAGCCAGCACTCTAATATACTAATGCCCTGTGCATGCTCCTTGAACTCGTGCATGCGCACAGGTCAAAGATGGCTACGTCCAGCCAAACGAACCAGGGATGCCTCCAATCCTCGTGGGGACCAATGGGACTCCTACCAAGCAAGGTAAATAAACAAATTATACATTTTGGCTCCTACAATACTGGCTCCTAATTATTATAATTAGATGTAATGATCTTTACTATCACTCTGGATTAATAAAATCTGTAACCTGTGCAGAAGGCAAAATAACAAAATACAGTCAGTTTGTACTTATCAAAGTTCCTCTGTCTCCAGAAGAAGGCAGACTTGGTTAATAGGTCTAATCAGAAAGCCAGTCTCAGTTTTGATTAGAACTTGATGCACAAGTCTCTAATAGTCTCAATAATTTTTCCAAGTAACCAGGAGTTTCAAGGTGCTGAATCGTCCATAATAATAACGATGTCTCCTGATGTAAAATTGTGTCTAAGATTAAACCATTTCTGTTGTTCCTGTAGCTAGGGAAGATATTCTTTAACCCATCTTTTCCAAAATAAAAACCCTTGGTCTTCTGACCAGATCATGGCAGTGCTGTCAAATGACAGCCACGACCCTTCATAATACACCCATGCTCCCAGTGAATTCACTAACATCCCAGTTCATTCAAGTGCTCTGCTTTCCACACTCTCTTCCAACTCGTCAGGGCCTGGTTATCAAATACCCTTCAACTCACAGGAAGCCTAGTTCCCACACCCACAGTCAATTCTTCCATATCCCAGTTGCCATGCTCCCATTCAATTCCCTTGTTCCTTCCAAACCTATCTTAGTTCACTTAGGAAATTTATTGTACTGCAGTATAACACTTTTAAAAGTGAATTTAAAAGTTGGAATATTAATAGGCATAATATCCAATAGTACAGAAAATCTGTCAGCCTGACACCCCCAATATTCCAAGTGTGCTGAATTATTAGATTTTTACTGCTCTATCAATATATACTTTTCACACCATCATTATAGAAAAGAATTAGCATAAAATATAGATCTGTAACAAAATTTTAAAGTCATAGTTGCTGTTTTGTCACCAAGTTTCCTCTTGTGCATGTTTGTGGTCCAAGTTATGCCAGACATCAGAATTGATCAATGGATTACTGTATGTGTCCAACCCAGAACTTTTGTGCCTACATTTGAGAAGTCTTTTTTTTTAGCAAGACATGCAACAAGGTGCATTAACTTTATAGATTTATTGGGATTATGTACTATACCATCCACAAATATTCTCAATGTTCTTACCACTGTTAGAAATCTTGTAAAAGGTTCCCAAGTACAATTCTACTTTCGAATCACTTAAGTAATGATCCCCCACTTAGCTGATAGTTGCTGCATTGGAACATTCCTTGGGTAGCTAATACTTTCTCAAATACAGTAAAAAAAAACCCTGGTATCTGGCATCTATGGGGATTGGTAGATGCCGGATAAGTGAATTTTCCACTTGCTTAGATGGCATGTTGCGTGACAGTGATGTGAACCAATTTTAAACTTACATATTTATTAATTCTCTGAAATTTTTTCCAGTTTCCTTGAAGTCTGAATACTGTAATTATGTTGACTGTGAGTTTATGAAGGACAGCATGGTCTAATAAAGTGGGGACTCATAGATATTCCAGGACAAAATTCTTCACGCGAGTTAACAATCCAAACTTATGTAAGGTGAAAACAATGAAAGTGAAAGGTTGATATCGTACATTCTGTCATCCAAATAACACAGAGCAAGTTCTTGATGGAAACCTTGTATCCAAATACATACCATCAGCAGTGGACAATGAGATTAAAGAGCAGGAACATGAATAATTGGGAATCCAGTACAGCACTGAGCCAATCCGGTAAGTTGACTAAGAGGGTACTCAAGAATGTTGGACGTAGCAACTACGAGCTGGGCCAGACATCTGTGAGCTGATACCAGCTTCAGTGATTTGGAAGTAGAATTGTAAAAGTGATATGGGAATAGTTTAAATTATTAGTAATAGCAGTATGAGCACTGATAACATCTGGAGAAGGTAAAATACACCATTTCAATAATGTGCACAACTAATACCGGTACATTCTGCAGAGTGCTGAACAGACCATTTACAATGTTGGTGCTAGTATGTAATTTCCACTCCAGGTGATAAATCCCATTGCTTAATATTTTTGAGATGGTTACTGGTTAATTTGGATTGTCTCAGCACAAAAATTCAGAATTTTCTTTAAAATTAGCAAAATCTTCATAAAATGCTCTGATAATGGTTAAGGAAATTTCTCCAGTTTAAGCACAAACCAATAACTCACAGTCAAGGCTCTATAGGTAAGTATTCTCCTCAGAATAGAGTGAAGTAGAGGAATGAGCAGAGGTAGAGCCGTACAGAGTAGGACAAGCTAATGAGAGAGAAATGGAGGAAGGAGAGAAGGGCTCTAAGCAGAAGGTCACACAAGGGAATTGAGGGTGAGACTCTCCTACCTGAACATCAGCGAAGAACAGAAAAATCACTAAAATCTACTTCTCCAGCAACAAAACATTCCTCCTTGGAGAAATACATCAGAGGTACCAGCCACTCATGACATCATGAAGCCACCTCCTCCCATTAATTGTTTATCCGATTTGTGACTATGAGTGGACTGCAGAGATTTTGTTTGATCTAACCTGTGGGAGAGTGTAGCTCTGCCTAAAGCATGCTGCTTCTGTTGTTTAGTCATATGTTGCAGTTTCACTAATTTAACACATCCTATTGGAGCTTCTGTGGCCTTTCTGATATGATCCTCTACTCTGATCCAGAACCCGAACCTTGATTGATGGTAACAATAGAGTGAGGGGAGGATTGTATGCATTTGGAGGGAGTAATAATCATAAAACATATGAGAATGGTGACATATGAAAGTGTATAATAAGCATCCATCTGAAGTTTCCCTTACAAGCCATCGTCAGTATTTTCCTCCATCTTAGTTCCTAACTCCCAGACCGATTCTTATCCAACTTCTAGATGTCTCTAATCAACCAACCATTTCCATGCCATCACCTAGACCCCAACCCATGATCCACAGCCCCTCAAACATTCTGCAATGACTCTACAATAGCTGAGAGTAACAAAAGATGTAGTGCCATACAGTGGGGGGGAGAAGCAGGGGAGGAGCCTCCCTCTCTCTCTCTCTTTCCCTCTCTGTCTTCTTTTCTCCAGTTCCCCACCCCTTGCCTCTCAATTCGTTCAAATTTATTTGTCATCTGAATGTAATTGTACAACCAGTCGAAACAACGTTCTCCAGGCCACAATGCAAAAACAGTCCAAACACACATCAAGACATAACACACATACAGACAAATGATACATATACATAGAACCTATTTACATGTCTTATTTGTAAATATTACAAATAAATACAGTATTATTAATAAATAGTAGAGTCACAGGGAGTTGTTTCGCCTGTTTAACAGTTAGGCAGCAGTCTCACTGCCTGTGGATAAAAGCTATTCCTCAGTCTGGTGGATCTGACTGTAATACTGCAGAACTCCTGGTTGTCACTTATCCAGCACCAATGGGGATTGATAGATCCAGAGAAGCGAATTTTCTGGTCACTTGTGATTGCGTGTTGTGTGACTGACGAACTAATGGCAAGGTGTGCCAATTTTAAACTTGCACATTTTTTACCTATTCAATTTCCCTGATTTTTTTTTGCTGGTTGCTTGAATTCTAAATAATAGGAGTTTATCGTACTTCTGTATCTCTTTTCCAATGGGAGTTAGCTGAAAGATGCTGTGTGTGGGGTGGGAGGGATCCTTCCTGATTTTATGAGCTCTCTTTAAACAATGATCACAGTAACTCACATCTATGGTAGAGACGGTGACTTCACTGATCCTCTCTGCCACTTTTATGCTCTTGTGGATTGACTTCTGATCTGAAGCCTTAAAGCCACCATACCACACTGTGATGTAGGTGGCCAGGATGCTCTCAATAGAGCTCCTGTAGAAATTTGACAGAGTGTTGACTGGTAACCTTACCCACCTTCCAGGGAAGTGCAGTCACTGTTGTACTTTCCTGACAAGTGAGGAGATGTTATGTTTCCAGGATAGGTAATTTCTTAGTGGACGCTAATAAACTTGATGCTTTCCACTCTCTCCATTACCGAGCTATTAACATGTAGTGGAGGGTGGCCGTCTCTGGTTCTCTTGAAGTCCACAATCATCTCCTTTGACTTGTCCACACCATTTCACCAGATTTTCCATCTCTTCCCTGTAGTGCGACTCATCGTTGTTCCTGATGAGGCCAACAACTGTTGTACCAATTGCAAACTTGATGACACTTTTGGAACTGGATCTGGTGTTCCAGTCATGGGTCAGCAGCATGAATAGGGGCAGGCTGAGCACACAGCCCTGAGGTGCACTAGTGCTCAATGTGATGGTGATCAACGTTCTGCTGCCAATCCAGACAGGCTAAGAAAGGGATCACTTCCCAGCTTTTTTCTCTTCTGCCCTCCCATCCATATCCACCTTTGACCTCTTGCCTGTGGGCCTGTGCTCCTCCTCCTGCCCATCCCCCCACCATTTTATTCAAGTACTTCCCTGATTTTTGCTTATACCTTGACAAAGGGCTCAGGCCCGAAATATTGGTGATGTATCTTTGCCATAAAAAAACACTGTTTCTCCAGCACTTTTGTCCATTAAGATATAATCACAGTGTCTGCAGACTTTCTTCTTTAATTAGATATAATCTAAGCCAAGTCAGGGAAGAGCAATTGATTCTCTTGCCTGAAGGACATCAGTGAATCATTAATAATGGTGAAATCTGACTCACTAGTTACTCATTTCATTGTAGATTCTTCGATGCTGTATGCTTTTTCAAATGATAACAATTTGTTATTAAGTAATCTTATTTTCATTGAAATAGTAAGATCTCCAGGGATGATTGTCCAATGACTTTGTTCACAAAATTACTGTGACAAGCACAGTTTGTCTTTATCGCACTTGTATAATTCATATCAGGTTGAATAATTGGATATTTAGTGAGTCATTGCCTTAAACATCGGATCAGCACTTATTTTGCAGCAATTTTTTTTGTTTTCAAACAAAATACAGAGTTTGCTTAAAACATATTCTAACTATGACCTTACTTATATTGATTTTTTTAATCTTTGCTGTATAAAATATGCTGTTTGATCTCCTGAGTTTCTCCAGC
Organism: Narcine bancroftii; assembly: GCF_036971445.1. Classification (NCBI taxonomy): domain Eukaryota; kingdom Metazoa; phylum Chordata; class Chondrichthyes; order Torpediniformes; family Narcinidae; genus Narcine; species Narcine bancroftii. The sequence continues at coordinate 156,948,385 of NC_091475.1, forward strand.
GTTGTAATTTTACTTCAATCACTGCGTCTGCAGACTTTTGTGTTTTACTCCAACTTACTTATACTATTAAGGCTATTCTTTTTGTACCTTTGTGCCTACTTAGAAATATATTTTTACTTGGAACTAACTTGATTTGCTACGGAACTCTGAAATAAGGTGGGAGGAATTTTGAATAAAATATGGTGCAGACAATTTTACTTAAGTTTGACTAAACAGGGAAGTATACTTGCCAAGAAATTAGACCCATGTATTTTTAAGTCTACCTCTTGTTTATATTACAATAAATCACAATTAAACAAAGAGTACAAGATACTATATATATGAACTATTCAAGGATTGGTTCAGCTTGTGCAGGACATAATTTCTATTTAAAATGCATTTCCAGTAATTTTTAGTTGGAAAATGTCTGTGAAGATCAAGGGAACTGAAAATTGCTAACTGTAGCTAATCTATCTGAGTCAAATAATATCAAGGGACTCAATCAGCCTGGTTCATCTGCTAGGGGGAGGAGTTGTTGGGGTTTTATCTTCTGAAGAAGGTACATGATTAACTTTTCCCTCCCCAATAATTCCCCAACATTCTCTTAACTCCTGCAGCAGCCCAAGTCTTCTTTGGGTTATTGCACAAATAACATGGCAGTTGCAACCCCAGAATACAGGTAGCATCTGTGAAACTTGCGGACACTCTTAAATGGGAATAAACAAAAGTCCTGGAGAAACTCAGCAGGCTGCGCAGAATCTGTAGAAAGGAAATATTTTGGGTCTGAATCCTTCGCCAAGGTATGGGTGAAAAACCGGAATGAAAAAGTGGGGGTAGGAGAGGAGGAAAGAAGGGGCGGGGGAGGAGTACAGGCCAACAAATAAAAGTTCATAAGTGGATATATTGCCTTCTGCAGACAACGTGATCTCACCACCAGACACATCTTCTCCTCTCCTCTCCATTTTCCACAGGGACTGTTGCCTCAGGGAGTCTTTTGTCTACTCGTCCCTTCCCAATAATGATCCCTTTGGTAACTTCCCCCATGAATAAAAATAGAGGGCTCCAGGTTTGAGGTTGGGAAGGTTTAGATTTTGAGCCCGTTTATAGAGGTTGGCACAACATTGTGGGTTTTAATTCCACATACCATTCCCACACCATGGCCTTATGCACTGCCAAACCGAGGCCACCCATACATTTGAGGAATAATACCTCATCTCCCATCTGAGCTCTCTTCAACCAAGTGGCATTAACATTAACTTCCCCAGTTTCCATTAAACCCATCCTCTGAGTCTCTCTCTTTCCCTTTCCCTCTGTCTCCTTTCCTCCAGCTCCCCACACTTCCCTTCCCTCTCCATTCAGAAAACTCCTCTCTCCCCTTTAAAAAAGATTTTTTTCTCTTCTACCATCCCACCCATATCTACCTATAACCTCTTACCTGTTAACTTGTACTCCTCCCCCTGCCACTTCCTCAAGTGCCTGCCAGCTTTTTACTCATACCTTGATGAAGGTCGCAGGTTCAAAACAGTGGTTACCCTTTACTTCCTCTCGATGCTGTATGACCTGCTGTTTCTCCAGCACTACATTCACAGCATCTGCACACCTTCCTGTTTAACTCTTAATTGACAGCCAATTATAATGACATTTATTTAGCAGAAGGATGTTCATTTTCACAATATCACTTGCTCGATATACAGTGTTAAGAATTATTCTGGAAATATGCAGACAGCAGACATTAATCCTCATGGAGAGGATGAGAACAAAGTCACTATCTCAGGGGACCTTTCCTGGAACCGACATACTAATGTCATTGTTAAGAAAGCCTCTACTTCCTCAGGGGTTTGCAAAGGTTTAGTATGGTATCTGAAACCTTTTAAAGACTTTATGTATCTGAAACCTTGTAGTGGAAAGTGTTCTGACCGGCTGCAAGAAAATCTATATGCAATTCTGCCACGGGAGCAGCAGCAGTGACCATCAAGGATCCACACCACCCAGGATATCACAAGATCAAAGAACAGAAGTAGGCTATTCAGTCCATCAACTCTGCTCCACTACTCCAACATGAGCTAAAAAAAATTCTCACCTCTCGTTTAAATTTCAGGCCTTTTTCCCATATTCCATGATACCCTGACTAATTAGATACCTATCAATCTCCTTTTTAAACTCCCCCAATGATTGACCCTCTACAGCTGAATGTGGCATTGAATTCCACAAATCCACGACCCTCTGGCTAAAAATAAATTCTTCTCATCTCTGTTTTAAATGGGTCCTCTCTAATTCTAAGACTGTGCCCTCTTGTCATAGACTCTCCCACCAAGGGAAACATCTTATTCATATCTACTCTATCCGATCCTTTCAGCATTTGACATGTTTCTATAAGATCTCCTCTTATCCTTCTATACTCCAATGAATACAATCCAAGAGCTGATAAATTTTCCTCTTATGTTAGCCCTTGCATTCCAGGAATAATCCTCGTAAATCTCTGAAATGTCTCCAACATTAGTAATCCCTTCTTAGATAAAAGGCCCAAAACTGCATAGAGTACTCAAAATGAGGTCTCACCAGTGCATTCTATTTAAGTTCAGGTGGCTGGAGGTGCCTGCTAAAGAAGGCCAGTGGCTGCTATTGCCTGTCAATTAGCTGTTGAGGACACCTCCAACCACTGTGCTGAAGATGTCCACTGTGACGGCAGTTGGCACCTCTGACCTAGGGTGAACCAGTAAGGTAGTGTTAGCCAAAACATCCTTAGCTTTCTGAAACACCTCTGAACCCTCTTGTCCCAGGCAATATCTTTACTTTTCTCCGCCATTAGGGTGAAAAGGGGGTGCATCATCTGAGTTGCTGCCAGTATGAACTAATGGTAGAAGTTAATCATACCATGGAACTCCTGCAGCTCCTTCACGGTGTGAGGTTTTGTGAATTGCTGAAAGTCCTCCACCTTCTTTGGCAGTATTTTCACCCCTTACCTGTCAACATGATGCTCCAGGAAGTCAATTGTGTCCTGCCTGAACTGACACTTGGCAGGGTTGACGGTCAGCCCAAACTCCTGCAGGCGGGTGAATAGTTGTCTAAGGTGGGCTGTGTGCTCTGAATGGTTGCGGCTGGCAATAAGGCTATCATCCAAGTAGATGAACATGAATGGGATGTCCCAGTCTATAATGATAGTGATCATGGTTGCAAGGCAACTAGCAATGCTTTACTGCTTGATTAAACTTGACTGCCAGCAGGGGACTGACACACAGTATGCTGGATCTATAAGGGAGGCTTGCAGCCTCATGGCATGCCTCAAGGTGCTGTTTACAACAACTTTAAAGTAAAGAACCTTTTCCTTCATCCATGTGTTGTCTAAGAACTCACACATTCGAATACAAGATGAAACGTAGTGTCTGAAATGAGATGAAGGAAATTAAATGGAAATATTTTAAAAAGTAAATTCTAAAGTCAGCAACTGATCAGTGAAGAAAAGCTAACACAGAGAAAAATGGAAAGATTACATCCACCAGCAAAACTTCAGCTGGCAGGTAACATGGCTGAAAATTGGAGCAGATTTAAACAGCATTTTGGATTGTATTTAGTGGCAGTCGGAGCTGATGAGGAAGATGATAAAGTGAAAGCATCAGTTTCTTACATGTTGTGAGTGATGAAGCCCTGGAGGTGTATAATAACCTCACATTTGCTCCTGAAGGAGACAAAATGAAACTGGAAAAAATAATGGAAAAGTTTGAGGCATACTACATATTTAAATGTAACGTGAAATTTGAGAGGCACAGAGTTTTCACATGTGCACAGAAAATGGAAGAAAGTGTTTATCAGTAAGTGACTGAATTGAGAAACAAGCAAAATGTGTGAATTTGGTGGACTGAGCGACTCACTGATAAAAGACAGACTAATGTGTGGTATTGCAGATAATAGTCTAAGGGAAAAACTGCTAAGAGAGCAAAATCTAGATCTGGAAAAACCCATTGCATTCTGTAGAGCTGCAGAAACTGTCAAAATGCAGGCAAAAGAGCTGTTCAGTGAAACTAGCTGCAACATGGATGCAGTGAACAAAAACAGACATAAACAGTTTGACAAAAAGCACCAAAGTGGAAAGAGAAGCAGGGCCAGCGAACAAAAATGAAAGGGACAATCAAAAGCCATGTCATCAATGCGGTACACAATACTAACCAAAAAAGTGTCCACCATATGGTACAACATGCTACATTTGCAACAAAAGCAACTATTGCAGTAGGAACCAAGTGCAACAAAGCAAAGTTCATGCAGTAGATGAAAGGGAGATAAAGGAATTCTATGTAGATGTTGTGACTGAAAACAAGAAAGAAAATAGGGACTGAATGTTGAGATTAAAAGTGAATGACATATACATTTCAGTTAAATTGGATACTGGAGCACAAATTAATGTAATATCAGAGACTGATTTTAAGAAGATTAGACCCAGATCAAGATGTATGGAACAAAAGTGAAGGTGACAGGATATTCAGGTACCAATATACCAGTGCAAGGAGAATGTATGGTCAAAATGAAACACAAGGACAAAGGGCATATGCTAACATTCATCATGGTACCAAAGGATGTAGAGGCCATACATAACATAACACCCTGTGAGAAACTGAACATGGTAAAAAGAGTCCTCGTTGTGGAAAGCAAAGGAGAGACAGTCTATGATGAACACTGAAATAGGTCATTGTTCTCTTTCATGTGCCTCTCAAATGTCACGTTAGACAAAGAGTTGAAATGGGTGATTATGGCAGTTTTGGGTATGTCCTTGGGGTGCACTGGGATTTGATGATAACCCCTGATTAAATCGACCTTTGAAAACACCCATGCACCTTGTAAGTTGGTGGGTAGAGTCTTGGATATGGGGTATGGGTTATCTGTCTGGCATAGTGGCCTCATTGAGGCATTGGTAATCACCACACAGCCTCCACCCTCGTGCTGCCTTCGGGACCATGTGCAGAGGGGAGGCCCAGAGGTTGTCCAAATGCTGCACTATCCCTAACTCCTCCATTTTCTTCAATTCCTTTTTGGCAAAGGTAAGCTTTTTTGGGGTGGGGGGGAGGTGGCGTACCCTGGCATAGAGCAGGGGGCCCTCAGTGAGGATGTGGTGCCTTAACCTGTGCTTCGGTTCCACGGAGGAGAATTGTGGCTCCATTACTGCAGGGAACTCTGCCAGGATCCGTGTGTAAACGTTGTCAGACAGCATGATGGAGTCGAGGTGGGGGGGGGGGGGGCTGGTAGTTTAGCTTCCCCCAGGGGCATTGTCTGAAAAGTTCTGGCAAGCAGCAAAAGCCGCCCCTTTGAGTCTACCAGCAGGCAGTGGGTGCGTAGGAAATCGGCTCTCACGGCCGCAACAGTAAAAATCCACTTAAATCGGCCAGAAAGTTGTAGGCACCTGGTTCAAGTGCCATAAGTTCGTAGAGAGGTGCTGTTCACTGCTCTCAGTGCCAGACCCACCTTGGCATTCCTGGTGTCATAGGCTATGTGGGGGGGGGGGGGGGGGGGGGAGGATACTTATTTTGGCACCAGTGTCCACGAGGAACCAACTTCCTGTCAGAGAGTCCCACACATGGAGGAGGCTGTCACGTTGGCCAACTGTCGCAATTATTAACAATGGTTGCCCATAGCATTTCCCGGAAACGTGCAGGGTGGGCGGCATTAATGGGCCCCCGCACCTCACTGTTGATGATAATAGCAATATGGCTGGGTAGTGGGGTCCACTTGCCTCTCAGTCTGCTGTGGCTTTGTTGCTGGCTGAGATCGGGGCTTAATGATCTGTTCCATCAAGGCGCTGTTTTCTTTCTTCGCTCTCCAGAGCACGTCCACCCGGGTTGCAACTTTCGTCGGGTTGATGAAGTCCTCAGTGACGATCAAGAGTTGAATATACTTCGGCAACTGCTCCAGGAAAATCTGCTCAAAGAGCAGGCAAGGCCTGTGCCCTTCGACGAGTGCGAGCATCTTGCTCATGAAGACGGATGGGGCCCTGTCCCCCAGTCCGTCCAAGTTCAGCAGACGGATGGCGCTTTTGCACTGAGATAGCCTGAAAGTGCAGGTTAGTAGCTCTTTGAGGGCACCATATTTGCCTTGCTCCAGAGGCTATGGTAGGAATTTGACAACCCTCGCTGCTATGTCCTAGTCGAGCGAGGTAGCTGCGTACTAGTAGCGGGTGTCTGCAGTAGCGATCTGTCAAATGTGGCACTAGGCCTTGGCCTGTTCGAACCACATATGTGGCTGAGACACCTAGAATTTTTTCAGCTATAGCAGGACCACGTGGAGAGCTGCATGGTTCATTATCTCCAGGTCCAACTGCCGGATGGATCTGCTGGGGTCACCAATGTAGTGCGTGTGCTAAGCAAAGTGTGGAGTAAGGACACACACACACACACACACACACACACACACACACAGAGTTGAGTGGAGGTTTAAGACTGATCTATTACACTGCCATCTCTGTTTATATTCACCCTCTGCCTCTGAATGACAGGAGTGACATCATCGCAGCGCCGGCCTCCGACTGGCCAGCATTCCTGCTGTTTCCTGCCGCACGGGGTTCATGCGAGTCGATGCCCGTTGGTCCCTGTGGGGCCCTTGTGATCGCTGCGTTCACCAGCCATTTTGCTGGGTCGCGACTCGATTCACGGGCCACTACAAAATAATGAAATATCAATGCAATATAATCTGTTTGATTAAAATGTGGGTACCTTGGATGAAATGATATGATTTAAGTGTAATGTATCTTTTTGACTTTTAACATATGTACTCTGTATTTTTCAATATGGAATTTCAATGTTAATAAAAGTATTGAAAAAAAATATATATACACATAAATCCAAAATCAAGTTATTTACATTTGCATATAATTTCCTGCAGATCAAAAGAATCTGACAAGTTGGTTATATAGAAATAATAATGGGAATATCTGATGATTTCTACTATCCATGTGTGGTCACCTGTATTTATTATTATTGCTACTCCAGATCCATAAAACTCCTTTTATCTTTGTCTCTAGAGCACATTTTTTTCTGCTTAAATTAACTGAATTTAATACACTAGTTTTAGATTTTTATTTCTGGTAGGATAATGACATTAGAATAATAATAACAAGTTTTTAATCTCATATGATGTATTTTTACCCTGGAGATATAGAAATAAAAATGCCTCAGCACACAGGTAACATGGCTTCTGCAACTCCAAAAGGAATTGTGGCACAGAGTCCAAGATAACTTGTAGGTGCACCATCCCAGTTTAATTCTCACCACTTCTTGATGTTAACACCAAAGCAGGAGTCAAAAGTCATGCCTCATCTCTCAACAGTTTAACAGCATGAAGCATATGAAACCTAAATGTGAAAAATCCAATTTGATTTAAATTAGAATCAAATGCTATTATAAAATGAGAATTGATTTTATAGTATATCTGCACCTGTCGCCCGGTTTGCATGGCAGTTAGCGCAACGATATTACAATGCCAGCGATCTGGTTTTGAATCCACTGCTATCTGTAAGGAGTTTGTACATTCTCCTTGTGTCTGCGTGGGTTTCTTCTGGGTGCTCCAGTTTTCTCCCACCTTCCAAAAATGCATGGGGTTTATGGGGGTTAAATTATGTATTTGGACAGCATGAACTCTTGGGCCAGAAGGTCTGTACCATGCTGAATGTCTAAATAAAAAAAAATTAAAATCATGTGATTAGTTTTGAAAAATCAAGGATAACTTTGAGATTCTCATGGTGAAGGAAATCAAGATAAAATTTTCTCAGGACAACCAAAGTACAGGCAATGTACACAATCCGAGATTAAATTTTAGAATTATTAGTATTAGCAGCAGTATTGCAGATGAAAATCAAAATCATTTTGAAAGACAATGATAGATGAATAAATAATTTTTCCATTATTCCCTTGATTTCCCATGCTGCTTGAATTTGGAAGTATATCCGTCTTAATTTCATTAAAATTCATCTCTATTTGGTAATGCCAAACATTTAATTTAGTTGCATATGGATATGGTACTCTGTCTCTGAAGGTCAACCTGTTTGCAACAGGGTATAATTGACACAAAGAGTACAGCAAAGATTCACTAGATTTGTGGCAGGTTTCCAATATGAAGACAAATTGAGTAGACTGGGTCTGTATTCTCTAGAGTTTGAAAGAAGAAGGAAAGGAAAAGTCATTAAAAATAACAAAATTCTTCAAGATTTGACAGGTGATATGCAAGGAAAATTTTTCACCTCGCTGAAGATGTCATTTAGGACTGAGAGGATTATTTCACACAAAGGGTGATGAATGATTGAATGATTTCACAAAGGAGGGTTGTGGAGACTGAATCACTGTGTTCCTTCAATAGATTTCTGGACATTGATGGAATGGGGGTTGGTGCTGGAAAATGGTTCTGATGTGAGGATCTTGAAGAATGGTGGAGCAAGTTCAAAAGATTCGCTGGTCTACTCCTGCTCCTGGGTTTTTTGAAATGTTTTAGAGTTCTTTGAGTAACAATAAAGCAAATTTAGCTCTGCTAAGCAATGAGAATTTCTCAGCATGCATTCCCCAGACCTTTTTACCTTTACATCGAGACTGTTGAATGGCATTATATTTGGTGGGGGGTTTTTTTAAGTAAAACTTTTATGTTAAAACTCACAAAAAAAAATAAGGGTTGGGTACATACTCTTGAGCTCAGAAATTAACTTCCAGACTGATGGGATGAAAATTTCAACAGTTCCAGGGGTGTGGGGTGAGCTTACTCTGTCACTATCCAGTTCTTGGCATATATAGGCTGACAAAACACTTTCATAGAACAAGACAATTTCACAATGTGAAACAAGAAAACCCTGTCCAATTACCACCAGTACATAACCTACTGTACCAGAGGTCCGAAGATAAGGAAAATCTACTGTTATTTCTCGAGAAAAAAATTTTGGCTAGTTGGATCACCTGGCTGTGCTCCTTCTGCCCTCATACAGACAGAACTTAAAATGAGAGGCTCAAGAGATCAGGACAACCAGAGTGTGGTCACAGGAGGCTGAAGAATGGTTACAGGACTGCCTTAAGTAAATGGATTGGTCAGTGTTCAAGAATTCAGCTGAGGATCTGAATGATTGCACCAGGGTCATTACAGACTTCATCAAAACAGCTGTTGATGAGTGTGTCCCCACCAAGTCATTCAGGGGTTTCCCAAACCAGACATCCTAGATAAACAATGAAATGTGGAACCTGCTGAGAGCCAGATCACAGGCCAGAGATCTAGAATGCTACACAAGGAGCAGGTACAACTTATGAAAACTCATCTCCTGGGCAAAGTGAAGATTCTGGTTGAGAATGAAAACAACTAAGGATACCTGACAGCTGTAGCAGGGCCTTATGACATATCCTGCTACAAAAAGAAATCTGGAGCAGTTGAAGGCAGCAAAGTTTCACTTCCCAGATGAACAATGCTTTCTATGCCCAATTTGACCACCAAAACAAGCAAGAGCACTGCACATCCCTGTGATATACAGATTCTATCACCAATGTGTATATGTACATATGTACAGATGGTAGTGTAGGATGACTGTGATTGGCTGAGAGTGTAGCCACACCTACTGGCAGGTCTTAAAGAATTGCTCCTAGCCAGACCAGGTCATTCTGGACTGATCGACCTACTTGTGATATGGTCCAGTCTTTTAGTTAATAAAATTCTTGGTTTGGATCAACAAGTCTTTGGTTCTTTCGACGCGCTCTACAATCCCCAGATCCTCTGATGATCCTCTACTGTCAATGTCCGAGGATGATGTGTGGGCTACCTTCAGGAAAGTGAATACAAGCAAAGTATCTGTGTGGTGATATGTAATTGCACCACTAGGTCACCAGAGGTCATCCCGGTGACCTTGTATATAAAGCAGTCCAGAGCTACAGTCTAGCCTTCCAGGTTTGTCTTGCAGAGAGACAAGACCTTTTAGTGTACATATTAGTTTATTAAAGCTGTCTTATACTCGCTCTGCTGGTGTGGTTATTGTCAGTACAATTTAATAAACTAATATGATAGCTACGAGGATGGAAGCTGCTCTGCTCCAATGCGCATTCCCAACCACCTGGAGATTCTTCCTGAGGAATAGAATCCGAGAACGACTTGCAAGCATGTGCATCCGAGGACAGAGACAGCGAGGGACCGCTGTACTGGAATCATGCTGGAATGCAGAGAAGACCACAGAAGTATGATAGGGCAGGTAAGAAACGGCCAAGAACCTTGCCTGTCCGTGGGTTCGCTGGTACAGGCGCCGCCGACCCTAAGCCCCGGTCTGATCAGAAAAGGGCCACTACAAGCGTGGGTGGAAGGATCTCCACAAGTCGTTCTCCCGATCGCCATGTATATGCAGAATTCCCGACCACTCCAGAGCCAGGGAAAGCAGACACCACTACCGTCACTCCCCAAGCAGCAGTTTCCCCAGTACCACGGAGACCTGACGCTACCGCTGGGATCCCCCCTAAGCCCGCTGCAAATGTCCCAAAGCCAGAGACTCAGCCAACAGCCCCAAGCACCCAGGTTACTCCTCCAGCAGACACAAGCCCCACAGAGGCTCTACCAGCAGCTCCCAGTACCCCAGGGTCCACACTTGCTACACCTAAGGGACCAGAGACTGCGGCTTAGCCATGTGCTGCGACCAGACAGGCTGGAGCTCGACCCCAGAAATCCCGGAGCCGGCACGCACTTCGAATACTTTACTTGTATTCACTCTCCTGAAGGTAGCCCACACATCATCCTCGGACATTGACAGTAGAGGATCATCAGAGGATCTGGAGATTGTAGAGCATGTCGAAAGAACCAAAGACTTGTTGATCCAAACCAAGGATTTTATTAAAGAATGTTTTCTAAATTATATGGAGGGTGCTGAGGCATCGGATAAAGAGCTATTAATACTGCTTGTAGCGCAGCTGGGAGACCACCCTTACTCCTTTATACAGGATGCCAGGTCCTACCAAGAGGCAATATGCATTTTACAGAGACATTACAGTAAGGGGCATAGCAAATTCCACTCCCAGTACAGACTCATGACCAGGTCACAACAAGTAGGGGAGTCTGCCAGAGACTTTATACTCTCTGAAAGACCTGGCGAGAGGCTGCAACTTTAAAGCAGTATTAGCTCAGGAGTATGCAGAGGACCATATTATGGACAGAAGTGGCCCACTGAGATGAGACATCGATTGCTGGAGAAAGGAATGGTGGGGCTAGATGAGGCAGAGACTATTGCAGAAGCTTTAGAAAGCACCAGGAAAGAATTGGAGAAGTACTCACAGGACCCTAGGGCTGGGACAAACGTCACACTGCTGGACTCTCTAGCCCCAAGAAAAGAAAAGTATGCTGCCCCACAGGAATCCACAGCAGCAGCACCTTAAGGGTCCAAAGTGCTTTTCTGTGGACAAAGAAAGCACCTCAGAGCCCTCTGCCCTCCCAGAGAAAATGTCTGTTCCAACTGTGGAAAACGTGGGCATTATGCAAAAGTCTGCAGAAGTCCCAAGGCCACAGCCAGGGCCCATTCTCATGCTAATGAGAGGTGGGAAAGCTCTTCTTTCTCCACAGACAAACAGAAGAAGAAGAATGCCACGTGCAGCCGGCCATCTTGGACAAATGCTACAGAGCAGAGGACACAGTCTTCAGGAGATTAATATGACGCCGAGTACTATCGGATGGAAGGACATGAAGGACACCCCAGACTTGCTTCTCTACGCATGAATCACGCGAGTCCACACAATTTATCTGATGCCACTGTGTGCATCAAAGATAGCTCTAGCCGTAGCAAAAAATGTATTATGTCAACCTGGAAATCGGAAGATAATTTGAAAATACAACAATGGTATATAGAAATGAATAAATGTATTCCATTAGAAAAAATAACATATAGTTTAAGAAATAATATTGAAATATTTGAACAAATATGGGAGCCTTACATGAAACACAATAGAGAAAACCTACTGGGGACATTCACTACCTAAATTAACGAAAGGAGAAGGAAATGAAAAGAATTGACTCAGTGGAATTTCTTGTTTATTTTTATTGAATGACAGCATTGTTTGACTGGTTTAATGTATCCTAGATTTTGTACTTTAAATGGACGGGGGGGGGGAGGTAGGGAGGGTGGGATGGGAGGAGGGAGGGGGCGGAGAAAATGGCACTGTATATATTTGAAAAGGAAAAAGTATGTATCATGGTTAATGTAGTTTATGGTGTGAAAAATAAATAAATAAATAAATAGATTTTATGATGTGAGGATAAATTGCTTGATAGTGGAAGCACTGAAAGTTTTATTGACCAGGAGTTAGTCAACTGCCTTGCCCTCCCCACATGCCCGAATGAACACCAGATCCTGTTAGCAGCCAGCAACCTTGCGGCTGAGGTAAAACAGTTTTGCAGGGTTACTCTAGAAATCCAAGGCACAGAATACAAAGGGTTCAAATTACTAGTACTCCCTCACCTCTGTGCCCCGGTACTATTGGGGTTAGATTTTCAGTGCCAGTTAGAAATCATTACAATAGTGCACAACGGGCCTCACCCCCCACTACGCCTTATGAAGAAACAATACTGCAGCCTGTCTGTCCTGAACATAGAACCCCTTCCGCTGTTCACACACCTGACCCCAGAATGCACACCAATAGCCACAAAGAGCAGGAGGTACAGCCCGAGGGACAGAGCCTTCATTAGGACAGAGGTCCGCAGGCTACTACAGGAGGGCATCATAGAGCAGAGCACCAGCCCCTGGAGAGTTGTAGTAAAGTCAGGAGAAAAACTGCGCATGGTAGTGGATTACAGCCAGACAATCAACAAATTTACATAACTAGATGCCTACCTCCACCACGCATAGCATACATGGTCAACAACATTGTGCAGTATAAGGTGTTCTCCACCATAGACCTGAAGGCAGCATACCGCCAATTGCCCATCAGAAACAGTGATCGCATTTACACGGCATTTGAGGCAGACGGCAGGCTGTATCAATTTCTGTGACTCCCCTTCAGTGTCACCAATGGAGTGTCCCTGTTTCAGAGAGAAATGGACCGAATAGTAAATGAGTTCCAACTGAAAGCGATGTTCCCCTACTTAGACAATGTGACAATCTGTGGCCACACTCAGGAGGATCATGACATGAATTTAAAACGCTTCTTCCAGGCAGCCGAGGAAAGGAACCTAACATACAACAGGGACAAATGCAGGGGGGAATAGCATTTTTTTTAATGAATGTGGTGATATGTAATTACACCACTAGGTCACCAGGGATCATCCTGGTGACCTTGTATATAAAGCAGTCCAGAGCTACAGTCTAGTCTTCCAGGTTTGTCTTGCAGAGAGACAAGACCTCTTAGTGTACATATTAGTTTATTAAAGCTGTCTTATACTCGCACTGCTAGTGTGGTTAATTGTCAGTACAATCTGCTCCAAAAAGAGTACACAGTTAACTACTGAAAACCTGCACTCACCGGAATGTGCCAACATATTCAGTTATATTCAACATCTCACTCCATTTATGCCTAAATGACTATGGACCAAGCTCTCATATCCACAGTCTTGTGTTGAAGCACATCAGCTCCTGTCTGAGCAGCAACATGAATCCATTCCAATCTGTTTACCATAGCATCAGGTCCATGGCAGATTCCATCTCAGAGATTCTTAACTAAACCCAGGGACTCCTGGACAGCAATGACATATACATGTCAACACCAATTCAGCATTCATGACCATCATCCCCTCAAAAGTGATTAGCAAACTACAAAACCTGGGCCTCTAAACCTTAATGAGTGATTAAATCCTGAATTTCGTTATCTCAAGATCACAATCAGTGAGGATTGGTAAGAATATCTCCTTTGCATCTCCATCAGTACCAAAGCACCACAGGTTGCGTTCTTAGACCCTTGTTCTACTCACTTTACTCTTACAACTGCCAGTACGACAATAGCACCATCTACAAATTTTGCTGACAATACTATTGCAGTGAGTTACATAAAGGGGGTGATGAGTCAGCATAAAGGAGGGAGATTGAAAACTTGGCTGAATGGTGTTCTAACAACAACCTGGCACTCACTAAAACCATGGAGCTGATTGTGGAATTTTGAAGAGGAAAGAAGAGGTGTATGAACCAGTGATCATTTGGGGATCAGAGGTGGAGAGGGTGAGCAAATTTTTAATTCCTTGGAGGACCTTTTCTGGACTCAACACACAAAAGTCATTGTGAAGAAAGCATGTCAGAGTTTCTACTTTCTTAAGATTTTGCAGAGGATTGGTATAACATTGAGAACATTGGCAGACCTCCACAGATTTGTTTTGGGAAGTGTGCTAACTGGCTGCATCATGGCCTGGTATGGGGGCACCAATACGCCTGAGTGGAAAGCCCTTCACAAGATAGTGGACATAGCCCAGCACATCACAGGCAAACCTCTCCCCACCATTGAGAACATTTATTATGCCAGTGGAGAGCAGCAGCAAACACCAAGGATCCACACCACCCAGGACATACTCTGTTCTTGTTGTTGCCATCAGGATTGAAGTATCGGTGCCACAAAACTCATACCACCAGATCAGGAACAGTTGCTGCCCCTCCACCCTCTGGGGCAACAAACTCAATCAGAGACTCATTTAAGAACTTTTATTTTGCGCATTATTTATTATTGAATATTTATTTTCTGTATTACACAATTTGTTTTCATTTCTTTCTTTGTTTACAATTCTCTCTTTTGTATATATTTTCTTGAGTACAGAAGAAATTCTGTCTGGTTTGCTGGAAAAAGAACCTCAGGAATGTATGGGATGTCATGTATGTACTCTGACAATAAATCTGAACTTTACCTGATCTATGCAGCTGGCTCATTCCTCCACTTCCCCTGCCCTCACTGGTGGAATATGGCAGTGATATTTTACTTCTGGATGCCACTCATCTTAATTCTTGGCAAACACCACTCAAAGCAGTAGAGTATCAGACTGCATTGTTGTTACTTCCTTAGACATCCAGCTGCCTTTATTAGCAACCCGTGGTAGGAAAATAGATAATTTCACAAATCCATAGCCCTGCTGTCACAAGCTGCAATTTTCAATTTCCTACAAAGCCTACATCCTCTAAGTGGTGGAATATCATGGTTCCATTTGGCAGACGGTACAGAAACACCATCTGCTGCTGAACTTAATTAAAATGGTGCCAACTGTGGTTGTCAAGCAGAATGGGACTGAAAATCACTGTGGCTTTAAAAGTAATTAGAATAGATTTTACGGTCCTTGGCGCTAATTTTCACTCTTGGACTGATTTGCATTAGTAGTATTTGATCAGCATCAGTATGTCCAAAAAATGTCACACAGGTCAGATTGTAGTTATGATGCTGTTTCTCAGATCAACGAGGTATTGGAAATAACTCCAACAGAGGCTCTCATTAATAATGAGCCCATTTAAAGTGAAGTAAATGCTTTTATGATAATGGGTATTTGCACTGAGATCTATTAAAAAGATCCATACTGCAATTTTGTGGGAATAGCAGACATATTCCTTAATAACTTTTACAATCTCAGATTGTTTTTTTGAAGAAACAGGTGGCAGACCTATGAACGTTATTTTCCATGCTACCTTTGATATGAAAGTGCCTGTAGATTTGACAACTTGTGAAACAACTTTCTTGATAACTGAAGTAGATCAGACTGGCACGTGTTTCTTCCTTCTTCCTTGCTGTCTCACACTTTAGATTACAGGTCACTGCGCGGAGCCCTCTGCTAAAAGGCAGCTTTTTTTTTCGCAGCTTGCTATCTGTCAGTTCCATGTGCTAGTTCGTACCAGCATTAACTTGTTATGTGCTGACAACGTCATGTGTATTTGATCACAAAATAGGACAATCAGACTTGGATTTATTTGGCATCCTTCCCATTCTTTACTAAAGCTCGCTTTAGTCAATGAAGTTCCGTCACTGATGGTACACATATAGACAAGGTAATCTAAGTAGAAAAGGCATCGTGAGAGAGCAAAGCCTTCATTAGAAAGACTGTACAATCTGCTCCAAAAATTTTGTGAAATTATCTATTTTCCTACCACGGGTTGCTAATAAAGGCAACCGGATGTCTAAGGAAGTAACAACAATGCAGTCTGATACTCTACTGCTTTAAGTGGTGTTTGCCAAGAATTAAGATGAGTGGTGTCCAGAAGTAAAATATCACTGCCATATTCCACAGTCCAGCACTCATTCAGCACTGTGCTGAAATGTCAGCCTGGATTTATATGCAAAGGTCACTGGAATAGTACTTGAAACCAGAATTTTCTAACAGAGACAAAAAATCTGCTTCTCTTTTTATGTTTGGCTGTTCAAAGTTGACATAACTTAATCATAAAAATCAAACTTAGCTATGAATAAGAATGTCCTATGAACAGTAGCAGACCTCGCAATTGGCAGAAACAGAAGTCTCCATCAGACCACGGCATCTTTAAACAGCTGATGCTCAGGCAATTTTAACACCCCGGGAGTTTCAAACAGCCAGCGAATGGACCATTTAAACTCCATGGGAGTTGCAAGCAGCAGACGCTCAGTCTATTTAAACTTGGCAGAAGATTTAAAGAGACATCACATAGACCATTTCAACCCTGCAGCCAATCCACGGCCATTTAAAGAAGACCTGACCACATGGATATAGATGGAGACTACAGATTAAGCTAAGACACCAGGCCCTCAGAGTTCTGCTCCTTACCACCCTCCTGGCCAATGTACAATCCTTGGAAAACAAACTTGATGAACTCTGAACCAAATTACAACATCAGAGAGACCTCAGGGAGTGCTGTGTGATGTGCTTCACGAAAACGTGGTTAACGCGGGCATTCTGAACATGGCGCTACAGCCTGTGGGCTACACCCTCCATCATGCTGACTGGACACCAGCATCAGGAAAAATCAGGGAAGGTTGGTTTGTGTCATCATCAATTCATCATGGTGCACCCACATGACGGTTATATCACAATCCTGCTCCCCTGACCTGGAACATCTGTCAATCAAGTGCCACCCATTCTACCAGACAAGGAAGTTCTCTGTCATTATCCTGGTTGCAGTGAATATTCTGCCTGTGATGAACCTCTGCTGAGCTGTCAGTCTCCCTCTTGCCTAGCCTTGCCTTACTGACATTGGTCATGTATTATCTCTACCGTTAAAGACACTCCCCTTGGGTATAACTGTGTATGCACCCATTGTCTTTCATTATTGTACCATGAGTTTCTGCTAATAAAAGCCATGATTATTGTTTGACCACATCGTCTTTGTTTACTTCATCAACTGGCACTTCAATTTTATTAGCAGAGATGGATGCAGCACTCAAGCCAGAGCAGCTGATAATCGACCAGTCTACCCCGAGGACTAGAGAAATTTTCAACCACTGTGTTGCTTGTTTCGATTACTACATGGCTCGAAACAACATGGTCAATGAGGCGATACAGTGGGACCATCTAAATTCCCTGCTGAGTGAGGTTCCTTTTGCCGTAACGCAAGGAGCTACCACTCTGGCTATAGCCCAGGAACATCTGACTGCTTACTAAGCAGCGCAATGGAATGTGGTGCTTGCTTGACACCAGTTGCTATCTAGACGCCATAAACCCAGGGAAAGTGATGCTGCCTATGCACTGGCCCTCGACTCACTGGCAAACTAATATGATGTCAGGGCAGTCAATGTGCAAAAAAACCGCAATGCCTTGAAGCTAGATGCTTTTGTTAACGGAGTCGACTCCAGTTACATCCGTCAGAGACTGCTGGAGACAGAGCCCCTAACCTATGACCGGGCAGTCACTCTAGCCAAAACACTGAGAAGTGCCATTTGGTCCAGTGAAATGCTAGAAACCGAAAGGGAAACATCCAGGAGTGCTGGAACTCCAAAGGAAAGAAAAGGGCGAACCCCTGGCAAATGCTACTTCTGAATTAAGAGTTGGCACCCCAGAGAGAAGTGCCTGGCTCGATTTGCTACCTGCAGCTATTATGGGAAACTCGGCCACTTCGCTAAAGCATGTAGGGTGAAAAATACTCCCACTGATAAGAAGAAGAGAAGCACCAAGAAAATTCATCTTGGAGCTGCAGGAATGGCAGACAACTATGAAAAGGAGGAATCTTCAGACGAACCAACTGAATCAACTTCAAGTGACGGCGAGGTGAGATCAACACAAAGTTCTCCTGTGTTAGCTTTGACTGCAAACCTTGGAGGTTGTTACGGACTGGAATGGTCAACTATGAAGGGGGAGGTGAATGGTGAGACAATCAATTGCTTAATAGACTCCGGAAGCACTGACAGTACATCCATGAGAAGGCGCCAAAGTCTTAAATTTGCGGAGATATCCAGCGAACGGAAAGATATCGATGGCTTGTAGTGAACTTACAAAAACTGTACAAGTGTAAAGTTACTTTGAACTTGCAGGGACATTGCCTTGCTGATGTTTGGCTTTTTGTAATGCCTTTTCTCTGCGTTCCTGTGTTACTGGGGTTGGATATTTAATCTCAGATGAAAAGTGTAGTGTTAAATTTCGGTGGGCCACTCCCCACACTCACCACTCCCCGCACTAGTTATTATGGTCTGTCCACACTAAAGATCAAAGCTCCCTCCCTGTTCAGTAATCTGTCTCCCGAGTGTCGGCCGATTGCCACTAAGAACCGTTCTTACAGCAAAGAGGATCATGAGTTTATTAAAGCTGAGACCCGGAGATTGCTTAAAGAGGGAGTGATTGAACCCAGTAAGAGTTCGTGGCGAGCCCAGGTGGTGGATGTGAAAAATCACACTAAGAAACAGCCAATCAACCATTACACTAACCTGGATGTCTATCCTCTGCCACGCATCAATGGAATGATTAATCAGATAGCGCAATACAAGGTGTACTTGACTATCAACCTCAAAGCAGCTTACCACCAAATCCCCATTAAAAAAGGGAACGACCCTATATAGTCTTTGAGGGTGATGGGGGGGTTATACCAGTTTAAAAGGGTACCTTTTGCAGTCACTAATGGTGTGTGTTTCAGAGGGAAATGGATAAGATCGTTAGAACGTATAAATTACAGGGCACTTTTCCCTATCTAGATAATGTCACTATCTGTGGGAAGACACAGATTGAACATGACAGCAACTTAAAGAAATTCCTAGCAACAGCTAAAGAATTCAACTTTACATTTAATGAGCGCAAATGTGTTTTCAACACAACAGAGCTACCCATTCCGGGCTACGTTGTTCGCAAGAGCAAAATCCGCCCCGATCCTGAAAGAATGGCTCCCCTTAAGAAGTTACCACCCCCAGACTCAGCAAAAGCCCTTAAAAGGTGTATGGGATTCTTTCCTACTTCTGCAAATGGGTACGTGACTATGCTATGAAAGCACGCCCTCTGTTTGACACAAAATCTTTCCCTCTCTTTCCAACAGCTTTGAAAGCTTTCGAGAGTATTAAAGCTGATATTGCCAAAGCTGCACTCTCGTCCATTGATGAGGATGTCCCGTTCCAAGTGGAAACTGATACCTTAGATTGTGCTTTGGCAGGAACCCTTAATCAAAAGGGCAGACCAGTGGCATTCTTCTCCCGCACGTTACACAGACCTGAACTTAAACATCCAGCCATTGAAAAAGCTATCATTGAAGCTGTTCGCTACTGGAGACACTTTCTAGCTGGCAGAAAATTTACCCTGATCACTGATCAGAAATCTGTAGCCTATATGTTCAGTACTAAACACAAAAGTAAAATCAAAAACGATAAGATGGCATGTTAGTGAATAGAACTCTCAACTTATAATTATGAGATCCAGTACAGACCTGGCAGGATAATGATCCCTCTGACGCATTGTCACGAGCTGCTGCCGGTGCTCAGCTGGAGGGACGAAAGGAGATCCACAGCAGACTGTGCCACACAGGGGTCACAAGATTCTTCCACTACATAAGGGCTAACAACCTTCCTTTATCCTTGGAAGAAGTCAGAAAACTGACTAAAAGCTGTCCTGTTTGCACAGAATGCAAACTGCAATACTTTAAAGCTCTGGAGGCCACTCTCATCAAGGCAACCCGACCTTTTGAGAGGATCAGCTTAGATTTTAAAGGGCCGTTACCTTCCAATGACAAAAATGTATATTTTCTTACTGTAATCGTTAAATATTCAAGGTTTCCCTTCACATCTCAACGGCATCTGTCATTAAGGCACTTGACAGAATTTTCAGTATTTTTGGTTTTCCCAGTTATATTCATACAGACAGAGGCTCAGCATTCATGAGCGCTGAACTGCACCAAGCCCTGCTACGAAAGCGGATTGCCACCAGCCACACCATGAGCTACAACCCACAGGGCAAAGGGCAGGTCGAAAGGGCTAACGCTACAGTCTGGAAGATTGTTAACCTTGCGTTAAAGACACTTGGTTACCCTGTTACCCAGTGGCAGGAGGTGTTGCCTGAGGCGCTACATTCTATTCGGTCTTTATTGTGTACTGCAATAAATCAAACACCTCATGAATGTATGTTTGCTTTTCCTAGGAAATCAGGAACTGTGATGGACTGGCCAGCCTGACTATCTGAGCCTGGAACTGTACTGCTGAAGAGCCTCGCTAGGACACGTAAAATGGATCTCTAGTCCAACCAGTTCAGCTACTGCATACTAACCCCAATTATGCTCATGTTAAATTCCCAGATGGGAGCACGGACACTGTACCCCTAAGAGATCTGGCCCCGCCTGGTTCACCCCTTCCTTACGCCCCTACTCAGTGATCTTGAGAGGTTGGACTCACCCACCCCCCCAACCTGTGACCCCTAGTAAGCTTTCAAATGGCCATGCTGAGGCCCCACTGCCTCACGCTGGCGATTCTGAAGCAGGTTCAGAAGTCCGACCTTCTCACACTACAGACCCAGGAATTGTATCAACACCGCCAGCTCCCAATATTGCAAAGCCTGCACCTGTTCCAATTAGAAAGTCTACTCGCATCCGTAAACAACCCGAGAGGCTCCAGTATTCATAAACATCTCATTATATTCCGATTGCTCTGCTAGATACTGGCTTTATGTTGACTGATAGTGAGTTCTCAATGCCATTTATTGTATCAATGTATCGCTTGCTTTAAATTGCCTGTCTGCTTAAATTTTACCTAGCAGCTGTCCCTTTGATTTTAACCCTTCTTCTGCCAGGGGCTAACATCAGGCTGGCACTGAAGGACTGACCACTGTGATAAGCAGCCATGAGACAGCGCATCCTGATACTTTCCCAATCATTGTAGAGGACTTCAATCAGAACAACCTGAAGAAATCTCTAACGAGCTACAGGTGCACGATCCTTTATCCAGAACCCTTTGGGGACAGTGTGTTCTGAATTTCAGATTTTTCCTGATTTTGGAAAGCCCACCCAAATTGTGCAGCCGTATTCACCCCCACCCCCTTCCAGTCGCTCAGCCGTCTCCCCCAACTGCAGGCCCTTGGACCCCTGGATGTCTCCCCTGACCACCGGTCCCTCAGCTGTCTCCACCAACCATGGTACCCTCACTGCCTCCTCCAACTGCAGTCCGCAGGGCACCCCATCAACCTCAGTCCCCCGACCACCTCACCCAACCGTGGTCCCTTGGCCTCCCGGCCATCTCCCCCAACTGCAGTTCCCTGGCCATCTCCCCTGACCGCCTCCCCAACCACAGTTCCCCGGCCGCCTCCCCCAACCGCGGTCCCTCGGCTGCCCGGATGTCTCCCCCGGCCGTCTCCCCTGACCGCTGGTCCCTTAGCTGCCTGGCCACCTCCCTCAACCACAGTTCCCCAGCTGCCTCCCCTGACTGCTGTCCCTTGGCCGCCCGGTAGTCTCCCCTGGCCATCTCCCCCGACCGTCGGTCCCCACTTGCCAGATTTTGGAGATTTCCGGATTTTAGATGTCCGGATAAAGGATCGTGTACCTGTACCAGAAACATGTTAAATGTGAGACCACAGGAGTCAATGCACTTGACCTCTGCCACACCATCATGAAGAACACCTACCGAGCCACACCCTGACCACTCTTCAGCAAGACTGATCACCTGGCTGTACTTCTCCTCACAGCATATAAGCAAAGACTGAGGACCACATCACAAGTAGTGAAGATGGCAAAAGCATAGTCAAAGGAAGTAGAGGAGAGTCTGTAGAACTTCTTTGAATCAGTGGACTGGATCATATTCAAAACTGATCCTTAGACTTGAATGAAATTGCAACTTGTGTCACCAACTTTATCAAGACTTGCAAGGGTGAGTGCATGCCCACACACACAAACCATTGTTTCCCAATCAGGAGCCTGGATTGAATCAGAGGATTCGCAATCTGCTCAGGGCAAGATCAAAGGTGTTTAAGGTCAGTGATCCAAATCTCTCAAAGGAGTCCAGGTACAACCTGTGGAAGACTGTCTCTAAACAAAGTGGCAATTTTGGAGGAAGTTAGAGATAGAGACAGCTATGGCAGGGAATCCAGGCCATTACAGTCTACAAAATGGAGGCCAAAACCATAGATGGCTGTGATGCTTCACTACCTGATGAGCTGCACACCTTCCATGCCCGCTTTGAGAAGGAGAACACAACAGTACCTACAAGAATCCTGAAAAGGCTGAGGACCCTGTGATATCCGTCTCTGAGGCCAATGTCAGAGCATCCTTCAAGAGGGTGAACCCTTGCAAGGTATCAGGCAGGGTACTGAAAATCTGTGCCGACCAACTAGCTGGAGTGTTCATGGGCATTTTCAACCTCTCATTGCTGCAGTTAGAAGGCCCACCTGCTTCCACAGGGCATCAATCATCCCGGTGCCCAAGAAGAGTAGCAAGGGGTGTCTCAACGGTTACTACCCAGTAGCTCTAACTTTTACTGTGATAAAATGCTTTGAGAGGTTTGTCATGGCCAGAATTAACACGTACCTAAGCAAAGGTATGGAACCCACTGCAATTTGTCTATCGTCACAATCGCTCCACAGCAGATGCAACATCGTTGGCTCTCCACTTAGCTCTGGATCACCTTGAAAACAGCAACTCATACATACGGGTGTTCTTCATAATCAATTGCTTGGCCTTCAATACAATTATTCCCTCAATGCTGGTCAAGAAATTCCAAATACTGGGCCTCTGCACCCACTTTTGCAACTGGACCTTTGACTTCCTCACTGAAGACCGCACTCAGTACGAATTGGAAACGTCTCTTCCTCACTTGACTATCAACACAGGTGTATCCTAAGAATGCATGCTTAGCCCACTGCTCTACTCACTATACATCCATGACTGTGTGGCCAGGCACAATTCCAATGCTATCTACAAATTTACTGATTACACCACGGTTGTCAGCAGAATCACAAACAACAATGAGGAAGCGAACAGGAGGGAGACAGATCAGCTCATTGAGTGGTGACAAACCAACAACCTGCACTCAACGTTAACAAAACCAATGAGATGATTGTACACCTCAGGCGGAAGTCAGGTGAACACAACCCAGTTTTCATTGAGGGCTCAGTTGTGGAAAGGGTCAAAAACTTCAAATTCTAGGGTGTCAACATCTCAAGAATCTGTACTGGAGTCTCCATGTTCATGCAATCATGAAGAAGGCTCACCAGCAGCTATACTTTGTGGTGTTAGAGGAGATTCGGTATGTCACTGAAGACTCTCGAAAACTTCTACAGGTGTACCTTGAAGAGCATTCTGGCTGGTTGCTTCACTGTCTGGCATTGAAGTGCCAAAGCTCAGGAGAAGAAAAAATTCCAGAGGGTTATTAACTTGGCCTGCAACATCACAGGCACCTGACTTCACTCCATTGAGGACATCTACCAGAGGCGGTGTCTTAAGAAAGCTGCTTCTATCCTCAAGGACCCCCATAGCCAGCCCATGCCCTCTTCACCCTGCTATCGTTGGGAAAAAAGTACAGGAGCTTAAAGACAAGCACTCAGTGTCACAAGGACAGCTTCTTCCCCGCTGCCATCAGAATCCTGAATGATCAATGAACCAAAGACACTGACTTACTTGGACTTTTCATGCACTATTTTTATTTATTGTTGTAAGGTGGTTTATATGAATGTTTGCTGCTGCAAGACAACAAATTTCAGGACTTGTTCATGACAATAAATTCTGACTCTTGATTCTGATACAAGTGGTAAGAGATGTTGAACAGAGAGGAAAAATCACCAGAATGCAAAAAGCAATTGATAACAGTAAAAATACACTGTGTGAATTCATTAACTTACTATTACACATGTAGGCTAAATTCAGATGAAATTATTGACAGGTGACAATGAATTACAAGCAAAAATCATCCTTTGAACAATGCCTGTGTGTTTTATGCAATCATGTAATATCAAGATAAGTTCTCCAACATCACTAATCCATTCCTAATAAATACTGTACCAAATGAAATGAAAACAGAATTAATGTTATTGAGAAGAAAGATAGAAGTTACATTAATTACCGGTAAACCCAGTAAGATGCAATCACAACTCTAGAACAGAGGGATAAAATGTCCCCAATTTTCAATATATTATGCATTAGCAATACATCTTTTTCCTGAGCAGTTAATACATCATTTCCTGCAATATCACATAGACCACAAAGATTTTGCTTCCTGAACACTTTTGGATGTACTTTACGGATTGTGGGCTGCTAATCACGAAAATCGCCTTACAATTTTCCTATCATGCACCGTTGTTTTAGATTCTGTATAACCTATTTTTGTGATTTCTTGTCATGTTTTATGTCTACTTCAAGCATACAAAAACCATGTCATTTTACATACTGTGTCAGTTCATTTCGTCTTCTTCTCCTTCTGTCATTTTAGGTGGTGGAGGTCCGCGGTAGGATTTCTCTATTGTGTTCCATGTACAGTTCCCAAATTTGTTCGAATACTGTGATGTTATTTCTTAAATTATATGTTATATTTTCCAATGGAATACATTTATTAATTTCTATGTACCACTGCTGTATTCTCAGGCTATCTTCTAATTTCTAGGTTGACATAATACATTTTTTTGCTACAGCTAAGGCTATCATAATAAATCTTTTTTGTGCTCCATCCAAATCGAGTCCAAGTTCTTTACTTCTTATATTACTTAGAAGAAAGATCTTTGGAGGACAAATTGGGAAGCAGACTGAGGTTACCAGAAGGAAGCAATTTTGAATATGTGATTACAGACAATGATAATTAAAAGATTTATAACAAACATGTACATCAAACTGCAAGAGAAAGAGAATGAGGAAATAAGCTGTAAACCCAAACAAAAGTGAGAACAAGATCTAAACATAAAGATAAAGAATGAAACATGGGAAAAGCTATGCTCCGGAACTATGAGAAATACAATAAACACAAGGTTACGCATGATACAATATAATTGGTTACACAGGCTATACACCACACCCCAAAAGTTAAATAAATGGGCCCCAACAGTATCAGACAGATGTTTTCGCTGTAAGAAGGAAACAGAACAACAGTACATGCAATTTGGGCATGTGAGAAAGTGGAAAAGTTTTGGGAAGGTCTTTAGTTCTTAATGTTAATTTTGCTCTTAATCCTTTTTTTGCCCTATTTGGAATAAGTAGGTCATCTGATTTAAATTTGTCTGGGGTACAATCCCATGTAATTGCCTTTGCTTCTTTTATTGCTAGAAGGGCCGTACTTATGAGATGGAAGGATCCTGTCCCTCCTACTTATTCTCAATGGTTATCTGATGTGATGCATGCTTGACTCTGGAAAAAATTAGATGCTCTACTAATGTAATGAAATTTAACTTTTTAAATTTATTGGATCCTTTCTTTGATTATTTTCAGAGTTTATAAGATTATTGGATCCCATTTTATGGTTTGGTTGTCCTTTCTTTCATATATTAATTGAATATTTATGATTAATCATAACTTCACAAGGGAGGGGTTAGATCATTAGAATAGTTTTTGCTTTATATAAATTTTTTGTCTCTTTTATAGCTATTTGTTAATATACCTTTATTTTGTTGGATATATATTTTCTTAAAATTCTATTTTAAAAAATTGGAAAAAGAAAATTTCTATCATAATCCCCAATTTTTTTTCAGGAAGCAAATCATTTTCAAAAGATTTGTTGTCAGTAATTGACAGGTGACTGAGTGTTTTATCCAATCATGTAATTATCAAGGTAAATTAAAAACTTATGTTCATTCTCTAACTTCACTAATACGCTATAACCAATGAAATGTGAACAGAATTAATAACACTGAGAAGCATAACAGAAGTTACATAAATTAAACCCAATAAGATGAAATTACAACTCTGTAACAAATGAAAATAATATCCCCAATTTGCAATACTTTATGCATTAGAAGTTAATACATCATTTCCTGCAATGTCACATGGTAATTTATTGTCAATAATAATTCAAGCCATTCAGTAGAATAAATCAATGGGAATGTAATAGTTAAATGACAGGGAGTAAACCATTTGATGCTGCTAATGTGTGTATACACACACACACACACACACACACACATATATATATATATACACACACACATACATATATACACATTTTTTTCTCTTTCTTCTTTGGCTTGGCCTCGTGGACGAAGATTTATGGAGTAATGTCCATGTCAGCTGCAGACTCGTTTGTAGCTGACAAGTCCGATGTGGGACAGGCAGACACGGTTGCAGCGGTTGCAAGGGAAAATTGGTTGGTTGGGATTGGGTGTTGGGTTTTTCCTCCTTTGCCTTTTGTCAGTGAGGTGGGCTCTGCGGTCTTCTTCAAAGGAGGTTGCTGCCCACCAAACTGTGAGGCACCAAGATGCACGGTTTGAGGCGATATCAGCCCACTGGTGGTGGTCAATGTGGCAGGCACCAAGAGATTTCTTTAGGCAGTCCTTGTACCTCTTCTTTGGTGCACCTCTGTCTCGGTGGCCAGTGGAGAGCTCGCCATATAACACGATCTTGGGAAGGCGATGGTATTCCATTCTGGAGACGCGACCTACCCAGCGCAGTTTGATCTTCAGCAGCGTGAATTCGATGCTGTCGGTGTCTGCCATCTCGAGTACTTCGATGTTGGAGATGAAGTCGCTCCAATGAATGTTGAGGATGGAGCAGAGACAACACTGGTGGAAGCATTCTAGGAGCCGTAGGTGATGCCGGTAGAGGACCCATGATTCGGAGCCGAACAGGAGTGTGGGTATGACAACGGTTATACGCTAATCTTTGTGAGGTTTCTAAGTTGGTTGTTTTTTCAGACTCTTTTGTGTAGTCTTCCAAAGGCGCTATTTGCCTTGGCGGTCTGTTGTCTATCTCGTTGTCAATCCTTGCATCCGATGAGATGGTGCAGCCGAGATAGGTAAACTGGTTGACCGTTTTGAGTTTTGTGTGCCAGATGGAGATGTGGGGGGGCTGGTAGTCATGGTGGGGAGCTGGCTGATGGAGGACCTCAGTTTTCTTCAGGCTGACTTCCAGGCCAAACATTTTGGCAGTTTCTGCAAAACAGGACGTCAAGCGCTGAAGAGCTGGCTCTAAATGGGCAACTAAAGCGGCATCGTCTTCAAAGAGTAGTTCACGGACAAGTTGCTCTTGTGTCTTGGTGTAAGCTTGCAGGCGCCTCAGATTGAAGAGACTGCCATCCGTGCGGTACCGGATGTAAACAGCGTCTTCATTGTTGATTGAAAAGAGGGTTGGTGCGAGAACGCAGCCTTGCTTCACGCCATTGTTAATGGAGAAGGGTTCAGAGAGCTCATTGCTGTATCTGACCCGACCTTGTTGGTTTTCGTGCAGTTGGATAACCATGTTGAGGAACTTTGGGGGGCATCCGAGGCGCTCTAGTATTTGCCAAAGTCCTTTCCTGCTCACGGTGTCGAAGGCTTTGGTGAGGTCAACAAAGGTGATGTAGAGTCCTTTGTTTTGTTCTCTGCACTTTTCTTGGAACACATAAACACATACAAATGTACACACACATATACACACATACATAAATGTGTGTATATATATATATGCACACACACATTATTTATATATAAACATTTATATACAAATATATAACATACATATATTTAATATGAAGCAAGCTGACACTATCTATTTTTAATTGTCAATAATATCTATAGGTATCCATATATTTGGAACTGGAAGATTTGGAAGAGAATGCAAATGGAATAATAAGTAACTTTGCAGATGACATTGAAATTGATTATATGGTGGACAGCAAGTAAGATTATCCAAGATTACAATAGGATATCGATCAACTGGGGAAGTAGACAAGGAAATGGTTGATGGAATTAACTCAGAGAAATAAAAAATAATGAATTCTTGGAAGTTATGCCAGGCCAGGACATGGTAGGGTTTTGGGGGTGTTATTTAACAGCAAGGCCTTGGGATATAAGCACATGGTTCTCTGAAAGTAGTGATATAGGTAGATAGAGATGTGAAGAAGAGGTATGGTAAACTTTCCTTCATTGGCCAAAACACTGAGGACACTCAGTTCAAATACCTGAGTGGCATGAAAATGGCAAGTGGAATACAAAGTGAAAAAGATGAAACTTTCACTTTAGTTGGGAGAATAGAAATGCTACACATTTATTTTAATGATAAGAAATGAGGAAATATTGATATTCAGTGAAACCTGAGCATTGGTGTATGGTAATCTGCTAGTTAACATGCTTGACATCTGGTATTTAGGCAAGAAAACAGTATTTTATTCCTTGTTGCAGATGAATTGGAAAGTACAAAGCAAGAATTTGACCACCTGTAATAGTAACCTCATTTGTGTAAAGTAAGGCAATAATACTTTATGAGTAGGTTCAATGCAGTTTTGGACATTAAGGAAAGATGTCCTGGCACTAGAGAGGGTCGAGAGGAGGTTTGAGAATGATCCTGGGATGAAAGGGTTAAAATATGAGGATCGTTTGATAGCTTTGGCCCCGTACTTCCTGGAGTTTAGAAGGATGGAGGAGGATCTCATTTAAACCTTCCACATATTGAAAGGGCTGGACAGAGTGGACATGGAGATGTTTCCAGTAATAGGAAAGTCTAGGAACAGAGGACACAGCCTCAGAATAAAAGAACATCCATTTAGAACAGAGATGAGAAGTTTCTTCAACCAGAGGGTAGTGAATATGTGAAATTCATTGGCACAGATAGTTATGAAGGACAAGCAGGGGATGATAGGTTCATGGGTTCATGATTAGTAAGGGTGTCAAAGGTTATGGAGAGAAGACAGGAGAATGGAGTTATAAAAACAGAAATTACACCAATATAAACCTGAATTATCTGAGATGTATTTTAGGTGTGGTATAGAAGTTGGTTCCTTTTTTACATTCGACCTGGCTTTACATGAAGGTGAGGCCCTTCTGGTGTAACCTCTGTGACACGCTAACTAAGATCACAGCATTCACCTTCCCTGTAGACTCAGAGTTTTACCACAGTTGGTAGATTACTATCTAATTCTCAAATTTAATTCACAGAAATTGTCTTCTGTGTGGCCAGGAAGTGCACAGTGGTAACATGGAAGTTTACTCCCATCTACTCATGGATAGGTGATCTTCGGAGATGAATGGCTGCATCCCACTTGAAAAGGTTACATACAATCTCAGGAAAGGATAGAACACCTTCCTAAAAATATAACAGCCTTATTTAGAGCATATAGGTACCTCACTGGCACCAATATGGAGTTTCGATTGCTGCTGGCTAGCCAGTAGACCTTTGTAAAGATTTTAACAATGTGGTATTATCATGTCTCCATATGTTTTATTGTATGCACTGACAATGGGATGTCGTTTTCTTATTCTTCATTCTTTCTCTGTTTAATAGGATGTATAGAGGGGTGAGGGAGGGGTTTTCTTGATGTTGTACATTTGATATTATTGTTGATTGTTAAATATATTAAAATGATAAATAACATATTACAAAAAAAAGAAAAAATACATCAGCCATGATTTCAATGGTGGAGCAGACTAAATAGCTTAAGGGCCTAATTTCTGCTCCTAAGTCTTATGGTCTTAAACAAAACAGGTCCCTGTGGAATACTGCTAAGTGGGTAGCAATGTATCCCTCAGGGACAATCCAAATTTACTATCCGTACACATATGGTAGGGCACTGAGGAATGTGATAGAACAGAGGGACCTGGGAATACCAGTACATAATTCCCTGAAAGTGGCGTCACAGGTCGATAAGGTTGTAAAGAGAGCTGTTGACATATTGGCCTTCATAAATCACAGTATTGAGACTAGAAGTTGGGATGTTATGGTACCATTGTAAAAGACATAGGTGAGGTCAAATTTGGAGTATTGTGTGCAGTTGCAGTCACCTAACTATAGGACAGGTATCAATAAGATAGAAAGAGTGCAGAGAAGATTTACTAGGATGTTGCCTGGACTTCAGGAACTAAGTTACAGGGTTAAACAGGTTATGACTTTATTTGCTGGAGCATAGAATAATGAGGGGAGATTTGATAAAGGTATTTAAAATTATGAGGGGGATAGACAGAGTAAACATAGATAGGGTTTTTTCCACTGAGGGTAGGATACTATGGTTCTATATACAATCTTCAAGAATGTGTGTCAAGATGGCTCAAGCATTAATAACCCAAATATCAGAAACTATTGAGAATCCATTATGCTGGTACTGTGCAGTTATCCACTTTGCAAGAACCCCTCAGTGACACTGCAGCATTCATAATCACACACCTGTGAAACTATTGAATACAGCCAAGTGTTGCTATTTCAGAAACTAAAATAAGTATTTGCACATTTTCAATAAGTTGTTAAAACACCAAGCAAACTTATTTTAAAAATAAATTAATTGATCACTTCATTCGTGTGTTCAAACTTGAAGAATTTTTCAAAATTGTGAAAACCAAATTTATTGGAAACCATTTAAAATTTTAGCCTTATTGATCATTGATAATGCTTGGAATATGGTTTAAGTAGCTGAAGTGTAGTTCATATTGTCAATTTATTATGCCATTATGATGAAAATGACATCCAATGCCATATTCGGCTTTTGAATAGCTGCTAAAGTTGCTATCTCTCCAATTAACAAAGGTGTATGTTCATAAGTGAAATACTGTATATGGATGACAAGTACACATATGTGCAGTGTTTTTCAAGCATAGCAGTGTTACCAACTCTCTGTTTTTCTTCATTTTTCTTTATACATGCAGCATTGCTCAGGTAAATGTCATGTATTCACTCACATCCTTTGCAATGATGATGAAGAGATATAAAGTGTATATAATGGTCCAGAGCATTTCCTGATCAACAAATCCCAGTGCAGTCATAGGTGACAAGCCTCTGCCAAAGAATTGTCTCGATAACTTCTTAAGCCATACTTCAAGGCTTAATGGTAGTGATGAGAATTAAATAGCTTCCAATGGATTTGACTTTCACAAATGTTTGATAAACTATTAAAATTTTAGTGTTTTAAATAATTAAAAAAATATATTAAATTTAAAAATGCCAAAACAGTAAAATTCCTCATATCTGGAATTCAAGCAACCGGCAGCACCATGCAACCAGCAAAATAAAAATTGAGGAAAATAAATTTTAAAAATTAAAATAATATATTTTTTAAAATACATACAGTACCTGTATGTACATCTGGGATGTACACTTTAATTACATGTAAATGGTTTGATTACAAATTTAAAACTGTGGAGCACAGGGGCAAATAAAGGAAAAAGTGTCTTTGTCCCAAATATTATGGTGAGCACTTTAAGTTTAAAGTGTCTCCTTATCTCTTCTTAGGAAGAATCGCCCTAGTCAGAGGCTTTATCTGTGAACTTGGGGCAGGAAGGGTTAATTATCTATAATGTTCATCTTTCAGGGGGTCCATGGGGTGGGGGGGGAAGGAAACTGCAGATGCAGCGACAGTTAAATGTTCTCAAAGAATATGACTGGAAATAAAGTAAAATGCTTTAAGGTTTATATATTCATGCAAGAGAAGTTTGTTCAATGTAACTACAGTATAGTATTTTTTGTCTTTTTTCTTTTCAACTGTTTATTCTTAATGCAGCTGCATTAGTTAGGCATTGTAAGAGAAATTCTCAAGCAACCGGAAGATATATTTATCCAACATCTACCAATCCCCATAGATGCCAGATACCAGGGGTTTTACCACACTTAAAAATATTCCAAACAATTAAGTATAGTCAATTTACTTACATAAGAAATATATACATTTTACAGTACTTTGGCCTTTTGAGAACTGCCATTTGTTTACTTTAAATAAATGTGCTTATTAAACCTGTGCCAGGTTGATATTGCTGCAGGTTCAGAGGCAGATTCCCCAATGCAAATGTTGACAGTCATTTGGAAATTTGCAATTCCCTGTTAGATTTCAACAAAGTTCCAACAGTGGAGTAGAGTGAAGAACCCACAACCAATCAGCTGTGCAAAAGTTTGAAACTTTTGCCTTGGAACCCCAGGCTTTTTTCAAAGTCTGTCTGATCATAGGTAATCACAGTAGTGACTGGCTATCAAATAACGGTAAGACAGAATGTAAGAAAAAGATTGAAAATCTAGCAGCATAGTGGTATCAGCCTCTTATCATGTCAATAAGATGGCAGAGATTATCATTGATTGGAGTGGGGACAGAGTCCACACCAATGTCCATGTTAGAGGACAGAATAGAAAGTGGAAAGAATAGAAAGCTTCAAGTTCTTAGGAATGAACATCTCCAATGATCTGACCTAGGCAAAGCAGCTTGATGTGACAGTCAAGAAAACACACTAGCATCTCTGCTTCCTTGGAAGACTAAAAAAGTTTGGCATGTCCCCCCTGTCCCATAACAACTTCTACGGTTAAAAACATGACAAAAACTTCCCTCCCCTCCATAGACTCCAGTTTTATCTCCAGCTGCCTAGGAAAGGTACCCAACATACTGAAAGATCCATGACACCTTACCAGTGGTTCCCACCCCTTTTCTTTCCACTCACATACCACTTTTAAGTATTCCCTATGCCATAGGTGATTAGTAAGGGATTGCTTAAGGTGGTATGTGGGTGGAATGAAAAATGTTGAAAACCCCTGTCTTAATTGTACCTAATTGACTCATTATGTGCATGGTTTCATAACTCCAAAGGAAATGGGCCAATGACAATTTTTCTCAAGCAAAATATTTCAGTAACAATTAGGTCTAGAACAGTGATTCTTCCCTTCCCTCTCGCATGTCACCTTAAGCAATCCCTCAATGTCTTAAACATATTCTCTTCTCCCTCCTCCCATTGGGGAAAAGGCCACCCATAGTCATCTGGCTCCTGAATGAAACTATACAATGCTATCATGTTGCCTTTGCTTGGTGCTAATTGATCTTCTTTTTCATTGTAATCCTGGACTCTAAAAATTGTGCTTTTTACCTGACTGTATGAAACATTATAAATAGCCTGTTTGTCTGTTAACAAAAGAACACTTCTCACTGTGCTCAGTACGTTGTCACAAATAAACTTAAACCTTCACAATTTTGCAGATTGCTGCCAGCAGTTCTGTACTCAAATCAGAGATTATCTGATGACCAATCAAAAATCTGTAAGTTATATAGCATCATAATTCTGCTAGAATTCTTCTTTTCATTTGATAAGTTTCTCAATGTTTGTATCCACCAAAACTAAAGAAGGCATTTCTATTGCATCATGCTTGCTTATTCTTTTAATGATCTATTGAACGTGTCTACTTTTAATGAGAAAACTTTAAGGAAAAGATGTTGTCATTTAGAATGACATCAAGACTGCGGCTAATGTGGATCAGACCAGACTATCCCAACAACAACCGCAGCCATGACCTATCATCCCCCAAAGTTTCGCTGACCATAAACATCCCAAGGCCTCATTACAGATTTTTTTTCCACACACGTTGAAGCTTTTGGCTTTATAGCAGTATACAATTACAAGGAAATCCCTTGGAAAATCGTATCAGGATATCACCTACTTAGTTATCTTATTTCATGGTGATAAGCTGCCAGTAAAAAAAATGAGTTCTATTGTCATTGCCAGAGTTATTCATGTAACTGTGTTTATCAGAGGGAGGTAGGACTTGGAGAAAAATTCTGAAGGTCTGTTCGATAGGTGACAGTAAGCATAATGGTGGCACACAGGACTAATTCAGCAGGAAGATTGTTCAGTTAACCACTCCAGAGAAGTTCTGACAGTGGTGTCTTCAAGCAAGACTGACAGTACACAGGCAGAATAGGCTGTGCTTGGCCCTTGGGAGAGAAACTCATTTCCACCTTCAATTTCTTTCACCGGAGGCTATCTCCAGGCTGCGTCAGACAGCATAAGTAATATTAATCTGCCTGCATTTTATACCTGTATCAATCCATCCACACTGCTCCTAAATAAATTGGAAGCAGAGAGCTCAGGACCTATGGGTTGCGGAGACTTGTGAGGAGACTTCCTCCTTTGTAGATTCTCAACATCAACACCACAAGGACAAACCAACAGTTACTACAACTGTTCCTCCCTCTTTCTCTCTGAAGATCTCTTTTCAGTGTGCAGAAAATAATGCCTGGCAAAAGATTTGGAAGCAAATTCATGCCAAAATACAGTAATTTTCAAGTCAATGATGCATTTAGAATTTATACATGGCTTTTACCCCAAAAATTCAATAAACATCAGGGAATTGTGCGCTCTGGGGACTGGCACAGGAAATGAGGCCTGGAGTAGATGAGCTGTGATCACAGTGAGTAGCAGCATAGGCTTACAGAGCCAGGCGGCTTGCAGCTCGTCCATTATTCTCATATTACATTCTAATCCCAATTCTTACTGGTTAATGCCTGCATTTTAAATGGTCAACGATGGTGTACAGTGTAAAATGCTTAGAATTCAACCAAAAATGTTATGATGGAATAATGATTTCAATCAAAGTTCAAATTTATTTTCAAAGTACAGACACAACATCAAATACAACCCTAAGATTTATTTTCCTGCGGGCCAAGCAGAATTTCAGAGTCAAAATTAGGTTTATTGTAGTGACCACATGTCATGAAATTTGCTGCTATGCACCACGTGTTGTACGCTGTAATTGTAAACCTGCAATAAATAACTATTCCATACATACAATATTTAAAAATAAACAATTTGTGCAAAAGAGAAAATAGTGAGGTAGGGGCCATAGTAGGGCTCTCCAAAGATGTCAATATTGACCCCTGGGGGTTGATGGGACTATCCAAGGGATCAAATAAATGCCAGGGAGTCAAAAGGGGGCCGATAACTGCCAGGGGGAGTCAATTGAACTTTTGGAGTCGAAAGAATTGTAGAGCCCGAGGTCCTCGCTCCTGCCCAGGAGCCCGAGGCAACTTCTTCGATGCGGACACCACTCTTCCTGATATTGATAATGGAGTTGCCATCGCTGATGCTGAAGACTTGGACCCAGATCAATTTGGCATCTTCCTGGTCAGAAGCAAAGGGTTTTTTTCCTGTTATTGTAATCATTTGTTTTCTTAATTTACACATTTATTACTTGGCGATTGGGGTGCTGTAACAAAGTTTGGGATGCTGCTGGGAGGCCCGGACACTATGCATATGGTATACAGTTTCTCTCACTAATGTATAATGGAAGCTGCACATCTATTTAATTATTATTATTTATTTATTGTGCATGAAGGATCAAGGATTCCATGAAGGGATTGATGGTCTAAACGTTTTTGGGACCCCTGGTCTATAGGTTCAATGTTAATTCAAAAATATGATGGTGGAGCGGAAGAAGCCGTTTTTGTATCATTAGGTGTGGGTCTTCATAATGGTAACAGTGAGAAATGGGACTGCCCTGGGTGGTGAGGGTCCTTGATGATAGAGATTGTTTCTTGAAACATTGCCTCTTAAAGATGTCCTTCATGGCATGAAGACTAATTCCCATAATGGAGCTGACCAGGTTCACAACTCTATGTAGCTTTTTTCCGTCCTGTGCATTGGCACCTCCATACCAGACAGTGATGAAACAGGACAGAATTCTACACCTGTAGAATTTTTCAAGTATCTTTTTTTTTTAGAATTTTTCAAGTATCTTGATGACATACCAAATCTCCTAACAAAATATAGCCACTGGCAAGCCTTCTTCATGATTGCATCAACATGATGCCCCCAGGATAGATCTTCAGAAACAGCGACACCCAGGAATTTGAAGTTTTTCTTTACCTTCTCCTCTGCTGACCCCTCGATGAGGACTGGTTTGTGTTCTCCTGATTTCCTGTTCCTGAAATCCAACATTATCTCCTTAGTTTTGCTAACACTGAGTGCAATGTTGCTGTTGTAAAACCACTCAACTAGTTGATTTATCTCATTCCTGCATGCTTCCTCATCGCCGTCTGCGATTCTGCCGACAACTGTGGTGTTATTGGCAAATTTGAATTGTGCCATGCCACGCAGTCATGGGTATATAGAGAGTAGAGCATGTACCCTTAAGGTGCATCTGTCAGTGAGGAGGAGATGTTGTTACCAATCTTCTCATGAGGTCCAGTTGCTGAGGGAGGTGCAGAAGCCGAGGTCTTGTAGCTTGCTGATAATTATTGGGGGGGTACTGAAAAAAAAAATGAACTCAAGAAAAGATCATATACAAAAGAGAGAAATGTAAACAAAGAATGACATGTAAACAAACTGACTGTGAAAGGTGTAATACAGAAAATGAATATTCATTAATAAATAATGTGCAAATTCAGAGTCTTTAAATGAGTCTCTGATTGAATTTGTTGTTTATGAGTTTGATGGTGGAGGGGTAGCAACTGTTCCTAAACCTGGTGGCTTGAATCTTGTAGCACCTAAACCTCTTTCCTGATAGCAGTAGTGAGAACAGAGAATGTCCTGGCTGGTGTGGATCCTTGATGGATACTTCTGCTCTCCAACAGCACCATTATTCCATATAGATTTTCATGATGAGAGTTTTGCCTAAGATGTACTGGACTGTGTCCACAACCCAACCTTTTGCAGGGCTTTTCACTCAGAGGTATTGACAGACCAATACCAGGCCATGTTATAGCCAGTCAGCACACTTTCAACTACAGATCTGTAGAAGTTTGCTAAAGTTTTTAGTGTCATTCCAAACCTCCGCAAACTCCTGAGAAAGTAGAGGAGCTGACGTGCTTTCTCCATGATGACATTCACGTGTTGGGTCCAGGAAAGGTCCTCTGAGATAGCGACTTCCAGGTATTTAAATTTTCTCATCTTTTTCACCTTTGACCCATAATGATGACCAAATTGTACTACTCTGGTTTTTATCTCCTATAGTCCAAATTAATTCCTTAGTATGGTAGGTCATGTGACCTCTCCAGCGAGCCTGAGATCAGAAGCGACCTCACCTGCCAATCAAGGGTTAGATCGGCCCAAAGGTGAGGCTATCAGGTGATTGATCCTCACAGTTCATGTGGACAGTCCCTGAATTGAAAAAGAAGCAGATGGAGTTTTTTGCTCTCTCTTTCTCTCTCTCCCTATTCTTGCTGCTGCATGGAGACCATCACTGAACTCCAGGCTACCGGCAGCTCTGCAAGGTTGACTCCGATGGGCCCATCCTGGATCCAGAGCCATGGGGCAATGCTGGAGACCAGGTTCATTTGATATACTTGTTAAGTATAATTAATTTACTATTTATTAGTGTGCTGTGATTGCTAGAGATAGAGAGGGGTAGTAGATATTGAGTGTTTAATCCTTGCATTCTCAATCGAGAGTTGACAATGGTTAGCAGCAATTTATTTGCACCTGATTCCAGGTTACATCCTCAACATTCATTGGAGCGACTTCATCCCTAACATCGAAGCACTCGAGATGGCAGAGGCCGACAGCATCGAATCCACACTGCTGAAGATCCAACTGCGCTGGGTAGGTCACGTCTCCAGAATGGAGGACCATCGCCTTCCCAAGATCGTGTTATATGGTGAGCTCTCCACTGGCCACCGTGACAGAGGTGCACCAAGAAGAGGTACAAGGACTCCCTAAAGAAATCTCTTGGTGCCTGCCACATTGACCACCGCCAGTGGGCTGATAACGCCTCAAACCGTGCATCTTGGCGCCTCACAGTTCGGCGGGCAGCAACCTCCTTTGAAGAAGACCGCAGAGCCCACCTCACTGACAAAAGACAAAGGAGGAAAAACCCAATACCCAACCCCAATCCACCAATTTTCCCCTGCAACCGCTGCAACTGTGTCTGCCTGTCCCGCATCGGACTTGTCAGCCACAAACGAGCCTGCAGCTGACATGGACATTTACCCCTCCATAAATCTTTGTCCACGAAGCCAAGCCAAAGAATCCTTGCATTCTCAATCGAGAGTTGAGAATGTTTAGCAGCAATTTATTTGCACCCGATGTAGACTATTTGTATAATATTCCAGGTTAATTTGTGTGAGTGTATGCCCTTTTGTGAGTTACCCTGTGTGAAAATAAAGACCACTGTTTGATAATAATTCATGTTCAGCCTTGATTCTCTTTGAACCGATCAAATCAATTCTGAACGCAAGATCTGCTCAGACAGGAGCTGATATGCTTCAACACCAACCTCTCAATACACTTCATCACTGTGGATGTGAGTGCCTCTCGTCGGTGGTCATTTAGGCAGGTTACCGCAGTCTTTTTGGGTACAGGAATGATTAAGGCCTGTATGAAATAGTTGGGCACCATACACTCCATTTGCCTATTCAAAAGTGGTTGCATCTGATAAAAGTCCAGCTCATCGACTTCAAAATGCTGTGCAAAAATGAAATGGCAGCTGGAAGGTAGCACTGTAGTTTCATTTTCTAAGGAATGGATGAAGACTGATCAGCAGTGTCTTTAAGTGGTACAAGCTTTAATGATTATGCTTGAAGGACATCACAAAACTGAATTAAACATTGGAAAACTGTTGTGCATCAAATATTCTGATGCAAGTTTGTTTAATTCTTGAAGATAAGGTTAAGAACATAAAAAGTAGGATCATGAGTAGTCAATACAACCCTTGTATCCTGCTCCATCATTCATTGAGATCATGCTTTTCTGTTACTGTAATTTTCCAGCACATATTCCAGATCCCTTAATTATGTGTGAGAAATTCCTTGCTGTGCATCCAGCAGGGACAGCTACTTAGAGTCAATCCCTGCAGTCTCAGAAAACTATCTGAGCCATGGAAATAAGTATCAGGTGAGAATTCCTTGTGCAGTTTTGGGCTTTGCTGAACTACCAGCATTACATTCTTATGGCCATTATTTAAAACAAGTCAGAAAGGCCCAATCATTGGTATTAGTTACAAAATCTAATTAACATCCTTATTTTAATTATCTTAATCTTATTTCTTGCTCACTCATCAACAGGAATCTGTGGGCAAATCATAACGTCAGTTTTATGCAAGCACCTCTGTGCTGCATTGCTAACTGGTCAAGGTAATCTTTACTGTGCTTACATTTAGAACCATGAAGCATTACAACACAGAAACAGAACCCTTCTAGTCTGTGTCAAACCTTTTTTTTTTGCCTAGTCTCATTGACCTGCACACAGTCCATAGCAATCCTGCAGTGAACTGGGATTCACTGGTCAGGTGTTGTGCTGATGGCTGGCTCCCCACCCCCCCCGTCCCATCTGCTCACAAATAACCCTGGCTTCCCGCCTAAATTCAGAACCCTTCTGAAGACTACTGTGAAACCCTACCCATAGTTATAAGCGAATAAAAGTGTTTGTTCTCCCTCCAGTCGTGAGAGCTTTTATTTGTGCTACAATTTTATTAGCTTATTCTCTAAACGATGGAAGTGCTACTCAAGGCAGGTCTGTTGCTGATAGACTCCTTGGCTCCGATGCAGCTGAGGAGTTCATGTACTGGCTAGACTGCTTCCAGGCCTACCTGAATGTGACCAGAGACGTCTTCCACAACGATGAACTCAGGAGGTTCGCACTTGTTTCGAGGGTAGGAACGAAAGGGTATGCAGTCATCAGGGACTGTTCTACAT
The DNA here is from genome assembly GCF_036971445.1 of Narcine bancroftii. Lineage (NCBI taxonomy): Eukaryota > Metazoa > Chordata > Chondrichthyes > Torpediniformes > Narcinidae > Narcine > Narcine bancroftii. The sequence goes on from NC_091475.1 coordinate 156,988,128, forward strand.
ATGACGATGCCATCGAGGCAATTGAAGGCTTGGTACCTGAAGTAGCAGAACGAGGTCCTAGTGAGGCACCGACCTGCTCTACGTCGCCAACAGCCAGGAGAGTCTATCAATGACTACCTGCTGGATCTGTGGATGCTTGCCAAGAAGAGCAGGTATGAAGCAGCTACAGACCATTTTCGTGAGGAAGAACAGATCCAGGACACTCTAGTTGTTGGGATCCACTAGAGGTACATGAGGCAGTGTCCACTCGAGTCGGGAAAGAAAGAGCTGGCTAGTCTCATTGAACTGGCCAAATCATTGGAACAGGCCAAGTACGAGAAGGACGACCTTGAAGCCAGAAAGCTCAGTCATCCGGTGACCCCTTCCAAGGACTGGCTGCTCCCACTACCCCTGCCCTAACAGCTGCCACTTCCCGTGCTAGGGTGTGCTTTATCTGCAGCGAGAGCCAGCATCCCTGATCTCATTGCTTGGCTAAAGACTCGATGTGTTCCAGCTGTGGCAAAAAAGGGCATTGGTCGAGGGTTTTCTGCGTGAGGGGAAGCCTGGTAAAATCCATGGCCTACACCGCTCCTGGATCCGATTCCAGCCCCAAGCCATCTGCCCCAAATTCACCTGAGCCCACTTGCTGCGCTACACGCTGATGGAGGGTAGCAGTGGCACAGAGGAAAACAGTGTGAAAAGGCTCGGCGGCATGTTTCCGCGATCCAAATTCAAACTCGGCGCCATCATCATCAAAGGAAGAAGGAGGGTGGCCATCTTGCTGCGCCACGAGGTTGACGCCATCTTTCCCACGCAGGGAAACCCAGGACGGTGGGGGCCACTCAGGTGAGGAGTATGGAGTCTCTGGGGACCTAGCCTCGATGGTCCTAGGTCAAGACGGACCTCACCAGCTCAGCAACTCTATTGTGACTGTAAAGGTAAATAGACATTCCATTAACTGCCTAATCAACACAGGCTCTACTGAAAGCTTCATAGACATACGGGCTGTGCAAGAGTACAGCCTAAAGATGTATCCTTCCAATTATTGTATACTCCTTTCATCTCATTTGCATAATATGCGTATTCAACAACATTGTATAGTACTACGTAATAATTAATCCTTTTTTGGTAAAACTTGGAGCCTGTATTTGGATGACATGGGGTTGACCTATTAAATCCCTTTCCATACGCTAGTGGTGTTGCTCCGAACCATGTTAATTAATTGATGAATTTTATGTTATGTGATCTCCTCTTTCTTTCTTCTTTCTTTTTGGGGGTAGGGGGTTGTAGGGGCTTAGTATTTTTTTTTGTTTTTCCTGAAGGTAGAAACTCACGTGAATAGGGTGGTGAAGAAGGCTTTTAGTATGCTGGCCTTTATCAATCATTGCATGGAATATAGGAGTTGGGAGGTGATGTTGAGATTGTATAAGACGTTGGTGCGGCCTAATTTGGAGTTCTGTGTGCAGTTCTGGTCGCCTAATTATAGGAAGGATATAAACAGAGTGGAGAGAGTGCAGAGAAGGTTTACCAGAATGTTGCCTGGGTTTAAGCATCTGGAGTATGGGGAGAGATTGGACAGATTGGGTCTTTATTCTTTGGAGCGTAGAAGGTTGAGAGGGGATTTGATAGAAGTATTTAAGATTATGAAAGGGATAGACAGAGTGGATGTGGATAGACTATTTCCGTTAAGAGGAGGAAAGATTAAAACAAGAGGACATGAGTTAAGAATTAAGGGGCAGAGGTTTAGAGGTAACATGAGGGGGAACTTCTTTACTCAGAGAGTGGTAGCTGTGTGGAATGATCTTCCGGGAGAAATAGTGGCGGCGGAGTCAATTGTATTATTTAAGAAAAGGTTGGACAGGTATATGGATGAGAGGAAGATGGAGGGTTATGGGCATTGTGCAGGGAGGTGGGATTAGAAAGGGGTGTTTGGTTCGGTGCGGACTAGAAGGGCCTAATGGCCTGTTTCCGTGCTGTAATTGTTATTATTATTATTATTATTATTATTATATACATAAAAATTATTATGTCTGTATTTTGTCTTTTTTAAGTTGTATCCATTATTGTATGTTTAACATATCTATCAAGATTTAATAAATAAAATTTTCAAAAAAAAACATTGTATTGTAGGGGGGTGGGGGAGTTCTGTTAATTTCGCCTGTATGTACTTGATGAATTATGTGTTCCTGTGCTGTTGGGTCTGGACTTCCTGTGTCACCTTAAAACCATGACCTTGGAGTATTCTGGATAGAAATAGAAAGCCTCTAAAATCAGAACCCACATGCAGCCTCTCCACACTGAATATCGACCCCCCCGCCCCCCCGCCCACCTTCCAGAATCTGTCCTCAGACTGCAAACCCATTGCTACCAAGAGCAGGAGGTAAAGCACAGCAGACAGAGATTTCATAAAGTCTGAGATACAACGTCTGCTCGGCGAAGGTATCATCGAACCTAGCACCAGCCCGTGGAGAGCGCAATTGGTAGTGGTAAAAGGGGAAAACAAGCCCAGGCTACTAATTGACTACAGCCAAGCAATTAATTCGTACACATTCCTGGACGCATACCCCCTCCTTCGAATTTTGGACATGGAGAATGATATTGTGAAATATCGGGTCTATTTGACCATCGACCTGAAAGCTGCTTATCACCAGCTGCCAATCCATTTCAAGGACTGTCATATATGGCATTTGAGGCTAACAGTCATCTCTATAAATTCCTTTCAGTATCACTAACAGGGTTTCTATCTTCCAGAGGCAGATGGACAGAATAGTGGATGAGTATGGGTTGAAGTCTACCTTCCCCTACCTCGATATTGTCTCCATCTGTGGCCACACCTTGGAAGACCATGATGCCAACCTCCAGAGTTTTCTCCATGCAGTGAAAGCCCTGAACCTCACTTATAACTTTGAAAAATGTGTGTTAAGGGCTAAACGTCTGTCTATCCTTGGCTACATGGTGGAGAATGACATCATTGGCCCTGATCTCAATAGGATGTGCCCCCTGTTAGAGCTCCCCGTTCCCAGGTCCACAAAGGCTTTGAGAAAGTGCCTGGGACTTTTCTCATATTATGCCCAGTGGGTCCCTCAATAAGCAAATAAGATTTGCCCTCTCTTAAAAGCCACTAATTTCCCCCTCTCGGCTGAAGCCCAAACGGCATTTAACTACCTTCGGGATCACATTATAAAAGCTGCCATGCATGCAGTGGCTGAGAATGTACCTTTCCAAATGGAAATCTACGCTTCAGTCATAGCCCTGGTCGCTACCCTCAATCAGGTGGGCAGGCCAGTTGCATTTTTTTTCAAGGTCATTACAAGGCCACGAGCTCCAGAACCCTTCTGTGGAAAATGAGGCTCAAGCCATTGTAGAAGCCATGAGGCACTGGAAACATTACCTCGCTGGTAGAAGATTTACTCTTCTCACTGACCAGTGGTCAGTCACATTCATGTTTAATAATGTCAAGAAGTGCAAAATCAAAAATGACAAGATTGCTAGGTGGAGGATCAAGTTCTCCACCTACAATTAGAACATCGCCTATCGGTCAGAAGCTCTTAATGACCCTCCAGATGCCTTATCCAGAGAAAGCTGTGCCTCTGTATAATGCGCGTCGAAAGAACCAAAGACTTGTTGATCAATTGCCACCCTCCATTTCAAACACTTCTTCCTCAGAGCTCTTGTCCAATGAGAGCGAAGGCTCCACCGCGCAGCAGCGCCTGACGTCATGGGGCAGACACCGAGCGCGTAAGGTACAACCCACCCTCACCGCAATGACGTTCACCTTACCTCATGAAGCAACGTCCGACCAGGCCCCAGCCCCGACCTCAACGGCTGCCGCCAACCAGGGACCCCCTGTCGCTGCCGACTGGGGATCCGCCGCCACTGAGGCAGCTGTCCAGGTACCCACAACATGCTTCACGCTTCTGGAAGCGTACCCCCTTCCACGATCACGAATGTGGTGAATCAGATCACCCAATACCGTGTATTTTCCACCACTGACTTACGTTCAGCCTTTCATCAGCTCCCGATCCACCAAGAAGACCGACCTTTCACGCCCTTCGAAGCGAATGGGCGGCTATATCAATTCCTCAGGGTACCCTTTGGGATCACAAAGGGCGTCGCAGTCTTCCAGCAGGAAATGGACAGATGGTGGACCAGAACAGGCTGACTGCTACTTTCCCGTATCTGGACAATGTCACCATCTGCGACCATGACACGGAGGATCATGATGCCAATTATTTCGGACTGCAACTCGGCTGCACTTGACCTACAATTTCGACAAGTGTGTCTTCCAGATCACTTGGCTCACAATTGTGTGATGGAGAACGGGGTGGTCATGCCAGACCCTGACCACATGCATCCCCTCATGGACTTGCCCCCACCCCCCCAAAACCCAGAAGGCACTCAAACACTGCCTGTGTTTTTTCTCTTACTATGCCCAGTGGGTTCCACACTATGCCGACAAGGCACGGCTACTCATCAAGACCACCTCCTTCCCCCGGACATCACTGCTGCAACACTGCACGCCAACGACGAGTCCATTCCATTCCAAGTCGAAAGTGATGCATCTGACTTTGCACTGGCAGGCACTTTGAACCAGGCTGGCTGGCCGGTAGCCTTCTTCTCCAGAATCCTCCAGGATCCTGAGAGCCGACACTCCTCTGTCGAGAAGGAGGCCCAGGCCATAGTTGACCACTTTCAGGGAATTTTGTATCTGTATTCCCAGATCCCTCTGCTCTTCTGCATTCCTCATTGCCCTACATACTATGTATGTCCTTTCAAAATGTAACACCTCACACTTGTCTGCATTAAATCTACCGCTTTTCAGCCCATTTTTCCTGCTGGTCCAGATCCCTCTGCAAGCTTTGAAAACCTTCTTCGCTGTCCACAACACCTCCACTCTTAGTGTCATCTGAAAACTTGCTGATCCAATTTACCACATTATCATCCAGTTCATTGATATAGATGACAAACAACAATGGCCCCAGCATCGATACCTGAGGCACACCATTAGTCACAGGCCCCCAGTCTGAAAAGCAATCATCCACAACTACTCTCAGGCTTCTTCCACCCAGCCATTATCAAATCCGGTTCACTACTTCACCATGAATACCTAGTGTCTAAACCTTCCTGACTAATCTCACATGTGGGACTTTGTCAAAGGTCTGACTAAATTCCACATACACAACATCCACAGCCTTTCCTTTGTCAACTTTCCTGATAACCTCCTCGAAAAACTCTATAAGATTGGTTAAACAATGGAACAGCATGAGCTACCCTCCAGTCCTCTGGCACCACACCCATGGCTAAGGATATTTTTAATATTTCTATTAGAACCCCTGCAATTTTTACACTAGCCTCCCTCAAGGTCTAAGGGAATATCTTATCAGGCCCTGGGTATTTATTCACCCTTATTTGCTTTAAGACAGCAAGTACTTCCTCGTCTTTAATTTGTATAGGTTCCATGACCTCTCTGCTTATTTTCCTTGCTTCCCATGACTCTATGCCTGTTTCTGAGTGGATACCGATGAAAAAAAATTAAGATCTCCCCCATTTCTTTTGGCTCCATACAAAGCTGACCAACCTGAACTTCAAGAGGGCCAATTTTGTCACTTACTATCCTTTTGCTCTTAATATACCTGTAGAAACCCTTCACATTTTCTGCCAAAGCAACATCATGTCTTCTTTTAGCCTTCCTGATTTCTTTCTTGATGTTTTTCTTGCATTTTTATACTCCTCAAGTACCTCATTTGCTCCATGTTGCCTATACCTGCTATATACCTCTCTCGTCTTCCAAACCAGATCCCAAATATCCCTCAAAAACCAAGGTTCCCTCTGCCTTCTAACTTTGCCTTTAATCCTGACAGGAAAATACAAACACTGTACTCGCAAAATTTCACCTTTAAAGATTCTCCACCAACCTAGTACATCCTTGCCTGAAGACAACTTATCCTGATCAATGCATTCTAGATCCCTTCTCATTTCCCCAAAATTAGCCTTTCTCCAATTTAGAATCCCAACCCAAGGCCCAGACCAATCAAATATGTTCCCCTACACATATGTCACCTGTCCAGTCTTGTTCCCTAAAAGGAGATCCAGTATTGCATTCTCTCTTTTTGGTACCTCTATATATTGATTTAGAAAATTTTTCTGAACACATTTGACAAACTCAAAACCATCCAATTCTTTTACAGTATTGGAATCCCAGTTAATATGTGGAAAAGTAAAATCTCCTACTATCACAATCTTCACTGGAACATCATAGAGGCCACTTCTAGATTTTGAAGAATTGAAAAAAAAAGCAGGAAATGAAATGTACTCATAATATATTAGTTTCCAGAAATGTTTCCTCTGCTCTGCACTGTTTTCTCCATTCACAAAGCAGTCAAAGGTCTTCTTTCATCTTACATCATACCCTGCTAAATGTTCAGCCCTTTTTTTTATCTTAATATTCTGATCAAGTGTTGAGAATTTTTTGCACAGAAAATGCACTTTCATTATGCATCCCCATTAAAACAAAATAACTGTTGATTCACCTTTGGCAAAACAGCAGGAAGCAATACATCTACCTGCATTTCTTGTGAAGCACATTTTCTGTCTCAGATTTTGGAGTCATAATTGTTGATTAAATTGAAATTGATATTTATAAATATGAACAAAAAGGGAGCAACTAAGACAAATACCAATGAAGATTTGTGAGAAACTGTAATTAGGCAGGAAAATCTCTCAAGTTGTTTTTATAATGATCATAAATTGCAGAGCAGAAAAGAAAGATCCTGAATTAGTAAGGAACAACAGATCATACAAAAACCACAGAAAAGGAAGTTAGATAATTTGAACTGCCCTTAAAATATTTGTATTCCATGTATATCTCCCCCAGAAACCAATCAAAGCATTTTTGAATAAATATGATGACAGATAACTGGAATTTGAGGTTGATTTCAAATCTGAATAATAGTGGAATATAATGGAACATTCAGAAGCATTCAAAACTAATTAAAACAAAAAAAACTTAAAAATTAAAACAATTGAAGAGTATAAAACAAGATACTTATATAAGTACAATTAATTCAAAAATGTAATATACTTACACAAGTCCCTTTTGCCATTCCAGTCTTTAGTTGTTCCTGTTCCACGTCTAGTGAAATTCCTCAACAGGATCAGGATTCCCCAAAATTGGAGCAGTCAGGAATTTGATGGCAATTTTCTGGAAAAATGTCACTCGCTAGGATTGAACTGCTGACATTTTCTCGAAAATTTCAGCCCATTGACATATCCATCCGTTCAACATCAGATGTTGATTGGAAGAGGTGCACAACGAGTGGATGATTTGTCCTCAACCAATATACTCATCCTCTTTTTTTTAATACTTTCCCTGTCGAGCAGTTTTCAGGTACAGAGTTCTTTTTCTCCTTTTCTTGCAATGATTGTCTAATTGTTGAATTGGTCTCCTTTGCAAAACAAAGCTTGCAGTAATTACATTGGATTTCAATGATCCGTTCCATGACCAATAAATGAACGAATAGAACTTCCTTCACTCTATTCAAACTCTACTTACTGATTTGTTCAAGAGTATACTTGAACAAGAAATAAATCCCTCTTAATGCAGCTGAAAATTTAGCTGTGTTAGTATTTTATTTTGTCTTTTCCCAAATTAAATGAATTTTTAAAAAATGTATCTTAATCTCAAAGTAAATCTCATTACATTTTGTTCTATTTAAGTTATCTTGCTCCAAATTATGGATTTAGACCATATTTTAAGCAAAGCATGGACTCTAATTGTTCAATATAAGTTGTCGATTGCTTCGTAACCATTGCTACGCAAACAAGTTGTTAACTCGATATTTAAGCATCCATTATCTAACAGTAACCACAAATTTTTGGCTCAAAAGCAGAACAGGCTGACCATGGGAATAATATTTGAGATAATTCATTATGAATATAAATATTTAAAGTATGTTCCTTCAGGTTTAACTTAAATAGCAATTGGTTAAATATTATCAAACTAGCAAAGGTGCTGAAGCTTCATTGTACATTCTAGAATTTGTCTTTTCACAAACAATGCAGCTTAATGGGTCCAGGGATACACAAAGTGCAGGCAAGGGAATGATGGAAAATTAGAAAGACCATCACCCAGGCATTTCTTCTGTATTTCTGAGCAAAGAAAGTGCAGAGAACAATATTTTCCAACATACATGGCCTTTGTTGACATCACAAAGTACACAATTCAGAAGGACGGTAGAGGATGCATCTCAAACTTGGCTACGCCAAAAACTCTTCACCTTGTATCTTCCACATGATTTAATCAATGGGCTATAACAGACCCAAACTTATTGCAGCCTCATGCCAAGCAAGTTCACTCCAAGTTCACCCATTACCCCAACTTTAAGCTTCCTATTCATTTCAGGGGTTCAGAACCAGAGAGTGATTATGATGTCTTGAGCTTGGGCTCACCGCTGGAACAGGCAAGAGACCATGCAGCTACAGAGGTTACCGAATCGCAGGACATGTCATTATCAGAGCACAGGAGAAGTTGGCACTGGAGGAGGAAGTGAGATCCACAGTCTCTGAAGGGACTCTCTTTTGCTTCTTTTACTCTTCTTGTTGCTGGACAAGTGATGAACAAGATAAATAAAGGCAAACACATTGTGTGTATATGATAATAAAGGAACCTTGAACCTTGAACCTTATTGTCAAATTGTACACAGATTTTGCTTGTATAAATGCATGGTCAGAGCCAAGTCCCATGACAACTTGTTCAGTGGAGTGCAAGAGAAAGAGGGCCTTAAAATGATCCTCTACCAGCCTGCACCCCTGTACACATCACCTCCAACAATTAGGGTTAACCTAGTAAAAGTGGATCCTGGCAAAGATGAAATTCCATTATCTCATATTAAAGAAGGCAGACATTAATGATGAAATTCACCTAGGAGTATACCAGTGCAGTTGTTGGCAGTCTGAGAAAAGTGTGATTGAAGATCAAGACACATGAGAAAGCTCATGGGGTCTACCGATCAGAAGCGTCCTCTGCCCTTCTATATCCATCTGAGTCAAGTATAGATGACCTGAGAGCACTGGAGAGAAACCAGTATTATTGTCTCTGCAAAATCCCCTAAATATGCTGGCTAAATTAGCAAACCAATATAATCATACTCTCTCAAACCAGCATCCCAAGCATCCAGCACTGAGACCTTAAGTTGACCCCAGTGGGTAGGCCCTATTATTACCCTAACCCTGATACCTGACTGGCAAAACTAAAACTTAACACTAACTCCATCACTTGAAGAGATTAACAGACAGTCAAGAGAAAAGATTGAGAACTGCTCTCTAGGCCTTCTTGATGTGAAAGCATCAACATGGAGCAATCCTGGTCCAGGTTCAATTAAGATGAAGGATCATTCCAAATGGCAGTGAGAACTTCAATCAAGAACCTATGGCCTAGTATAAACAGCAAATGGAATGCACCATCTTCATCAAGCACCTTCTTCCCACCTGCAGCCGATTCTGTGAATCCTACATTGGCTTCATCAGCAACTTCAGAACCCACAGAAACAGATCTACTCTCCATAGTCCTGGGGAGCACCCAGCAACTCATTGGTCCTCTTTTGTCAGTATATCATCACATGATAGAGTGAAATACAGCTCACTATTGGCTCATTTTTATTCTTGTGCTATTGCCATCTCTCTTTGCCTGATAAGGCAATCCCTATTTACATTTAAACTCACCTGCTTTGCATCCATTACTAACCAAATGACAGAAAATTTAAAAAAAAAGAATGTGTACAGTGTCAAGGTTAAATTTCTAAGCTCATTTCAGTATTTAGTGCTTTCATATAGTAATGAAATATAGTAATATAGCAGAGCCCACCTCACTGACAAAAGGCAAAGGAGGAAAAACCCAACACCCAACCCCAACCAACCAATTTTCCCTTGCAACCGCTGCAATCGTGTCTGCCTGTCCCGCATCGGACTGGTCAGCCACAAACGAGCCTGCAGCTGACGTGGACTTTTTACCCCCTCCATAAATCTTCGTCCGCGAAGCCAAGCCAAAGAAAAAGAAGATAGTAATGAAGACACACCTTCATCACATCGGCAACAGAATTAATGTCTCAATGTAGCTTGTAGTTTTGCTGAAAATACCGTTGCTGCTTTCAACCATCAGCAATTTCAATTCATTTGGTGGTTGTAAAATGAGCTTGATGTTTTCTACACTCCAGTGCCATCTGCCATTTAGGGGAAGATCACTGTTGACACTGTTTGCTTTTCTATTTAAAACTAATAAACCTTTGAATGTGTGACCTTAGAAGAATGTGGGTGAATATGATCTGGTGTTACAAGAAAAAGAGCACCAAGTTTTAATTATTGTTTTTAAATTTAGATATACAGCACAGTAGAAAGCACTTCCGGCCCACGGGCCAGTGACGCAAAAATACCCCAATTAACCTACATCTCCGTATGTTTTTTTTTAAAGAATGGGAGGCAAACGGAGCACCTGGAGGAATCCACGCAGACGCAGGGAACCTCGGATTCGAATCCAGGTTGCTAACGCTGTAATAGCATTGAGCTAACCATTACACTTTCTGGGTCACTAAGTTTATTTGTCACCACATACCTAGTATAGTGAGAAAGGCTCTTCTAACAGGTTATCCTGAGCATTTCATACAATCATGTAAAGAGCACAATTGGTATCTTGAAGAAGGGCTCGGGCCCAAAACGCTGGTTATTTATCTTTACCTCCTACAGACACTGCGAGATCTGCTGAATTCCTCCGGTGTTGTTGTGTGTTCATTTCAGAGTATGAGATTACAATGAAAAGGAAGGTAAATTAGCACCAAGCAGAGGCATCATGAGAACACTGTTCTGGGGTTCATTCAGGAGCCTGATAGTTGTCTTTATGCTTGTCAGTGCATGGTTTCACATTCTTAAGCCTTTTCCCCGATAGGAGTAGGGAGAAGAGAATGTGTCTAGGATGTGGTGAGTCTTTCTGTACATTGACTGCCTTATATAGGCAGTGGGGGGTGTAGACAGAGTCCACAGAGGGGAGGGAAATATTTGTTATCTTTTGAGCTGCATTTGTTACTTTTGTAGCTTCTGATCTTGAGCATAGCAGCTCTCATACCACGTAGTGCTGCATTCAGTAAGTATGCTATCAATGCTGCACCTGTAGAAGATTTTGAGGGACAGGGAGGACATGCTAAACTTCCTTAGTCTTCAAAGAAAATAGAGGCAATGGTGCACTGTCTTTATCATCATGTCCATTTTCCTCATAATGGTCTTCTGGGATAAATTATGACTGAAAAATAAATGATATATTTGAATGCTGAGAGTTTTTATGTTTGAAAATTTTATTTATTAATCATGATAAGTCATACAATAAAAAATACAAATAAGAAAAACATAATATATACATGATATTTTTATAAATGATACCCCTTACAACCCCGCATCCCCTACCCTAACCCATGCATTCCTCCCCATCCCCCTCTAAACTACCCCAAAAGAAGAAAGAAGAAGAAAGAAAGAAGAGGAGATCACAATACTTAAAACTCTTCAATTATTTGCCATGGTTTGGAGTAACACCCTCAATGCATGGGAAAAAGATTAACAATTCAACCCCATATATTCCAAATACAGGCTCTAAGTTTTAACAATAAAAGAATAATTATTATGTAAATTATGTTACCTTTTCCAACGAAATACAAAATATCATTTCCAAATGCCATTGCTGAATACTCAAATTAGTCTCATTTTTCCAAGTATTTGCCAAAAGTACGAGAGTAAATTGGCAAGTAATATAAAATGGATTAGCAAAAGCTTATTCAATTATGTAAAAAGGAAGAAAATGGTTAGGGCCATAATTGGGCCCTTAAAAATGGAGAAACGTAAAATTATCAATGGGAACATGGAGATGGCTGAGGAATTTAACAAATATTTTGCATCTGTTTTCACCAAGGAGGATATAGGTTATGATCAGATAAGGGGAAGGGGTCAAGCAGTATCTAGGGACTTGGTGAAATTACCTAAGGAAACAGAGAATCTAATGGATATCCAGATCCAGAAGTAGTTGGTTGTGAGCAAATTGTTATAACTGAGGCCTGATAAGTCCCCTGGGCCTGATGGGCTGAATCCCAGGGTGCTTAGAGAGGTTGCTCTGGAAATTGTGGAAGCACTGGTCGACATTTTCCAAAGTTCTTTAGAATCGGGGGAAGTGCCTGGAGACTGTAGAGTGGCTGATGTTGTACCACTTTTTAAGAAGGGAGGGAGAGATAATACAGGAAATTATAGACCGGTCAGCCTGCCGTCAGTGGTGGGGAAGATATTGGAATCCATCATTAAAGGAGAAATAGCAGAACACTTGGGAAGAAATAATAGTATCGGTGCTAGTCAGCATGGGTTCTTTAAAGAAAATCTTGCTTGACTCGTCTCCTGGAATTTTTTGAGGACATAACAAGGAGGGTGGACTCAGGAGAGCCAGTGGATGTGGTGTACTTGGACTTTCAGAAAGGTCCCACACAGGAGGCTAGTTAGCAAAATTAAGGAGCATGGTATCGGGGGTAAGGTACTGTCATGGATAGATAATTGGTTGAGAAATAGGAAACAAAGGGTTAAGATAAACAGATCATTTTCTGGATGGCAGAATGTGACGAGTGGGATCCTGCAGGGATCAGTGTTGGGTCCTCAGTTGATTATCATTTATGTAAATGATTTGAATGAGGGTATTAATAACTACATACGCAAATTTGCAGAGGACACTAAACTGGGTGGTAGTGTGAAGTGCGAGGAGGACGTCAGGAAATTGTAGGGGAACAGGTTAGGGGAGTGGGCGGAGAAATGGCAGATGAGGTTTAATGTGAGCAAATACGAGGTTGTCCATTTTGGAGGCAGAAACAAGAGAGCAGAATATTATTTAAATGGTGTTAAACTAGGGAGTGGGGTAATGCAAAGGGATCTGGGCGTACTTGTTTACCAGTCATTGAAAAGTAGCATGCAGGTTCAGCAAGCGGAGAAGAAGGGAAACTGTATGTTGGCTTTCATAAAGAAGGGTTTGGAGTAAAGGAGTAGAGAAGCTCTCTTCCAGTTGTACAAGGCCCTGGTGAGACCTCATCTTGCTATAGAGGGAGTGCAGCGCAGGTTTACGAGGTTAGTTCCCGGGATGGCAGGATTGTCATATGGGAATAGGTTAGAAAGACTTGGATGGAGTTTAGAAGGATGAGGGGAGACATGATTGAGGTATTTAGGATTATCAAAGAACTTGAACAGGTGAAATCAGAGTATATGTTCCAAATGATGGGAGAGACTAGGACTAGAGGACATAGTTTAAGAATACAGGGAAGGCCATTCAAGACAGAAATTAGGAGAAATTTTTTTACCCAGAGAGTTGCAGGTCTGTGGAATGCATTGCCACGGAGGGTAGTGGGGGCGGATTCGCTGGATAGATTTAAGAGAGAGTTGGATAAGGCTCTTGTGGGCTGGGGAGTTGAGGGTTATGGGGATAAGGCTGGGATTGGTTATTGAAAGAGAAAGATCAGCCATGATCTGATAAATGGTGGTGCTGGCTCGACGGGCCAATTGGCCTATAGCCACAGCTAAAGCCAATTTCAAAAAAAGCAATTTGAAATGCATTTAGTTTTAAATCCAAGCTCAATTTCTTAATATAACCCAACAAAAATACCAAAGGATCAAATTGAATTTCCAATTTAAAAATAGCTTCTAAAAGTTCCTTAAATCTACCCCAAAAAGGTTTCACCGTCTCACATAACCAAATAGAATGTAAAATAAGAACCAACTTCCTTATGACATCTAAAACAGAAATCAGAAGAAATAAACTTATATTTCCTTAATTTCTCCAGGGTTAAATATAATTGATGAAGAAAATTATAATGAACCAATCTGTACCTTACATTTACAGTTTTAGTCATATTATCCTCACATAAATTCATCCAGTCATCCTGAGAAATAGATATGGACAAATCTTTTTCCCATTTTAATTTAGATTTATAAACACCCGGCTTAAGCATTTTATTCTGCAATAAAGCCTACATCTCAGATATAAATCCTTTGTTGCCACCATCAGTGTAAAATTTTAAATTTAGACCGCCTGGGTAGCCATAACGTACGTCCAAAATTATTCAGCAATAAGGCTTTAATTTGATTATAAGAAAAAAGAGTATTTGAGATATTTCATATTTCTCTTTTATTCTTTGGAATGAAATAAAATATCCTGCTTCATCACAATCTTCTACTAATTTAATACCTTTCTGATCCCACAACTTCAAAAGTTGATTATTAAGTGTAAGGGGGAATAGCTTATTTTGAAACAAAGGAGTTTTACCCAAAATTTTACCTTGAGTACCTATAATTTCATTTTTTTACTCCCTAATTCCATTAAATGTTTCAACACGAACAAATTATAATTACTTAATAACTGAGAATTCCATCTATAAATGAACTGATCCATCTTCTTCTCACCAATCTGAGATAATTCAGTATCAAAGGTTTATTCACTTCAAACATCCTATTAATAAATTTCAACTGTGTGAATTCATAATAATTGTGAAAATTAGGAAATTGCAAACAACCTAATGCATCCTTCCAAGTTAACTTCTGTAATGACACCCTGACCATTTTACCTGTCCAAAAAACCTCCTCACCAAAGCATTCAGATCTTTGAAAAATTTTTGAGGAATCTTTCAAGGAATAGATAGAAAAAGATATTGAATTCAAGGAGAGGTATTCATTTTGATATAATTAACATGTTCTATTAATGTTATAGGTAAATCTTTCCACTGATTCAAATCATATTTAATTTTTGACAATAAAGGTAGATAATTCAATTCAGATAAATGATTATAATTACTATCTATCGTAATACCTCCATCAGCCAGCTCCCCACCATGACTACCAGCCCCCCCACATCTCCATCGGGCACACAAAACGGTCAACCAGTTTACCTATCTCGGCTGCACCATTTCATTAGATGCAAGGATCGACAATGAGATAGACAACAGACTCGCCAAGGCAAATAGCGCCTTTGGAAGACTACACAAAAGAGTCTGGAAAAACAACCAACTGAAAAACCTCACAAAGATAAGCGTATACAGAGCCGTTGTCATACCCACACTCCTGTTCGGCTCCGAATCATGGGTCCTCTACCGGCACCACCTACGGCTCCTAGAACGCTTCCACCAGCATTGTCTCCGCTCCATCCTCAACATCCATTGGAGCGCTTACATCCCTAACGTCGAAGTACTCGAGATGGCAGAGGTCGACAGCATCGAGTCCACGCTGCTGAAGATCCAGCTGCGCTGGATGGGTCACGTCTCCAGAATGGAGGACCATCGCCTTCCCAAGATCGTGTTATATGGTGAGCTCTCCACTGGCCACCGTGACAGAGGTGCACCAAAGAAAAGGTACAAGGACTACCTAAAGAAATCTCTTGGTGTCTGCCACATTGACCACCGCCAGTGGGCTGATAACGCCTCAAACCGTGCATCTTGGCGCCTCACAGTTTGGCGGGCAGCAACCTCCTTTGAAGAAGACCGCAGAGCCCACCTCACTGACAAAAGGCAAAGGAGGAAAAACCCAACACCCAACCCCAACCAACCAATTTTCCCCTGCAACCGCTGCAATCGTGTCTGCCTGTCCCGCATCGGACTTGTCAGCCACAAATGTGCCTGCAGCTGACGTGGACTTTTTACCCCCTCCATAAATCTTCGTCCGCGAAGCCAAGCCAAAGAAAAAAAAAAATACCTAAATACTTAATCTGATCTGACCACTTAAATTTGACAATATGCCTGCAGAGAGAATAATCCATTCCAGCCAAAGGCATAATTTCATTCTTTTCACAGTTAATTTTATAACCCGATACTTCACTGTACTCCTCCAATCTATCATGCAGACTCCCTAAAGATTTCAAAGGTTGTGTTAAATATATCAAAACATCATCTGCAAACAAATTTATTTTATATTCATCAGTTTTCACCTTAATATCTTTAATATTATTATTTTGTCTAATCATCTGAGCCAAAGGTTCAATAGAGCTGGTGACAAAGGATAGTTTTTCCTAGTCAACCTAGATAACATAAAAGGTGACGATACCTGTCCACTTGTCATAACCCTAGCAGTAGGTCTTCTATACAAAGCCTAATCCAACCAATAAAAAAGGCCCAAATTTAATTTCTACAAAACTTTAAATGAAAAACTCCATTCAACTCTATCCAAGGCCTTCTCTGCATCAAGAGAAATTACCATTGGTTGATCAGACTGCTCCCGAGAAGCATTAGTTAAAGAAATCAACTTTACAATATTGTCTGCTGAACATCGATTTTTAATAAAATCTGCTTGATCTACATGAATTAAACCTGGTAAATATTTAGCTAAGAATGCTGAAAGTTGAAAGTTAATATGCTAGCAAAATACTGGGAATGCTAGAAAATTGACCGGGAAACAGAATGTGCTGGAAAAATTAAATCGTCAGGCAATACTATGAAGAGAAGTGTTGACAATTATGTTTTTTTTAAATACACCTGTTGCATTCCAGTAAATTATTCCCAAATTTCTGGAAAGCAGTCTGTGTAAAAAGATCGGAACAGAAGTTTTACCTCCTAGACCCCAAGTAAATTTTCCAGAACACCTGCAGTCTAAAGTTAACTGCAGGCATTCCAGAAATAAAGGGCTAATGAATAACGTGTATTTGCAAGTCTTGCCTCTTTACTTACTGCACTTCTGGTATGCTGTCTAAACTCACGCAAGGGAACAGAGGTTTCAAGTTTTGGTCATTTGTGTGTGAACGGCCACTCCAGAAGGTAGGAAGACATTTTTGAAAGGAAAAAAAAACATAAAATCTTTGCAAAAAAAGTTACAGGCATTACAGGTTGATGAGATGAAGGGAAAGTGCAGAAAGAACAAATAGAAGGGAAGGGATAAATAGAATGGAATGTATGTGAAAGGGTGTGAAGTAGGTGAGTTTAAATGACAATATGGAATGCTTTATCAAGCAAATGAAGATAGCAATGGACAAGAAAGGAATCAAAACTGAATTACTGGTGAGTTATGTGGGAATATCAAAACCATCTGAAACTTTTGAACTTAATGTTGATTTCACTAGAGTAGAATGGAAAGATAAGGTTTTTCCTTGGGATCAGCTTCAATAGTGTAATTGACTGTACGGTGTTAACTCTAATCTAATATTTTGCAATTAATTGGATGTCACTCCAAAACATGAATGGTTCAATTTATCTACCAGTAGTTCCCGAGGTTAATACACAATATTCCACTTGATAGATTTATACACTTCTTTATCATTTCCAAGATACATTTCAAAGTTCTTCACATCCAGTGATGTGTTAAGGTTTTGTTACATATATTGTGCTGCGTACAGTTTTGCTCTCCTTAAGAATGGAAAACATGGTGTTATGGGCCCAGAGGACCCCAAAACCCAGCAGCAATAGAAATTCACCAAGACAAATGGTTACTTAAACAAAAGTTGCTTTTAATGATCTTTTAACATGAAAACAGGTTCAAACTTTAACTTATTACTATTATCTTAACTTAACCCCCTTCTAATTCTAAGCGCATGTGTATGTAAAGTTCAGAAAAGTTCTTTGGTTCACAGTCCATTCTCATTTCTCATACCTCTAAGTTCACTAGTTGCAGGCATTTTTTATACTATGCACAGAATTGAACATATATGAATTTCACCAGGTTTTGGTGCTTGAAAAGTAAATGGTTACTTCTCAGGAAGGTTCTTGTCAGTCTTCAGAGAGAGATTTGTTGCTCGTTGGACACCCACAACTGATTTCTTTAGATCGGCCACTTCAGTGTCTTGTCGAAGAAACTTGCCCCATCAGGGTTTTCCAGATGATAACCTCTTTCTTTCAGGTCACCATAGAGTTCCTTTTTATTTCCCTTATTTCAAGTGAAATATAATGGCAGCCAGTCCTCTTCTCTTGTATGAACCACAAGGCCTTTCACGAGGCTGAACTAAGAACTTACAACCAGTCTTCAAAATGGGGTTTTTCCACAAGCTTGCCAGCTTGTCATGTTCCAGTCCCAGCTGCTGCTACTGAACTGAACATCTGAATTCTCTCTCACTCTCTCTCACACATGAACAGCCAACTGCACTCAGACAGACAGTGGCTCCGGACCTAATCTTCCGAGTTCATTCATCTATTGCTTTCCAAAACAACAATCTATTACTCCACAGCATGTCCAATTACGACCTAATTAGTACCTATAGGCATTCGTCAAAGTTTTTGCAAAGGCACCTAGAGCCTGGACTGTCTGGCTTGAATAGAGCTCTGGCATTTTAAATGAGATCTGCTTTGAAGTGTTTGTATGTGACCTACACTAAAAAAATCCTGCCACAATTTATCTCCTATAAAACATAGCTAGATACAATATAAAATATAACATATTCTGTCACAATGGAAATTAGAATCATTTAGCACCCAGTTTTTTTTTTAATTTATGGTTCCTTTCATTGTCACATAATAATACATTAAAAATGCATTATAGATAATATACTTTTATCTACCGTAAGAAAAAGAGTCACCATGAGCATTGCCTGGTGCCCCAAACAACAAGAGAAAGTGAAGCAAAAGAGACCCTTCAGAGTCATTACTGAGTCTGAAGATACATAGATTTGTCTCAGTGCTCCTGCAGTCTCTGCAGCCACGTACACTCCTGTTGGATTTATCAGCAACATATAAATCTAGTTTGATGAAGGAAGATGACTCTTACGATGAATTCCAGGTGAAATTTGAAGTTTGAATTGTTTATTTTTCATGTGTACTGAAATACATGACAAATAAAATGCAGGAAAGTGGTAGAGTCTAGGGGTGTTGATAGGAATGTAGGGAGAATAAAATGTGTTTAGCATATGATTCGTGTAAATGGGTGCTCAAAGGTTGGCAAGAAGAAGGTTGGGCTGAGAAGCATGCTTCTATGCTCTATGCCTATGACTATTAGGAAACGGCCTAATATTGGCTCTCAGAGTATTTCCACTAATCCTATTCCCCAATTTATTTTTCTGCACTTATTCACTCTCCCCCTGCTTCTTCTCCCATCTGCCTACACTGGGGGAAATCCATTGAACTATCATAGCACATCAGTGGGATGTGGGAGGAAGGCAGACAACCGGCAAAAATGAACAGGGAGGAATGTAAATATATGCCAACTGCACGCAGATAGCACCCAAGGCCAGAATCCGACCCTACTCCTTAATTGCAGCTCCTCTGTCTTGCCCTAAAGTTTAACTACAATAAAAAGAGATAATTCAGCTCATAAGCTTCTTGCAATGCAACCCTTTCCCTATCCTTATTTCCCTCTAAACCTACAATTTATTCTTGTCTATAACTCCCTGGATTATTTACCATGATTAGTTAATACCAGAACCTTTTGGGGATGTGCATTATAGCACCCAATGATCAGAGGAAGAAAATGGATGCTCCACACAGTCGGACCCAAGGTTAGAGTTGTACCCAAGTCCCTGGAGCTGTGAAGCAGCTGTGGTAACTGCTGCACCACCCTGCCATGCTGACAAGGAGGCATTCTTGAGGAGAGGAAATGATTTTGCTCAAAGAGTTGAGAATTGATGGATGCTGAGTTATTGGACCCTCTCCAAGTTTAGGCAGACAGATTTTTGGATGTAAAAAAACCAAGGGTTATTGCCATCAGACAAGAAAGTGGAGTTAAGGCCAAAAATAATGCATGATCTTATAGATCTACTTACAATTAACTACTGATCACCATCAGAAGACAGTGGCTGCAATGTGCACCAAATTGGACTGGAGTCACTTGCTTTGAGTCCTCCCAATCTTGGAGCCTCCACCAGAAAAATTGACAAGGGCTTCAGGCACAAGGAAACACCACCACTGCATGTTCCCCTCCAAATCCTTCAGCGTCCTGACTTGGAAAAATATCACTGTTTTTTTTCATCTTTACTGAGTCGACATCCTGGAACTCCAATCCACCATCCTAAACCTTCATTTTTTCCACTTCCAATGCATCTTAGCTACATCACTAACATAAGAATCACAGATATCCATATATCCATCTGGACCATCCTGACAACCTCTCCCAAATTGTTGGCCTCTATTGCTAAGAATAAGTGCATGGGTATATCAATACCAATATGGAATAATATCACTGATCTATTATCGTTACTGGATTAAAATTCTGGAAATTCACCACCCCTCAGTATTGTGGCAGGACTGAGACCAGAAAGACAGCAGCCACTGAAGAGAGTAGTTCAGTATTGTACCACTTTCTTAAGGGTAACTCGGTGTGTGCATAAGTGCATCCTGAAGAAGCAAAAATAATTCCTTGCATTAACACAAATTCCCTTCTTTTTACTGCTTTTCCTCAGATTCACCAAGGATATATTAATTTTCTTTCACCCTGTATTCTAATTGGTTACAAATTGAAAATTTGGATAAACCAATTTAACAGAATGATTCCTGTTTCAGCCTATTGACCAGATCTTCCTGCGTCACAATTGGACACATCCTGTCAAACTGTTAATTAAAATATCTGTGAAAAGTTTTTTTTTGGTCTTCCTATCAGCATTTGGCCACATAGGCAGATCTAAAACATGATTATGTAAATCAAATCAAAAATATTGTTTCTCTGATACTTCCTTCTCTAGTGGGATTTTTACACAGAAACTTCAGAATTATTCTAAACATAATTGGCATACTAACCTTCGGTGTGTCCCAATGTGGTTATTTACACAGGGGCACTTTCAGCACTTTTACACAGCCTTCTTGTGTTACGGAGTTTGTCGGAAGGGGGATTGTCGTATTCATTAGGCCTATTTCTTACAGAGTGGCTGTGGTCAATTTACACTGCAGCCGTTCCGTAAAAATGTGTGGGGGTTCCAGTGGAAAAATTACAGGATGAAATTTCCATAAAAAGTTCAGTCCCAATATTTTTACACTGCTACCAGAGCAGAAGTTTTCCTAAAATTTTCTGCTGTTCAATGGCTGTGTAAAAGTGCCTTTGGACTGTAAATGAGGA
Source organism: Narcine bancroftii (assembly GCF_036971445.1). Lineage (NCBI taxonomy): Eukaryota > Metazoa > Chordata > Chondrichthyes > Torpediniformes > Narcinidae > Narcine > Narcine bancroftii. The sequence continues at coordinate 157,009,119 of NC_091475.1, forward strand.
GTGCAGTTGTTTAGCAGATCAAACATCATTCTTATTAATTTATAGTCCATACCATCCTAGTGGCATAAATAACTGCTCCAGCTACATAGGTTTTAAGTGATGTGGATGTAAACACAAACTCAATCTGTTCTCAACACGATAAAAATGCTTCTGGTTCATTAATCTCACCAGTTGAGTCATCTGTTGCAAAGTAAGAAATGGAGTGTCCCTCTGCTGTAAAAAAATCAAGTTCTTCCCAAGGTTAGGCTGAAGCCTGTTGTGGTGACAGGGTAAAGAAACCTTAACTATGCTAGCTGACTTGGAGGAGTGAAACTGACACTAAGATGTGTGATGTGTAAGAGTTGGCATGACATATTTAGTCAGACCTCACTGATGACATTTAGGAAGGGTTGAAATTATTCCTGGGCCCTGCATAAAATATTTTCCACTCTTTGTCTGGTCTAGTTTTTCAATACAGACTTCTGATTTATAATTTCTGATAGTGACAATTAATCCTCATGTCTTTATCTAGGAACAGAGAATTGATCAGTAACATCATGTGTTTCAAGAGCAATGGAGAACTTTGTATTTCTTTACATTTTATTTACAGCAAGGTAGAAGCCAATTCTGGCCATTAAAATCTGTGCTACCCAATTATACCCAATTAACCTACAACCTTGTACGTTTTTGAAGGGTGGGAAGAAACTGCAGCACCCACTTTTAAATGAGCAACAACTGTCTAGATTACAACATTGTGGTAGAACTGGTATTGTGGGCACGTTCCCCATTGAGCTGGGTAGGCTGGCCCGCCTGCTGAACTGGTAACTCCTCCCTTTAAAGACCCCTAATAAAGGCCAAGAGCCCGAGTCTCCTCCCTCATACCTGCCCTTGGACTTGACCCAGCATCATGCTGAGGCATGCTTGGATCTTTAGATCAATAAAGTCTTTGGCCCTTACTTCGTGTCTGTGAGTGGTCTGTGAGTGCTACAATTTATTGATCTAAAATTTTAAGCACCATGGACACAGTGATTCGGTTGGAGAAGCTGGAGATTGATCCAAAAGACCCAGAGGCCTCTGTGAAATATGACATGTGGCTACACTGCTTGAAGACCTACATGAAACGCCATGAAATCACAGCAGACAGCAATAAGTATGATCTACTATTTGCAGCGGTAGGCCATCACAAGTACCAACTGATCTGTGATTGCACTGGGTATGAGGAGGCAATGGCCCTGCTCCAGCAACATTACGGTGTGCCAAGGCCCGGGTGAGTCAGTTGACGAGTTTGTGTGGGTCATGCGGGAGCTGGAATGAGACTGTGGGTGCCAGGACATGACAGTGGCGGAGTATCAGGCAGAGCTCATCCGCGAAGGGCTGGTCACTGGGTGCCGCTCCCAAGGTGTCAGCAAACGACTCCTGGAGAAGGGTGATCGGTCCCTACAAGAGGTCGTACAGATGGCCCAGGCCATGGAGTCAGTCTAAAAGAACGCGGAGGCCTACGCCATGGGCCACTCAGCTCCAAAAATGCAGAACCCGCCCTCCACGATAGCCTCTGCCACCCTGGGGTCACAAGACTCTACCACTTTGTGAGGGCACGTAACCTTCCCTACTCGGTGGAGGAAATCAGAGAGTTAACGTGCAATTGCCTGGCCTGTGCAGAATGCAAGCTGCAGTTTTACAGGCCAGAAAGAACCCACCTCATCAAGGCCACTTTTCCCTTTGAACGCCTCAGCCTAGACTTCAAGGGGCCCCTCCCATCCACGAAGCAGAACAGCTATTTCCTGAACATTGTGGATGAATGTTCACGCTTCCCTTTTGCCATTCCCTGCCCAGACATGACCACGGTCGTTAAAGCATTCCGCACCATATTCACTCTGTTCGGTTACCCGGCGTACATGCATAGCTACCGGGGTTCAGCATTCATGAGTGAAGAGCTACAACATTACTTCCTCTCCAGGGGCTTTGCAACAAGTAGAACCACTAGCCCCCAAGGGAATGGCCAGGTAGAGAGGGAAAATGGAACCATTTGGAGGTCAGCCCTGTTGGCCCTAAAGGGAAAATGGAACCATTTGGAGGTCAGCCCTGTTGGTCCTAGTAGCAAGAGGTACTCCCAGAAGTGCTGGACGCCACCAGGTCCCTACTCTGTACTGCTACAAATGCAACGCCCCATGAAAGATTTCTCCTTCCCTAGGAGGTCGGTGTCAGGAACCATACTGTTGGTCTGGCTGATGCCAGAAGCACGTTAGGACCCACAAGGCGGATCCACTAGTGGAGAAAGTGCATCTCCTGCATGAAAACCCTCCTCAGTTACTAACTAACTGCCCCACTCCCCCAGATCTGGGAGACACTGACACGGTTCAGCCCCCCAACAGCCAGCCCAGTGACTGAGCCATCAGGCCCCCGGAGCAAGAAGCACAGCCAGCAGGACTGCAGTGGTCTCAACGACGGATAAAATGACTGGAGAGACTAAACCTATGAACATCACTATGCAACTCATGGACTATAGAGACAGTGCCCTGCATCACCCCACCGGACTCTATCTAAAAAGGAGGGGTGAATGTGGCGGAACATGGTATTGCGGGCACATTCCCCACTGAGCTGGGCGGTTGGCCTGCCTGCTGAACTGGTAGCCCCTCCCCTTAAAGACCCCTAATAAAGGCCGAGACCCCTAGTCTCCTCCCTCATACCTGCCCTTGGACTTGAGACAGCAGCATGCTGAGCCATGCTTCGATCTTTAAATCAACAAAGCCTTTGGCCCTTACTTCATGTCTGTGAGTGGTCATTATTTGGGGAAGAATTATTTTAATGCAGAGTTCACGCACCTGAGGTCTGGTCAACACTCAAGGTTTGCCCCACCTCCAAAACTATTGCACAAAGAGGCCTCCTGTTCAATGAATTTTTGTGGAGCTGCAAAACATCAGCATGGCATGAGGACTGCATAGGTAAGGTGGAGGGTTAAGTGTTGTTTTACATTGTCTCCACAAAGTCGGGACCAGTGAATTGAGCAAGGAATCATAGAAATTGGAAGAGGGATTAGTAACATTTAGAAAACCTTTTTCTTGTGTTTATGGATACACAGCCATGGAGATGCCGAAATAGTGAGCATTAAATGGTTATCCATAGTTGTGTTGGGAAATGTTGTTAAATGTAACTGTATTGAGAACCTTTTTCAGTCTAAGGCCCACCTGGCTTCCAGTCTAGCATGCCATGGCCTACTAATGGCAATCTCTGACCAATATTTTCAAGTTAAAGGCAGCTCTGTAAGAAACATGGCCCACTGGTTGAGAACTACTGATTTCTACACAATAGTAGAAATTGCATTCAGTGGATGTGCATCCATTGGTGTCTTTTTTTGTACCTTTTGAAAAGAGAGTATGATGGACAAAGAACCAAGTTATCTGTGGATTGCCCAGAGGGAATAGGTGTGAATCATTGCTTGCAAATTGTTGGAAACAAATACAAATTACATAGAGACCAATAAGACTGCAAAAGTCATATTGACAGTTAACAATATTAACTGTAAATGAAGCAGCAAACCAGTTTTTAACAGAACAAGAGTTAATACTATCAAATACCCTAAGTGATCCACTGTAATGCAAAGTCTGTTACTTACACTCTGAAGCAAAAATGTCACATCCCCTGAAGAATCTCTACATACAGTAGGTCAAGCTTCCAAAGATTGACATTCAAATACAAACCAATTTGGATAATATAAAAGAAGAACACAGAAGTCTTTTGATCAGAATTATATTTGTATGAAGGACAGCTTGGGCTTTGCCTAACCAAGCTATTTTGATAAGTTTACAATCGATTTTAAATGTATTTTCTGCATATGTCATGAAAGGGTAAATGTAGCAGTGACATTATTTACCCATGAGGATCTAGCAATCATCAGGATTTTTTTTTAATGCAAAATGCTCAATACCCACGGATGCACTGACCTTTCAAACTGATGGCTCCCTGCTGCAGCCTTCCCAAGAGGGGAATAATGCCCAAATGACAACTCAGCCTTAGGTGGTCCTGGATCACCCTAATATTCTTGCAACAGCTTGTGTTGTCAAATGAAGACCCTGGAATTTAAAATCAATTGAAACAGATTGAGCATTAAAAAAGTAAATTAAAATTGTATTTGTATCTTTTGTCTGATATAAATAAATTAAATAATACTAGCATTTTTTGTAAACTTTAAATGCTCTTAACTTTTCGTTCCCAGTTATAGACCCTATTAAAAATATCCACCCCTTCAGCTTGGCTCTGCATGACTGATTCCACCCTTAGATTCAAAGATCAGTCCAATTGCAAAACAGCGGGTGAGATGCACTGGCATCTCATCACAGTGTGTTCCTGTCTTCCACACTGCAGGGCATTGGAGTTGACGTCAGAAACACACTGGACCACCAAGAGGATCTTGCCAGCAATTCCCTTCAAAACCACTGGTGATTCCCCACCAAAATAAATCATGAATTTCAGACTAATATTGCTTTATATTCAAGTTCCCCCAAGTTCACTTAAAGCCATATAACCATATAGCAGTTTATGGCATGGAAACAGGCCATCTTGGCCCTTCAAGTCCATGCAGTTCACTCAAACAACTCCGCTAGATACCCCCACCTATCCACCGCCCATAACCCTCCAACCCCCTCCTATCCATGTATATATCCAGCCTCCTCTTAAATGAAAGAATTGACTCTGTCTAAATTATTTCCTCCAGAAGATTATTCCATTTAGCCACCACTCTCTGAGAGAAGAAGCATCCTCTAATATTTCTGCTAAAATTTTGCCCCCTTACCCTCAACTTGTGTCCTCTTGTTTAAACCTCCCCTGCTCTCAGGGGGAAGAGTCTACTTGCATCTAGTCTATCTATTCCCTTCATAATTGTAAACATCTATATCAAATCCCCTCTCAACCATCGACATTCCAATGAATGAAGTCCTAACCTCTTTAACCTTACTCTGTACTCTAGGTGTTTTAAGCCAGGCAACATCGTGGTAAATCTTCTCTGCACCCTCTCCACCTTATCTATATCCTTCCTATAATTTGGAGACCAGAACTGAACACAATACTCCAAACCTGGCCTCACCAATGCCTTAAACAATTGCAGCATCACTTCCCAGCTCCTATATGCTATGCTATGATTTATGAAGGCTAACATACCAAATGTCTTCTTAACCACCCTGTCAACATGGGAATCCACCTTCAAGGAATGCTGCACCATAACTCCAAGATCTCTTTGTTATTTGTTCTTGTGCATTCTCCAATGTCCTCCCCTTTACTACATGTGTCCATGTGAAAATTTTCAGACAAGAGAATACCCTGTGATGTCCTGACATTACAGCTTATTCTCTTTTGGGTAACATTAAATGAAGAACAGGTTTAGACAAATTTTAAGCATACCTACAGCATGGTAATAACTGGCCCTTCCACCCCATGAGCCCATGCCAACCAAACACCCCAATTAACCTACAACCCCCATATGTTTTGAAGGGAGGGAGTAAAATGGAGTGCTTGGAGGAAACCCACACCGTCACAGGGAGAACATACAAACTCCTTACAGACAGCGCCAGGTTCGAACCTGGATCACTGCCACTAACCGTGCTGCCCAATTGCGAGAAATAAGATGTGTCCATATTCCTCACTCAAGTGGCCCCCACCATCCTGGTTTGCCCTGCGTGGGTAAGATGGCGTCAACCTAGTGGTATGGCAAGATGGCTGCCCTCCTTCTTCCTCCAATGACGACGGTGCCGAGTTTGAATTCAGGTCACAGCAAGATGGCCACTGAGCCTCTTCATGCCATTTCCTCCCTGCCACCCTCCATTGGGATGTCGCACAGCAAGTGGATTCAGATGAATTCGGGCCAGATGGCTTGAGGCTGGAATTGGATCTGGGAACAGGGCAGACCATGGACTTCCCCGGGCTTCCCCTCGCGCAGCAAACCCTTGCCCAGTGTCCTTTTTTGCCACAGCTGGAGTCTTTTGCCAGGCAACAAGATCGGGGATGCTGGCTCTTGCCACAGAAATAGCACTCCCTAGCACGGGAAGTGGCAGCCATTAGGTCTGGGGTAGGATTGTGGGAGCAGCCAGTCCTTGGAAGGACTCACCTGGGTGGACAAGGCTCACTGGCTTTGAGTCATCGTTCTCGAGCTTGGCCTGTTCAAGCGATTTGGCCATCTTGACAGGTCCTTCTTTCCTGACTCGAGCAGTCGCTGCCTCATGCACCTTGAGTGGACCCCTGTGACTAGAGTGCCCTGGATCTGTTCTTCCTCATGAACGCAGCCCTAGCTGCTTTGTACCTGCACTTCTTGGCGAGCATCCACAGATCCAGCAGGTAGTCATCGATGGTCTCTCCTGGCCGTTGGCGACGTAGAGCAAGTTGGTGTTTCACTAGGACCTTGTTCTGTGACTTCAGGTACCATGTCTTCAATGCCTCGATGGCAGCGTCATATGTAGAGCAGTCCATGATGACTCCATACCCTTTTATTCCTACCCTCGAAACGAGTGCGGAGCTCCTGAGTTCATCAGTATGGAAGATGTCTCTGGTCGGCCTGGAAGCAGTCTAGCCAGTATGTGAACTCCTCAGCCGCATCGGGGGACAGAGGGTCTATCAGCAGCAAACCTAGCTTGGGTAGCGCTTCCATCGTTAGGGAATAAGCTAATAAAATTGTAGCGTGAATAAAAGCTCTCATGACTGTAGAGAGAACAAATTTTTTATTAGCTTATAACTAAGGGTAGGGTTCAATAGTAGTCTTCAGAAGGGTTCTGGGTTTAGGCGGGAAACCAGAGCTATATGTGGGAAGATGGGGGTGGAGCCAGGAGGTGGGGCCAGCCATCAGTACAACACAATGCCAGTGAATCCCAGTTCACTGTACATTATATCAGAATTCTCATTAAATCAGGGCATGTAAAATTGGTGTTTCACTGTAATTACAGATAAGAATAGGTCTGGTCCTCAGGCTGAGATTCTAAATTTTGAGGAAATGAGAAAGGATCCAGAAAGCGTGGATTGGGACATGTTGTTTTCAGTCAAGAATGTGCTTGGTAAGTGGAAGGCCTCCAAAGGTGAAATTTTGATAGTACAGAGTTTTTATATTCCTGTAAGGATTAAAGGCAAAGTAAACAGGCATAAGGACCCTTGGTTTTTGAGGAATATTGGGGATCTAATTAAGAAGAAGAGAGGTATATACCCACTCTAGGTAACAAATGAGGTACTTAAGGAGTATAAAAATGCAAGAAAAAAACTTAACAAGGAAATCAGGAAGGCTAAAAGAAGACATGAGGTTGCTTTGGCAAACAAGGTAAAGGAAAATCCTAAGGATTCTACAGGTATATTAAGAGCAAAGGGATAGTAAGGGACAAAATTGGTACTCTTGAAGATGAGAGGGGTTGGCTATGTATAGATGCAAAAGAGATGAGGGAGATTCTAAATGTTTTTTTTTGCTTGTGGCAAACTCAGGGAACTACCAGGGAAGTGAGACAAACAAGCAGCAAGGTCATGGAACTATTCACATTAGATAAAAGGAGGTTCTTGCTGTCTTAAAGCAAATAACGGTGAATAAATCCCAAGGGCCTGACAAGGTATTTCCTCAGACCTTGAAGGAGGCAAGTGCAAAAATTGCAGATATACTTAAAATGTCCTTAGCCATGGTGAGGTGCCAGAGGATTGGAGGATAGTTCATGTTGTTTCATTGTTTAAAAAAGGCTTCAAAAATATCCCAGGATGTTGTAGGCTAGTGAGACTGGCATCGATGTTGGTAAATTATTGGTGGGTGTTCTGAGAGATTAGATATAAATGTTTTTGGATGGTCAAAGACTGATTGGAGATAGTCAACATGGTTTTGTGTGTGGTAGGTTGTGTTTAAACTATCTTAGAGTTTTTCAAGGAGTTTATCAGGAATGTTGATGAAGGAAATGCTGTGGCATTGTCTACATGGACTTTAGTAAGGACAAGGTTCAGTTGCTCAGTATTCATGGTGAGGCAGTAAATTGGATTTGACATTGGCTTTAGGAGAGAAGCCAGAGAGTGGTACTGGATGATTGCCTCTCTGACTGGAGGCCTGTGACTAGTGGTGTGCCTCAGGGATCGGTGCTAGGACCATTGTTGTTTGTCATCTATATCAATGATCTGGATCATAATGTGGTAAATTGGATCAGCAAATTTACATTTGACATAAAGAATGGAAGGGTTGTGGACAGCGAGGAAGGTTTTCAAACCTTGCAGAGGAATCTGGACCAGCTGGAAAAATGGACTGCAAAATGGCAGATGGAATCTAATACAGATAAGTGTGAGGTGTTACATTTTGGAAGGACAAACCATGGTAGAACATACACAGTAAATGGTAGGGCACTGATGAGTGCAGTAGAAGAGAGGGATCTGGGAGTACAGATAGGTAATTCCCTGAAAAAGGCATCATAAGTAGATAGGGCATAAAGAGAGCTTTAGCACATTGGCCTTCATAAATCATAGCAGGAATTGGGATATTATGGTATAGATGTATGACTTTGGTAAAGCCAAATATAGAGTATTATGTGCAGTTTCGATCATCTAACTTTAGGAAAGATATCAATAAGATTAAAAGAGTGCAGAGAATATTAACTAGAATGATGAAAGGACTTGAGTAACTGAGTTATAGGGAAAGGTTAAACAGGTTAGGATTTTATTTCCTGAAGTGTGGAAGAATGAAAGTTTTGATAGAGGTGTACATAATTATGAGGGGTCTGGAGAGAGTAAATGCAAGTAGGCTTTTTCCACTGAGGTTAGATGAGATACAAACCAAGATTCAAGTGGAAGGACTCAATTTCTGAAAAAGGTCACCTATAAGTAGATTTCATTCAGTGTCTGGTATAGCAGATTGTTAGCAGAGACATATCCACTGAAAATTCCCCTAATAGGTCAGTAAGGAAACTGACTACAGCTGGAGACTGACAATTAATTATCCTAAATTAAGTCCAATCACACCTGCGTCTTCATCAGAAGAGACAGATATCAAGGTCATAAGTGTGAACTGGTTACAAATATTTCTCCATTCCTGACATTGTTTGGACAATTTCTGTCCATCAAAAAGACCAGCAATAATTTACCTTGACTTCTGACAGGTAGGGTTATATGAGGACCTGCCTGCTCCAGTTTCTGACCACATATAAACAAATAGTTCCAGCTTAATTGCTTGTTGTTATTAAATGTTTCAATCAAGTTGATACCACTGACCAGAAGGAGTCAGATTCACATCACTGAATGTATTTTCCAAATACTTTATACCACAAGTTACAAGAGAGCGAGCATGCGGGATAGAGGTAAAAGTGTTTATTCAGACTAGTAGAAGATGCAATTGACATTTCATGGATCAGTGCCAACGTAAACATGTATAAACAAGTGATAACTTCAGTGAATGGAGGATGAAGGAAAATAAAAAGAATGGAAAGGTAGAATGGGATCTGTGAGCACACTCCCATTTCCATCATATGGAACCTCCAGACACAGTTGGAGAAAGAGGACAAAATGCAAAATTGAAAGAAGAACAAATTATGGGAAAATCTGTTCTCTCTACAATTTACTTAATTTCTTTGGCAATTAATAGCAACGGAATGGAAAAGTCTACAATCATTGCCTGAAGCAGGCCAACTTTATTTCCATTAGATGAAGCTATCAGCAAGTACTTCAGTCAAGCATTTCTTAAATCCAAATCTTGTTATTCAACTTGGAATTTAAAAATGAGCCAGCAACTGTCATTTACACACCCTGTGGCAGTCAAATGCTCTACCTCTAATTAGATTGCTAAAATTACATCAGACTCTCCCCAGTACTGTGTCATTTTAAAAAAAAAAAATATTTAGACACTCAGAAATAAATCTTATTAGCCTATCTTAGCCATGAAAGAGTGCCCATGATAGACAATACTACCACCTATTTCCTATTCGTTAGCAATTTGAATCAGGAAGCATTGAAAATTATCCAACAGATTCAAATCTGATCTCACTGTAAAATTAAAGTTGCAGTGAAAGGGAACAGAGAATGTATTGAAACAAACACAAGACATGGCATAAGGATATACTTCCTTCATATTTTGACTAACATATACATCATGGACTCAATCAACAGAGAGCAAAGATTGCTGCTGAGTCAGGAATAAATAAAAAATAACTTAAACAGCTTTTTTTTTTATCATCTACTTTCAGCTCTGACATTTCCATCTCGTTTCCAAATGATCTTCTCCTTAAGTTCTGGATTTGCACATGATCCTCGGTGTCTCCATGATCCCCACTTCCATACCTCCACCCATCTACCGGGAACCTCAAAGCAATTTTCACACCCACTCTGAGAACTTGCTGATCTTCAACCCATTCTATCCCTTCCTTCATCCAGAGCTTGAACTGCAGAATTAAGAAACCAGGAAATAAAAGCAAAATATTTTAAAGCACTTCAATCATTCACCATCAATGAAAAGAACATTTACACTTTACACAATGACCATCCATTTATTTATTTTCTCTCATTATTCAGTCACCAGTAGCCTGCACTGAGAATTCTTCCTGTGCTTTCACTAGTTTAGAGGTTGTCCCTTTAGTGACCCCAATATTAATACATAAGTGGTTGTCATCCTTATTTGTGTTTCAATAGTCCATTTTTTCAAAATTTCTTATCTTCCTTCATCACCACTATTCTCTTACTCACAGATCTTTCACCTAAATACTGCATTTTGTTAAAAGCTACTAACTGGCTAAAAACATGGCTTGGTTTAATGTTTCACAGAAGCTAGAGTCAACAGCCAAAATCAGTCATAATTTCCTTGAATGTCACCTTCCGTAGGTCACCGAAGACTCTTGTAAACTTCAACAAATGTACTGTAGAGGGCATTCTCGCTGGTTGCATCACTGCCTGGTGTGGAGGCACCAACTCTCAGAACAAGAATAAACTCCAGAGGGTTGTTAACTCGGCCTGCGACATCACAGGCACCAGACTTCACTCCATCAAGGACATCTACATGGTGTCTTAAAAAAGCAGCCTCTTTCCTCAAAGACCCCCACCATCCAGGCCATGCCTCTTCACTCTGCTACCATCAAGAAAAAGGTACAGGAGTCTAAAGATGTGCACTGAATGCACAGGGACAAATTCTTCCCTGCTGCCATCAAATTCCTGAATAATCATAGAATCAAAGACATTGCTTTACTTTTCGTGCACTATTTTTTTTTCATAGTAATGTTGTAAGATGGTTATACTGACCCTTGGGGGTCAGTGCTCCGAATTTTGGATTTTTCCGGATTTTGGAAAGCCCACCCGAATTGTGCTGCAGTATCCACCCCCACCCCCTTCCAATCGCCTCCCCCGACCACGGTCCCTCGGCCGCCCAGCAGTCTCCCCCAACCGCAGTCCCTCGGCCGCCCGGCAGTCTTCCCCTTCCCCCATCCGCTGGTCCCCACTTGCCGGATTTTGGAGCTTTCCGGATAAAGGATCCTGTACCTGTAATATGAATGTTTACACTATGATCCTGCCGCAAAACACCGAATTTCATGACTTGCTCATGACAATAAATCCTGATTCTGATTCTGAAGGACAAAGTAGGCTCAGTGAGCCAGATGGCCTATCCCTGTTCCTGCTTCTTAAGTTGTAAGCTTCCATTTTTTTTTGTTTGTCCTGACATAATTGGTTTCATTTTTGGAAAAGCCTTGAATGAAAGATTATTGATCTGAGTCTTAGCACAAAGAACCTAAGTAGTGAGAGGCCAAACCTGAATTCTAATCACAATTATAATAAAGACTCCTGCTTTTGTCACAGCTTATGGAGATGAGATGTTGGTGGGGGAGGTTCAATAGCCAAACGTTTCCCATGGGGAGCTACACCATAAGGTGTGTAGTGGGGTCACTATGGTTATAGCTTGAGGTATAATGGGTTATAGCTTGAGGTTGAAAGAAGAAGATGACTCACATACACAAGGGAGTGTAATCGACTCTGGCTTTATTGGAGTGCAGCTCTGCCTTTTATAGGCAGCCGGCTGCAACACCTTCGGGCCGTGGCTTGAGTGGGGCCAGCTGATGACTGGCTGTACTGGATGCACGGGCCTGGATTGGACCCCCTGTGATCTGCTGGCAGTGATTGGTCGACTCGACCACTATTCCTGCAGCCTACGGGAGCAGGCGTCTCATCCCACGTGCTCTTTATCCAATTGCCATGTTCGACGGCCGTTTGCTGTATCAGCCTGCGACAGGTGCATATTTGGGAAGTCACTCAAACATTAGCATCCTTTTGTATCATCTAGGTATATGTCCATGATATCCTCAACAATGCTCCTTATGAATGCTAATCCAAACTACCAGGTCAGATCTGTCCCATCTAGTGTTATTCTTTGTGCCCTAAGCCTTCTAATTTTGTTTGTGTGATCAAGTTAAAAGAAAATGATGCCAAATAACAGATATTTGCCTTGACAGGAATAAATATACTTATTGCATGATACCAAATCTATTGGCACAAAGCCCATCTCAAATTGTGTTAGAAAGAGTATGGCAACCATCTTTATCACAGTCTTCTCCGATAGCTTCATCACCTCACTGCAGCGTCCATCATTTCTGCAGGGTTCAAGGCAGGCAGCATCATCCCAGTAGTCAAGGGGGCGACAGTAACAGGCCTCAATGACGATTGCCCTGTGGCACTGACCTCCACCATTACGAAATGCTTAAAGCATCTGGTGATGGAACACATCAAACACACCTCCCAGAAATGTTAGATCGATTTCAATTTGCCTGCAGAAGAAACCGTTCCACTGATGAAACTGTGGTCTTGTCCCTTCACTCCATCTTGACCCACCTGGAGAATGACACCTCATATGGAAGGCTGCTGTTCATCAACATTAGCTTGGCGTTTAATATGATCATTCCCCAGAGGCTGATTGCCAGGATTCAACACTCTCTCTGTAACTAGATTTTAGATTTCCTAACAGAAAGGCCACAGTCTGACCGGGTCAGTAGCAGAACATTGAGAACAGTCATGCTAAGCATTGGCACACCTCAGGATTGTGTGCTCAGCCCATTCCTGTTTATGTTACTGACCCACGACTGCATCACCAAATCCAGTTCGAACAGTGTCATCAAGTTTACAAATGATATAACAATAGCTCATCTCATCAGCAACAACAATGAGATGCACTACAGAGAAGAGGTGGAAAATCTTGGTAGATGCTGTGAGAGTAACATCCTGAGTCTCAACTTGAACAAGATGAAGGAGGTGATCGTGGACTTCAAGAAGACCAGGAATCACCACCCTAAACTACACGCCAACAACCTGTAATGGAGAACACCAAGTTCCTTGGAGTTCACTTAACTAATAACCTATCATGGACACTCAACATCTCCACACTTGTCAGGAAGGTGCAACAGTGAGGGCACTTCCTAAGAAGACTAAACCTTCTACAGGAGCTCTATTGAGAGCATCTGGGCCAGCTGCATCTCAGTGTGATACATTTGCTCCAGAGAAATGGATTGGGTGTCAATCCACAGGATCATAAGAGTGGCAGAGAGGTTCCCTGGAGTGTCCCTTCTCCCCATCGATGTGACCTACCTGGATTATTGTCTGAAGAGAGCACACAAAATCATTGAGGACCCCTTCCACCCTGCACACAGCATCTTTCAGCTGCTCCCATCAGGGAAGAGATACAGGAGGATCAGAGCCAGCACCACCAGGCTGAGGAACAGCTTCTTCCCACGGGCAATGAGAATGCTGAACGACCAAAGGAACTGCTCACATTTACCACCCAAGACTACTAGTTACGAAACTACATCTATTTATTTATTTGTATATATGAATATTTGTCCTGCATATGTATTGGTTGTTTGTATGTGTGTGATGTCTGGTTGTGTGTCTTGCACCTAGGCCTAAAGAATGCTGTTTCATCGGGTTGTACTTGTACAATCAGATGATAGTAAACTTGACTTAACCTGATGCAGTACATGTTTTTCTCCAAAATAAATTTCTAAAAAATTAAAGTTTGCCTCTCTAAAAATGTCATTCTAACATACACCCTGGAATGCATTTCAAGGCTATATCATATGTTTTAACTGTAAAACTTGAAACCTACTGGACTGCCATTATCCTGGCTTCCAACACGATTGATAGTATCAGTTCAGCTAATGGAATATTACTCGTGAATTTAAATATTGTTGTGTTGAACTTCTATTAATTTGATTTTTTTCAATAAATTTTGTTGAAAGAAAGCATTTTTGCAAACACTGCTGCTGAGTGCCCAAAAACACTTCAGATCCTGTTAACAAAAAAATTATCAAACCCCATTCTAAAAAACTACCTTTAAGTTCAAGTCATGTTTCTCTTGGGGCATCGTGACAAAACCAGTCAATGATGTTGCTATAGCTGTGATCTGTAAAGGCGGTGGTCAATGTGGCCTGCCACATTGACCACCGCCAGTGGGCTGATATCGCCTCAAACCGTGCATCTTGGCGCCTCACAGTTTGGCGGGCAGCAACCTCCTTTGAAGAAGACCGCAGAGCCCACCTCACTGACAAAAGGCAAAGGAGGAAAAACCCAACACCCAACCCCAACCAACCAATTTTCCCCTGCAACCGCTGCAATCGTGTCTGCCTGTCCCGCATCGGACTTGTCAGCCACAAACGAGCCTGCAGCTGACATGGACATTTACCCCCTCCATAAATCTTCATCCGCGAAGCCAAGCCAAAGGAAGAAGAAAGATCTGTAAAGGCATAGATTACCCAGCTAAATAATCATAAAATGCAAAGGCGTAACTAAATTTTAAAAAGATTAAATTCTGTAAAATCTCAGATTTATAAATGAGCCATAATCTTCCAATGTTCCTTCAAGTCAATGCTGTACTTTAAAAACTGTAAGCATTGTAATAATGTTGGAAATATGGAAGACAATTCGTACAAGCATTTAAAAAAGTGACCAGATAATGTGTTCTTTACTAATGCTGGTTGCAGAATCAATGTTGATCTTTGGATTAACAATGATAAGTTTTTGAAACAGCTTATTCCATGATCATGGCAGTTGTGCAATACACACTTAAACAAAACAAGTGATCCAAGCATGGAGATCTGAAATATTTCTATGACTTCATCAGATTGCTTTGATTTCTCTAATGTAGCCTTGCATCCACCACCATCCAAGAAAAGCATTCCCAAAGGCTAAAATACTCAGATGCTTCAAAGTACAGTTTTGCATTACCTAGCTATTTTGATCCGCGACTTCAAGGATGGATAAGTAATATAATCATTGACTGAGCTGTGGAGTTCTAAAGGTCAGAGCTGCCAGAGAGGTCAATCTACCTGTGGCAGCTGAATCCTCTTGCAATGGCACTTGCAGAAATTAGTATTGCATGGGCCGATTGAAAACAATTGAACACAGAGGGTATCATCAATCGTGTTGTATGGCACGACAAGGATACTAAATGGGAAAGACCAGAACAGACCTGACAGCTGATAATTGGGCATTCATGAGGTGCTGAACAAAATTATTATTTAGCAGCTGCAGAAACGTATTTTACTTGCTCTGCCCGCCACAATATCGGGGATCTCCCAGTGGCAACCCATTTCAATTCCCCCCATCCCGACGCGTCTGTCCATGGTCTTATGCACTGCCAGGCTGAGACCACAGCAAATTGGAGGAACCACCCCTCATATTCCATCTGGGCGCCATTCAACCAGACGGCATTAACATCAACTTTTCTGGTTTCTGTTAGTGCCCCCATCTTTGTCTTTCCCCTTTCTCTAGCCCTATGTCTCCTTTAGCTCTGTTCCTCTCTTTCCCTTTCCCTCTGTCTCCTTTCCCCCAGCTGTCACCCCCCCTCCCCCAATCAATTCTCACCTTTCCTCTCTGTCCTCCTCTCCATGCCCAATAATAGCCTTTTGTCTGTTGGCCTGTGCTCCTCCACCAGTTCTTTCTTCCCTTCTCCCCTAGCCTTTTTATTCAGATCCCTGCCTGCTTTTTGCTCATACCTTGAAGAAGGACTCAAGCCCGAAACATTGCTTATATATCTTAACCTCCAATGGACTCTGCATAACCTGCTGAGTTCCTCCAGTAATTTTTGTGTTTATACCTCAATCACAGCATCTTCAGACTTTTGTTTCACCACATGTATTCTATCTCAATCTGCAACTTAATGAGCAAGAAAATCCCTTGATCTATCGTTACCACCAAGCCATGGGATCATCCCTGCTTCAATGAGTACAGAAAGACTTGCAAGGAACAACAGAAGGCACATCAGGAATAATGAGTTGCCAGTGAATAGAAGCTGCAACATCGGACTACAAGCATGTTAAACATAAAAAAGCCTGCAACGTAGCCAAAGCTAGGTGACAAAACCAATGAATCAGATTGAAGCTCTAGGGTTAAATCATGTCTAGTCATGAAATGTGCTTGATAATTCAACAGCTAACAAGAGAATGAAGCTCCAAGAATGCTCCCGCCCTCCACTAAGGCAGGGTTTAGGAAGACTGAAGCATTCACATGTTCAGAAAGCACAAAGCAATAACTGATCCATCTCAGCTTTCTCCAGAGATGTTCACCCTTACAAAACCCACCCAATTTAATGCATGGGATTGAAGCCTGACAAAGGCAGTGGCAGCACCAAAGACCAAAGACGCACTCCAGCACTCATTGAATCACTGCCCAAGCAGATCAAGAACAGTTGCAACAATGGCAACTACACAACAGCTTGGAAAACTGCCTCATTAAACCCTGTTCACAAAAAGCAGGACAAATCTAATCCAGCTCATTATTGTCCTATCAGTTTACTCCTAATCGCCAGCCAAGTAATGAAAGTTATAATCAACTACCAGCAATCTACTCAGCAACTCCCAATTTGGCTTTCACCAAGATTGCTTGGCTCAAAATCTCATAGTCCTGCTCCAAACTTGAGACAAATGACTGAATTCCAGAGGTAATGTGTAAGTGATAGTCTTTGATGTGGAGCCAGGTTTTGATCAGGAATAGCATTCAGGGGCTCTGGCAAAACTGAATTTGTTGGGTAACTCTTGACAGTTAAAGTCTTACCTTGCACAAAGGATAATTGCTGTAGTTCTCAGTGGCATCCAGGACATTACTACAGGAGTTCCTCTGAGCTAATCATCTTTAGTTGTTTCAACAATGAACTTCACAAGGTCAGAAGTGGAGATAAAAACACACAGTAATGATGGAGGAACTCAGCCCATCTCGCAACATCCAAATACTGCAAAGCCAATGTTTAGGACCTGAGCCCTTCTTCAAGGTATAAGCCTAAACCAGGAAGGCATCTGAATAAAGACTGAAAAATGGCAGGGAGAGTAGTCCAGACCAACAGTAAAAATGTGTTAATTGGATATGGTAAGAAGAAAGGTGACAATTTATCTCAGCTCTGAGAAAGGAGACAGAGGGAAAAGAACTGGGGAAAGATGACAGAGGGGAGAAGGGGGGGAGGTTTAACAGAAACCTCAAAGATGTCCTCCTTCCTCAAACAACATGCTTTTCCCTCACCACTATCAACTCGGCCCTCACCTGCATATCCTCCATTGACCACACATATGCCGTGGCCCCCCCTCAGCCTCCATGCATAACAAGGACAGGATTCCCCTTGTCCTCATCTACCATCCCACCAGCCTTCGTGTCCAACATATCCTCCTCTGACATTTCCACCACCTTGTACAGTATATGATCCCTCCACCAGACATACATAACCCTCTCAGCCTTCTGCAGGAACCACTCCCTCCATGACTCCCTGGTCCACGCCTCTCTCACCATCAATCATCCCCTTAGCACCTACCATGGTGACTGCAGAAGTTGCTCCACTTACGCCCATACCTCCTCCTTCTCCACAATTCGGGGCCCCCTCCAGTCCTCCATAAAGCAATATTTCATGTGAATCTGCAGGGGTCATCTACTTCATCCAGTGCTACTGTGCGGTCTCTTTACATCAGAAAGACAGGGCACAGACTGGAAGATTGCTTTGTTGAGCATCTCAGCTCTGTCCACCACAATAGCATGGATCTCTTAACCTTTCTTTCAAAAGGGCAAAGAGAACCTTACATCTGATGTATAAAATGGCTGTTTTGCATGTATAGGACTTCCTCAATACTGCTCCCAGTATCTATTTAGATTTTGTACTCAGATCTTAAAAGTGGAATACAACCTTTTGACTCAAAAGGTAGGAATATAATCAACTTAATAAACATACACAACTTCCACCCATGCATCTGCTCAAGGAGAGCTTGTGTAAATTACTACTAAATGGCCCATCTTATGTATCCATGCAATTGCAATCAATTTTATTTTGAAAATATCCTCAGAGACAGACTAAAAGGAAAGGACAAAGACATGATTTTTTCATTGTAGCTTTCATAACTTCAGGTGATCCAACTCTCTTTATAGCCAATGAAGTACTTTTGGAGGATCTTCAAATTGTATTAAAATCTGGCAATACATGGCGAACAGCAGCTCATTGCATAATTACTCTTTGCCATTTTTCTCCAATATTGAACACTGCATTCTACAAATCAGTCATGGATCTTTGTGGTGAAATTATTTACCTTTACGTCACACCTACAAACCTCACTATTCTCTTGAAAATCAGGGCAAACCAAAAATGTGATTTAAAATGTAAAATTTCTGACATTTTAAAATTCAGTAATAATATTTGTAGTTTGACATTGTAGTTTTCACTTCCATGTCAACAAAACCCAGGGAAATTGTTTGTGCTCTAATTGGTAAGATTAACTAGAATTTTTGATCTGCTGCAATTTTATTCCCAAGGCAGACATACTTTGTTTAGACAATGCTACCTAACTGAAGAAATCATAAACCATCTGGAAGGGGGAAAGTCAAGTTTATTGTCACATGTACCAAGGAATAGAGAGAAAGTTAGTTTTGTGAGCAGTCCAGGAAGTCAATATACATAGTACAGCAAGTGCAGAGAGAGAGAGAGAGAGATCGAGAGAGATCAATTGGAACAGAACAAAGGCAAACTTAATTTACTACTGTGAAGCTCATTCAGGCATCTGAAACTGTCCTTGAATCTGGTAGTGCCCAATCTCATATTCATGAAGCTTCTTCCCGATAGGGGGATTGAGAAGAGTGTGGCCAGCATGAGATGAGTCTATTAATATGTTGGCTGATTTTCTAAGGCAGCAGATGGAGTTGATGGAGGGGAGGGGGTTTAATGTGATGGCTTGAGGCAACATTTTGCAGTCTTGAGTGGAGCAGCTCCTGTAATGCATAGCAATGTATCCTGGCAGGATACTTTCAATGGTTCATCTGTAGAAGTTGTTAAGGGATACAAGTCATGTGCCAAATGTCTTCAGATCTCTAAGGAATTAGAGGCACTGATAGGCATCATTGGCACGTTTGTCCCTGTCAATAGGTGGGTTTCCACTGGGTGCCCCAGTTTTCTCCTCAAAGATGGGTAAGTAGATTTCTTGATGTGCAGTTAAGGGGTAGAATCTGGGTAAAGTTGATGGGAATGTGGGGAGCTGAAGTTATAGGGAAAAAAATTAGAGGGCAAAATGAAATTGCTCTGCATACTTGCATTGACATAATAAGTTGAAATGTCCTTCTCTGTCGCAAGGAAATCTAGAAATCCCCTAGATTTATCCCTGTGCATTCAGTTAACTTCATTTCCTGTGATGTACAAAAGTATAGGGTGGACTTCCCTCCACAATCATGTTCTACCATCTGAACACTGAGAATAGAAAACACTTTAATTGGGTTGTACCTGTACAATGAAATGACAATAAACTTGACTTGATGTATTCCAAGGATCTCTACTGACCAATTACTCCCACCTTGTGCTGGCAAATATTTGCTTTCCTGTGCTAGCACAGGAAATGTGGTAGAAGACCCAGGAAGTTTCAGTAATGATCTCCATGGATGGTTCAGTCTTCCAGTGATCCAAATCCTTTTGTGTGGTGGCCATCAGTCTTTGCTGAATTATGGTCATAGTCATGTAGCATGGAAATAGGCCCATCAGCCCAGTGAATCTGTGCCAGACACCAAATACTCATTTACAATACTCCTACACCAACTCCATTTGATTGCCCCCATATAGTCCTGAGACTACACTCACCTATACTTTAATACAGTGGCCAATTAACCCATCTTATTAGATAGCCATTATACCATTCCTCGCCAGGCTTCATCCCCTTTAACTAGCTGGCTTTCTTTCCTGTGTCTTTGCTCCCACTACCCAGATTTTTCGCTCAAGCAGTGGCAGGTTTCTTTTTGTGACAAGAGTTTCTCAGCAAAATACATGCTGAATGATCTTTACTCAGTCTAGGATGTTTCAATATTAAATGGAGAGTGTAGTTCCAGCCTCACTAGAGCGCTGTTACCGGGTAGAGATTTGTGCAGGTGTTCATCCATTTTAATCATCTTGTAATAGAAAGCTTCATCGAGCAGACTTGGAGCCATTTTAGCACCTCAGAGCATTTTATAGCAATTGAATCTGAAAGCAGTCACTATGGCAACCAGCCGACAATGTATTCAGATCACAGAGAGTCTCAAAGAAACAGAAGCACATTGACATGCAAACACCATTATCCATGCTGGTCTGAAATGTTAGAAAAAACAATAGTTATTTAGGTGGTTGGTCAAATTTAGCCCACGTACATTGAAAGAAGTTGAATCTTATGTATTATGGATGTGGGCCACCAACAATTGAAATCCAGATGCATTGAAGTATATTCATATTTCTTCCACTTAATTGATATGCAGTCTTATTATTCGGATTTCAATGAATTCATGTTTCCATCATTTCAGTCTTTGGTCAATCTTTTTTATTCTGTGTGATATCATGAAATAGCTGAGTAGATCAAAGACTATAAGCTCCAAAAATAACTTGGGTTGCCATCATAAAGTCAGACACCACAGTTACAGGCCCTTCAGTTCACTGAAACCATGCTAGCCCTCAAGCACTCACTTGTCCTATTCCCATTTATTCTCCCCATATTCTCATCACCTCTCCCCACATTCCACCGCTCACCAAGGGACTTTTAACTTATTATTCTGCACACGTTTGGGATGTGGAGGAACTCGCACAGCCGGAGGGAAATTATGCAAACTACACACTGACAGAATGGGAGATCAGGATCAAACGTAGGTTGTTGGACTTGAGAGACAGCAGTTCCACAAGCTGAGCGACTGTAGCAACCTGCAGTTTTGATGCTTTGTGCTGCAGAAGTTGTTGCAGTATAGCTGTGACATTGGCATTCACCCAACAAACTAGAGATTCGTCCATGGATCTCCTGATCATTAAAGTGCAGGAAAATCTAACATGGATAATTTAACCTCATAACTTAACCCAATTAACTTATTAGAACCATAGAACACTACAGCACAGAAACAATCTTTTCAGCATATCCAGTCCATGCCAAACTATTTTTTTGCCTAATCCCATCAACTTGGACCTTAGTCCTCCATGCCCCTCCCATCCATGTACCTATCCAACATTCTCTTAAATGCAAGACTGAATCCCCCCACCACCACCCATCCCATTCACCACATCTGTTGGCAGCTCATTTCACACTCTCTCCATATGCGGAATGAGGAAGTCACCTTTAATATTCCCCATAAACATATCATCTTTCACCCTTAACCCATGTCCTTTCATTCTTGTCTCAATCAACCTCAGTGGAAAAACTCTGCAAACATTTATCTTATCCATACCTCTCATCATTTTGTATACCTTTATAAAATCTCCCCTCATCCTCTGATGCTCCAGGGAATAAAGACATAACCTATTCAACCTTTTCCTACAACTCAGCTCTTCATGTCCTGTAGTTAGATGAACAAAACTGCACACAATACTCTAAATTTGGCCTCAGCAATATGATATGCAAATTTACCATAACATCCAACTCCTATGCTCAGTACTTTGATTTGTGAAGGCCAATGTGCCAAAAGCTCTATTCATGATCCAATATATCTGTGACATTATTTTCAAAGAATTATGTATCCGTATTCCCACATCCCTCTGTTCTGCCCCACTCCGTAGTTCCCTACCATTTCCCATGCAAGTCCTACCTTGGTTCATCCTCCCAAACTGCAACATCTCACATTAAATTCCATCTGCCATTCTGCACCCCAGTTTTCCACTGCATGGTTTGAAAATCTTTCTCAGTCCATTACACTTGTAATCTTAGTGTCAACTGCAAATTTGATGGTCCAATTTAACACATCATATAGATTGTTGATATATATGATGTACAGCAATAGATCTAGCATCAATCTGTGAAGCACACCACTAGTCACAGGCCTCCAATCTGAGAAACAGCCATCTACCATCACCCTTTGACTTCTCCCACAAAGCCAATGTTTAATGCAATTTACTACCTGAATACTAAGCAACCGAATCCTCTTAACCAATCTTTCATGTAAAACTTTGTTAAAGGCCTAACTAAACTCCATGCAGATAACATCCAAAGACCTTCCTTCATCAACTTCCCTGGTAACCTCCTCAAAATCTCTATAATATTGGTTAGATATGACCTATCACATACAAAACCATGTTGATTCCCTCTAATCATTCCTTGTCTATCCAAATATTTGTATATTCCATCTCTTAAGATACCATCCTATAACTTACCCACTACTGATGTCAAGCTCACCAATCTATAATTACCCAGATAGTTCTTGGAGTCTTTCTTAAACAATGGTACAACATTAGCTGTGCACCAATCCTCTGGCACCTCACCTCTGGCTAAGAATGTTTTAAATACATCTGCTAGGGCCCATGTGATGTCTGCACAAGCCTCCCTCAAGGTCCAAGGGAATATCCTGTCAGGCTCTAAGGATTTAACCACCTTTATTTGCCTCAAGATAGCAAGCACCTCCTTCTCTGTGACATCCTCTGAGTAAATAAGGATGCAAAAACTCCATTTAAGATTATTCCAAATTATCAATGAGAAAATTAAAGAGATCATTGTTTCGTGGGCTAAAGGTCCTCTTTCGATACTGTTTGGCTCATGATAAATAGTGCTATCAAATGTCTCTTACTCACCAGTAATCTGCTCACTGATGTCAGCTTCATTTCTTCCAGAACCACTCCAGTCACCAATACACATTTAAATGTGAACAAAAGAGTTGATCTTCAAAGGTGATCTGAAAGGAAATTACATTGACATTAAGATAATATTGAACTCTGTGCAACCTTGGATTACACGTTTATTGTCATACTTAAGCTCAAAATTTTTACTTGCTGCGGCCAAACAGGGTAGTTGTAAATAAAAACTATAATAGTAGACAATAATTGCAAAAGATAGATAATAAATTGACTCTGGAATCCTCGTTCCAAAAAAAAGAGATGAAATAGTGCTGACAGGCCTTTTGTGATGTCAAAGCATTTTATGATTACTGTATCAAGTCAAATCAAGTTTATTGTCGTCTGACTGTTCAAGTACAACCTGCCAAGACAGCGTTCTCCAGTCCTCAGTGCAAAACATGCAGACCTACAACCAGACATAAGTTACATGCAGACAAGCAACACATATGCAGGACAAGTATTTCATCTATACAAATAAATAAATATTGTTTCATGAATATGAAAGTCTCATATGGTTAGTGTGAGCATTTCCTTTGGTTGTTCAGCATTCCCACCATCCGTGGGATCAAGGTGATGTCCAGGAGTCAGATAGCTATTGAAAGAAACTTTTCTTGAAGGAGTCTTGAAGGAGGCAGTGATTAGAGGTTGTTACCAGGGTGGTGGAGTTCTTTATGATGTTGGCTTCCTTCTTGAAGCAGTCCCTCATGTACTTATCTGCAATGGATGGAAGGTCAGAGCCTGTGTTGGACCTAGCTATGTTTTCTACCTTCTACAGCCTTTTGCATTCCTGGGCACTTGTATTGCCAAACCAGGCTGTGATGCAACCAGTCAGTATAATTTTCACAGTACCCCTGTAGCTGTTTGATGGAATATTTGATAACATGCCAAATCTCCTCTGACTCTTAGAAAGTAGAGGCACAGTTGCTTGATATGCTGCCTCCATGAAAGGTTTTCTGAACCATGGGCTCCAGGAACTTGAAGGTTCAGACTCTCTTCACCTCCTTCCCATCAATGCAGGTAGGTGTGTAATACCTTGGTAAAACTGGGGTCAATAGAAAACGAGAAATTAAATATTGGTTGAAATCACGTGAGCAATATGGTTGAGATTGTTGGACAACCATGCATTGCTGCAGTTGTGTCCTTGGCTAAAAATTCAACTTCAAACTTCAAAATAGTGATACTGCTGGAGTAGCAGCTCTACTGCTGGTGCACATCCAGGGCAGAGGGGAGCAGAGACACAGTGATCATCTGCGGGGGCCCCTGCCTGCTTATGATGTTTATGGCCCTGTACAGGCTCAAACAGCCTGTTAAAAGAGCTGGTGTTTTTTTATAGCATTAAGACACCACAGACGTTGTGCCAAAGATGGCAATGCCTATGCTTAGGGCACCTGAGGAGAAGAACACCCCTGAATGAGAACGAAAATCCTGGGAAAGGACCCCACGAAGAAGATGACCTTGGCAGCAGACTAGCAATGGGCTCAGCAGATGAAAGACTCACACCAGGCTGGAGGGTCTTGGAGACTAGCTCATGGGAACCAGGGACCGCAATTCGAGGGGGTGCCCAGGGCAAGAAAGGGTCCCAAAAGGGCCTTGAGAGCTGAAGGATTCCTGATTGTTTCAGAGGTTCAGATCTAATAGATCGGTTTCACCAGGAGGCTACGATGCTGTGAGAATGTGGGAATGCTAGAGGTAAAGCTATGGACACTCGGCGTCACTTAAGGGGTTCACTTTTCCTTTTCTTTCTCTTACTTTTGTGAGTGCCAAGTTATGCTTGTGGTACCTCTTTATATGCCTTTAGATTTTGTGTATTAATGCATTTTGTCTATTAGTGCATAGCAATAAAGGGATCTTAAATCAAAGACCTTCCTTTCATTGATGAGGATATTCATTCTCATTTAGTCTTTCAGACAATTTGTATGGCTTGAACAACATTCACACTTAAGCTGATGACTAACATTGTGCCAAAGACAGGGAACAAGAGTAAGTTAACCACATTCCCTTGCCATTTCATGGCATAATTAAATCACACCACCTCAGCTGTCACAGGGTCCACAATTAATCAGTGACTTGAGTGGCCAACAGATAAGTCGGGCAGCATTCTGAGGTCTGTCCCCAACCCTGGTTTATATTATTTATATGTAAATATGTAGCTCTACAGGGTAGGTTTCCCACTTACTGCTTGGATATTGGCACCCAATTTCAGATTAATGCTTTATGTCAGAAACTGAGCAAAGTTCAAAATGATTAACAAGTTTGGATATTAAAATGCAACAGTTTTTGTAATGGTAGTGCATGTACATTGCTAACTTCACCTTAACAGATGACCATTTACCCTTTTAACTTGCCTCTGACAGGTGTAAGTGGTAGGATCTATGTGCCAGGACTGTTATTTCATTGCACATGAGAAAGTATCAGATCCAAAAAAAAATGTATATTGATAATTTCCATTGATTTGCTGATAATGCACAACTTAGATCACAATCGCCTGACTAGTTGAATCAGTGTAAAGAAGGTGATGTTTGAATGTGTTTATGATTCATGAGAACTTGCTGTGCAGATGCTCTATAATCAAACAATTCATTGAGGTTTTGGCAGAAACCACACAAGGTGAAAAATTATTATCATGATCCATCTTGCTCCTATATATCTGTGATAACAGAAGGCAACTGAAGCAGAAATCCCTTTTAATTCTAGTTCCTGAGTAAACCAGTGATGACCTTTCAAGATTTCAGCAATTATTAACACAGTGCCAATTAAACGTGCTATGTGAATTTTAAATAAAGAGGAAGGTTGAAAGAAGGCAGCCATTAAAGAGTTGAGAGAAATATCTGAAAGCAATGACCTTCAAAGCAACTTGTCACATGAGGTGTTGACAGCATACAATTGCTTCATTTTAAAGTTCAGCCGAACTTTTGTTTGGAAAGAAAATTTAGTAGCTACATTTGATTTCTCCTGCTATGTAAAAAGTTGTGTAACATCAAATCGTGGCTGTAATGGTTGTTCAGTTTGGCAGGTTTGAAATTATGCAGAACCTCAAGGTTAAATTATTTGCTGCACAGGTGCTGTGTCCATGGCAACACAGACTGTGATTTACTGGAGACTTAAGGTGGACTGGTCCTGGTGAGGAGACATTAAGCCAGGGAAAGGAGAATACTTTTATGTGCACCTCCCCATTTGATCCATATGAAACCTTGGCAGCACAAGTGAGACAACCCCTAAAGGAAGTGTGTGACAGAATAGAGAGAGTGAGGTAAATTGATGATGAAAAGGCAAAAGGTTGAATCCTGCCATCCAAGGGAGTTAAAACCAAATGCAGGAGAAACTCAGCAGTTCAAACAGCATTTCTTTCCACTCACATATGACTTTAAGTAATCCCTATGCCGTCGGTGCTGTGTGATTAGTAAGGGATTACTTAAGGTGGTATGTGGGTGGGAAGGGAAGGTTGAGAACCACTGCTCTTGACCCAATTGTTATTGAAATATTTTGCTTGAGAAAAATTGTCACTGGCCCATTCCCTTTGGAGTTATGAACCATGCACATAATGATTCAATTAGATACGATTAAAACAGTGGTTTTTAAACTTTTTCTTTCCACCCACAATCCCTTACTAATCACAGAGCACCTATGATATAGGGATTACTTAAAGTGATTTGTGAGTGGAAAGAAAAGGTTGAGAACCCCTGCTTTATATATTGTTAGGTCTGCTTTGTTCATGAATGAGTGAGTCAAACACCAGACTGAGTCGAAATCAAGGTTCTTTGTTCTTTATTGCCGGATTGTAACACTTGCAACTAACAGTGTTAGTTGGAGAAGGCGCATTCTGCCGTTATCAGCAAGTGGTGTTTTTTATATACCTTAGGATACATACTTAGTAAATTATCATACCATGACATTGTCCAATGAATAAACTGTTGCTGTCCCTCTCTGCTAGCCTCCTGCACATCAATTTGTCATCCCCACTCTTATCTTGAGAGTACAAGGTCACAACTGCATCTTGTTACGGCCCAGCACTGGGTGACTCCCTCTACATTCCCAGCTCATGATGTTTTTACCTAACAATATTCAGGTGCCTGCCTACATTTTGCTCATTTTGTGTCCTTCTTACTTATACACCCATTACCTCTTGACTCTGGGCCTATATTCCTCACCCTTCCCCTCTCCATCTCCACCATTTAATTCAGGCGCTTCCCTACATTTTGCTCTGCTGTTCACAGATCCAAGGGAGTTGCAGGAGGCAACAAGAATAGCACAGAAAAGAATGCCCGGGTAACCTGTCGAGAAATGTTTTTGGCCCTTTTATGGTAGGAGTGAAGAAGAAACAATTTATGGCATTCCCATGAAAACCCTGTATGCTTTTACTGTCCTATTCAAAAAGCTGAACCAAGTGCTCCTTCTGTTGGAGAGCAATCCATGACCAGAGAGAGAGGGAAAATGATCGAGAGAATGGTGGGCAGCAGGGTCACAGGGATTGATTCAGTGCGGCCCATTAGGGGTGTGGTCAGGGACCTCGGCCTGTCTGGGAGGCAACGGCCCTCCAACAGGGTGACCCAAGACCTTGTACAACTGTTACTTCATGGTGGAGGAAAGGGAATAGGCAAAGAATTAACACTCTGATAGACAGGGGTGCTGGACACTCAGCTATAAGTGGAAACCCTCATGCGAGTTGATGGGTTAGGGCAGGGTTTCCCAACCAGGGGTGCGAGATAGCATTCCAGGGGGTGCGAGATAACATTTCAGTTTTTTTGTTTATATTAAGGGTACTGTCCTATATATTCAAGATAAAAATATCGATTTTTTTAAAAGTCCAAATTAAAGATGGGGATGTCATCTTTTTTCTCTATTCAATAGAATGAGATTCTCTATGAATTTTAGTACGTTTCGACGCACTGTTTCCTTTTAAATGGCATTGCCCTATAATTTTTTTAATATATCGGGACATTTAAAATGGGGGCCAACCTTGTTGCTTCGTGTTTTGTAGCGAATTACATTTGGTTTTTATTTCTTATTATTTATTTGTGTTATGTAAATTATTAATTAACCCTTCATTATGTCAAAGAGGAGGAAATGAAATGATGATTATGTGCAGTTTGGTTTCATTTGCACTGGAACAACTGAGGATCTGCAAAAACCCCAGTGCATGCTTTGTGACGCTATGTTTTCAACACAAATTTGAAGCCATCTAAGCTGCAGGATCACTTCAACAACCGACATGGTGGAGCAGATGTTTCAGGCCATGATGTTGAATCATTGAAAACTAAAAGGGTCCGCTTTGATTCTCGATCAACCCTTCCAAAATTAGGATTTATATCTGCTGACAAACCACTGCTGATGGCTTCATATCACGTGGCGTATAAAGCAGCCAAATCCAAGAAGCCCCATACAATTGCAGAAGAGGTGATAAAACCGTGTGCATCAGAAATGGCAACAATTGTTCTTGGAAAAGAAACCTCAAACAAGCTTAAATTAGTGCCGTTATCAAATAATGTTATTCAGAGCCGAATTGGTGATTTGAGTTTGGACATTTTGGACCAAGTTATCGCAGATATCAGGTCTAGTCCCTTGAAAATCTCTCTCCAGTTGGACGAAACAACTGATGTGGCAAATTGCAGTCAACTCATCGCATTAGTGAGGTTTGTCCATGATGGTGTCATAATGGAAGATTTCCTGTTCTGTGAAGATCTGAAAACAACCACAAAAGGAAAAGATGTCTTCCAGTGTGTGAAGGACTTCTTTGTGAAATATGACTTAGATATCCAAATTATTGGTTCTGTGTGTACCGACGGTGCCCCTGCTATGCTAGGAAATAAATCAGGATTTTTGCACTGATGAAACAAGAGATTCCACACTTGCAAGTTACCCACTGTTTTCTTCATCGACATGCTTTGAAATCAAAAACATTGCCTCCAAAGTTGAAAAATGTCCTTGACACTTCTGTGAAGACCATCAACTGGATTAGGGGTTGTGCTCTGAACCACCACCTCTTCAAGTCGCTTTGTGAAGATTTTGGAAGTGAGCATTCAGTTTTGGTTTTCCACATGGAAGTCCGCTGGCTGTCACGTGGGAGAGCTTTAGCGTGCTTCTTCAAACTGCGAGAAGAAGTCAAAGATTTTCTGAAGGAACGTGACTATGATCTGCGCGGAGAAATGGAATCACAAGAATTCAACCAAATGCTAGACTATTTGAGTGATATTTTCACTCTTATGAGTGTATCTATTCAAGGGAAAAACATAAACATATTGAAATGCTGCGAAAAGTTAAATGCTTTCAAAGAAAAGTTACATCTTTGGTGTTGACGAGTTAAAAGAGGGAATCTTTCAAATTTCCATCACTCGAAGAAATGGTTGATGACAAGTATGTGTGAAGAAATTGTGGATCATTTGGAAATACTATCAAAGTCATTTGATGGATATTTTGGAGGAGGAGAACTGGAAACTTCTGAAGAATGGATTATAAATCCATACTCCTTCAATTTGGTTATGTTAGATGCTGAAGAGCTGAAGGAAGATCTTATTGAATTCCGCACAAATCGTGTTCTTGAAATGCAGTTTGAAAGCAGAACTTTGGAACAATATTGGTGTTTGGCAATGGACATGTTTCCAAGACTTTGTGAAAAAGCACTAACTGTGCTCATCCCATTTGCGATGACATACTTATGCGAGTCTGGATTTAGTGCCCTTTTGTCAATCAAGACAAAATCTAGAAATCACTTGGGTGCACAGGCAGACGCGTGGGTTGCTATCAGCAACAAAGTGCCACATTTTGAAAAACTCAAGCAATAAACAGGAACAAAAGAGTCATTCAATTTAAATTGGCTTATGAACATTAGTTCTTTAATTTTTTTAAAGAAATTTCATGCATGGATGAAAATTTAATTTTTTTGTCGGGTTTATGCAACTTTTAATTTGTTGTAATAATTTTTTCTTTTCCATATGTTTCATTTTTGTTTATATATTATTAAAAATTGATTAAACAAATTTGTTTTGGTCACTTTCACCTTTATTCTTAAATAAATTATTACTTTAAGGGGTGCGAGAACATATTAAATTTTTTTTAGGGGTGCAGGACATAAAAAAGGTTAGGAACCTCTGGGTTAGGGAATCTATAATAAAGTCACAAGAAACAATAGTCAAATGGGCTGTTAAAAAGGGACCACCAGTGGAAGCCTGAGTACAGCTTCATTATCTGTAGACATAATTGGAACAAATGTGCTACAGGAACATGCATTGGTGACTAAACTGTTGTAGTGGGATTACAAAAGCACTTTTTGTGAAACCACCATCCAGTACTGTGGTCTTCATGATGTAGTATTGCACTTCAGAAAGAAATTTGGATGTTTCGGACACTATAGCTGAGTTATTAAAAGAAGGAATGCAGAGGGCACTGCCAGCCTTATTATAAAGTGGTATATCACAGAACGAGCAAGCAAGGATTCAGAAAAGGATCAGCAAGTTGCCATTGGACCCAATGAATGCACCCTTGAGTCCACTACACCTGCGCCTCCCTCTCTTGTTACATGGAGCATGCAGTATGAATAGTTGCCCGAAGCTGATCAAACCCACACCTGGTTTATGGATGTAACCTGTTAGTGTTCAGCATGGAAAGCAGCTCTGTTAAACTGAGTCACAGGAACAATCCTGCACTGACAGGGAGAGGGCAGTTCCAGTCAGCGAGTTGAACTGGAGGCTGGTTTCCTTGCCACTGTAGCACCACACAGATCAGCTGCACACAGACACTGACTCCTAGGAGTGGCAAAAGGGTGGCAGAAAAAGAAATGACAAATATAAGGAAAGCCCTTATTTCACAATGCTTCTGGGATCAGATTTGGAAGGCAGTACAACCAAGGAAGATGACTGTCATTCATGTAGACAGCCACTAGAAAGGCTCCTTTCTGCCTACTGCCGTGAATAACCAGATAGCCTGAGTAAACTAGACTAATACCACTGAATCCAGTGTAATGGAACAATGCACACATAAGGCTGCTGGTCATTTGGGTGTACATGGCACCATTTAATAGGCTAAATGATGAGGTGCATAATTGCCAATGGACATGGCTAAAGCAGTTAGAACTGCATGTGACATTTGTTTGCATGTTAAACAAAGACCTCTTCTTGAAAACCCAAATGCTCATATTAGGCGAGATATGCCAAATCGATTACATTGGACCCCAGCCACAGCAACAAAGATTTAAATGCTGTAGTGATAGAATGCTAGTGACACTCCCAACCACTGGAGGGAGTCAGAAACTAGTTTGTTATAGCTTGGGTAGATTCAAGATGGATGCCTCCACATGGTCCTTAGTGAGTTTTTTAGTTAATAAAGTATAGTTGTTTCAAAAGAACCCAAATTTCTTTATTACAATAAAGGAAACATCACATGATACCAAGAGTGAGAATCAGTCAATATAGCAGTACAAAAATGGAAAGTTTGAAGTATCCTGATGCTGTAAATTGGACTGAAAATGTTGACCACAAGTGGAAGCTATTCAAACACTGTACCTGAAAGCCATTGGAGTTGACAGTGAACCTGATGCATGGAAGATTACACTGCCACTTACTTTGACAGGATCTCAAGCACTAGAGGTTTTCAATACATTTGTTTTTGCTGATGCAGAAGACCAGGGCAAGTTCAACGAGGTTATTGAGATGTTTGATGAAAACTGTTCACCAAAGTAAAATGAAACACTTGAAAGGTATATGTTTCACTCACGCATGCAGCTGCAGAGAGAGAGCTTTGATACTGTTTTAATGGACTTAAAATTAAAAGCAAGAACATGCAATTTTGGTTCACTGCAATATTCAATGATCAGTGATCAAACTGTGTTTGGGATTATTGATAAGAAAATGAAAGAAAGGTTGCAGTGAGAGATAGAGCTTACCTTAGCTGGAGCTGTGAAGATATGCCACACCAGTGAATTAGCTCTGCAGCACATGAAAAAGTTCAATGAGAGTCCAAAAGTCAGTGAAAATTAAAACAGCTGCAGCCCCAGTGTCTGTCCACAGACATAAACAAAAAAATTAGATATAGGAAACAACAAAAGGATGGAGAAATGCAAATGATGTGGCCTCAACATACACCAAAACAATTCCCAGCCGATAGAAAAGTCTGTAATAAGTCCAAAGGGTAAAAATCACACTATGCAAAGCAATGTTTTTTCCCAAAGGGGAACAAAACAGAAGTGAAAGTATGTACAGTGTAAACACTATAGAAGAAACTGCCCTCAGTGATATACTTTTCATTGGCATAGTAGTGCAGGAAGATTATAAACCAACAGGCACTGAAGAGCCAAGTGTGAACAGAATTGAGCAGGACCAGTGGGTGGCAGAAATGGAACAAATATTCATTTCAAACTGGACACAGGGGCAAAGGTCAATTTGATTTGTGAGCACAACATTGGGACAAGGAAGATAAAGCCATACATCCATGCAAATCCTGTACAGCTTAAAGCCTACAATGGACAGAGCATCAACCCAAAAGGTACATGTAAACTCAAGCTGAAAGTTAATGATAAAGAGTACCGCCTCAGATTCGTAGTAGTTCCAGATGGACATGAATCACTGCTTGGTGACAAAGCATGTGAAAATTAAGCCTAGTCAAGAGGGTGTACACATCAGGGAAACATATTGTGTTATCCAGGATAATGACGCAGAGTGAAGCACACAATGAGAGTTCCACAGTCAGATGTGAATCTCTACGTGAACCTGAACACTGAATCGCTTCCAGTATCTGACAAGAAATCCAAGCAGATCGCAACTGAAACAGAAAAGGACACAGTTCTACAGAAGGTCATCAAGAATCTGAATGATAGCCTAGAGGTGAATGTCAATCATAGTCATATTACAACATCAGAGCTGAGCAGAATGCTGTCAATGGGTTTCTACTCAGACAGAACAGAATTGTCATTCCTCAGTCACTGCAACAAGACAGGCTGAAAAGGGTGCATGAGGAGCACCTTGGAGCCAGAACTGCTGTTTATTGGCCAGGGATAAATGCTGACATTAAAGGACTGTTTCAAGCTGTGAGGCCTGTTTGAAACTTCGCAGAAAACAGCCAAAGGAACCCATGATAATAAATGACGTACCAGCCAAACCATGGCAGAAAGTTGGGATTGATTTATTCCTGATGGGATGGAAATAATTACTTTCTGGTTATTGATTGTCTATCATACTATCTGAAGATTGCGCTGCTTCCTCGCATGTCTGCTGCTTGTGTGATCCAAAATATGAAATCGATCTTTGCGAGACATGGAATACCTCAAATTGTCTACAGTGACAATGGACCATGCTACAGCTGTAAATAATTCCAGAACTTTGTAGAAGAGTATGATTTTCAAAATGTCCCTTCAAGTCTTTTGCATCCACAGTCAAACAGTAAAGCAGTGAAAAGATTTACATAGTTGCTCAAGAAAGCACTAGTCAGTGGCTCAGATCCGTATCCAGCTCTATTGAATTACAGAACTTCACCAATTTAACATGGAATGTCACCCACTGAATTTTTGATGGGATGTAGACTACGCACAAAACTTCTCTACTCTGCAGACCCAAACAAGAGCAGAGATGCTGAAGATGTCAAATGGAAACAAAAGCGTCTGCAATGAAGACAAAAAGCAAACTGTGACAAATCAGCAAGAAGCTTAGGGCCACTGGCACAACATGACACAGAGAGACTCAGAGATTCCAACACTTGGGATAAAAAGGCCACTGTTCTGGAGGAAGTAAATCCAAGATCCTACACAGTCAGAACAGAGGATGGTCAAATACTGCGGAGGAATTGAAAGAGCCTGTTGAAAACACAAGAAACTGCAGGAACAGACAAACACAGAAGATCCAGCCTGCACAGCAATAGAGGAAACACCACTGTTACAAGCCCAGAGGACCCATAAACCCAGCAGCAATAGATATTCACCAAGATAAATGGTTACTTAAACAAAAGTTGCTTTTAATCTTTAAACATGAAAATAGAATCAAACTTTAACTTATCTATTATTAACTTAACTCCCTTCTAATTCTAAGTGCATGTGTATGTAATGCGTGTGTAAGTTCAGAAAAGTTATTTGGTTCACAGTCCAAACCCACTTCTCATTCCTCCAAGTTCACTGATTTCAGGCAATTCTTATACCGTGCACAGAATTTAACATTTATGAATTTTGCCAGGCTTTGGTGCTCAGAAGGTAAATGGTTACCGCTCAGGAAGGTTCTTGCTGGTTTTCAGAGAGAGATGTTTTGTTCTAGGGCATCCACAACTCCACTCCAGGGTCTTGCTGATGAAACTTGCCCCTTCAGGGTTCTCCAGATGATAACTTCTTTCATTCAGGTCACCACAGAGTTCTTTTTTGTTTCTCTTATTCCAAGTGAAACTTTAGACAGCCAGTCCTCTCCTCTTGCATGAACCACAAGGGAGGGTTGTCATAACTACAAGTCCAGATGATGCTCTTTATCCAAAGGAGGATCCAAAAAAAAACAGGCCGTCTTCCAAAAGCTTGTTTCAGTCCCCACAAGTTCTGCTGCTGACACTGTCAAGAGATCTCTGCTTGCTTCTCTTTCTCTTTCTCTCTCTCTCTCTCTCTCTCTCTCTCTCTCGTACTGTATTAGTGCATCATGTTGTTAGATTAAACATCTCAAGGAAAGGGAATGTAGCAATAAAGTGCCAGTGACATACCTGACCACTAGAAGGAGTTGGAGACTAGTTTGTTGCACCTTTAGTCGTTTCAAGATGGATGCCTCCACACGGTCTTGACTAAGTTCTTTAGCTACTAAAGTATAGTTGTTTTAAAAGAGCCCAAGTTTCTTTATTACAATAAAAGAAACATCACAGAACACTTGAAGGGATTGCAGAAGTTCAATACATGTCAAAGTTAAAATTTCATTTTACAATGTGTGTTTGTTGACCTTCAGATAATACAATCAGATTAATGATCTCATTTTTCAGGACAAGCATTGAAAGACAGAACTGCCAGTAATGGCATTGATTTATTTATTTATTACTTCAGGAATCAGGATTAATTGAGAGGATGAATGGATTTTGAAGCAGCAAATTTACCCGCAAACAACAACCTACACCCTACTGTGGTGGCAGGTAGTATTCTCTCAACCTTTATATTATTTGAATAATAGACCTTTACCTTTAACCAGATCAAGGATACCCTGGAATTGGAGAAGGTGGAGCCACACCCTGCAGAAAAGGTTTAGGAGTATGGGTCCACATGCCAATTCTCCATTTCCAAGGGGAGATAGTGGCCAACAGAGCCGGTAACACTTATTGGGTATCAGTACAAGGGAAAGAGCTTTGGGATGTTTGGACGGGAGTAGTTACCAGAGTTTCTGAAACTGAGAATAACCGTTTTTGATACTAGTTTGATAATGGGTGGTACAGTTAGCATAGTTAAATTTCAAAGATGGGTTTAGCACACACAGTCAAATTGCCAGCGGCCAGGGTTCTAATCCAGCTCTGTAACGAATTTGTACATTCTCCTCGTGTCTGCGTGGGTACTCTAGTTTCATTGCACCTTTCAAAATGTTCTGGAGGGTGTAGGTCAATTGGGTGTAATTGGGAGGCACAAGCTCATGGGCCGAAAAGGCCTGTTACTGTGCTGTATGTCAATTTTTTTGGATCCTCCTTCAGATAAAGAGCATCATCTAGACTTGTAGATATTGCCCCAACATGAAAAGGGGAGATATCCTTTGATATGACAACCCTCCCACATACCTACTGAAGAATGCACTCCTGGCTTAAGATTGTTCTGTATATTGTTGTCATTGTAATATTAGTTTTACTTGTAGTTCATTTTATTTTAGTTTACTGATTGTAGCAGTTTCTAGCTTTATGATTTATTATAGAATCTTCATACTAACGGCAGCACGGTTGGCATAGCAGTTAGCGCAATGCCTTTACAGCGCCAGCAATCAGGACCAGATCACTGTTCAAATCCCGTACTGTCTGTAAGGTGTTTGTACATTCTCCCTGAATCTGCGTGAGTTTTCTCCAGGGTTTCCTCCCACTGTTCAAAACGTTCTGAGGGTATAGGTTAATGGAATGTAAATTGGGTGACATGGACCGAAATAGCCTGTTACCATGCTGTATGTCTAAAAAATTTTTTTAATTAAATTTAATGTTTAACAAGTGATGTTATAATTGATTCACATTTAATGTCATATGCCACCTTTATTTACCAATGATAAATGACATAAATGGTGGCTGTAAGACAGAAAACTGTTGTTCAGTTTGGCAATATAGTAACGCTTTGAAATCATGCAAAAATCTCAAGGTTAAGCTAAGTATTTACTGCACAGGTTGAACGCAAGGGAAGATAGAGTGATACAGCCTGGTACAATAATACAATTAAACAAATTAGAAAGCAATTGGAACCTTTTTTTTGCCCTGGGCATATGTATGTATGTGTGTGTAAGAGAGAGAATGAGAGAGAGTCCCCATTGCTATTATCAGAATAGTTGATAATTTTTTTTTAGTATTTTCTAACTGTATTCTATTAAAGCATTTAATTAATAATTTTTCTATCACTGGTATTTAATTACAACTTGTGTTTAACCACAATAAAGTACTTTTGTTTCACTTGGACTACATATACAGTGTCTCTTTTCTACAAATACCTCTTACCTTTGAAGAAGCAATGAATTAAAGGTTCAAGATTCCTTTTATATTCACATGATAATACATTAAAAATGTAACATATATGATATACTTTATCTTCTGCTTACTGTAAGGCAAACAAATAGTTGCCATTAGTATTGACCAGCACCCCTTACAGTATGAGAGAATGAGAAGAAAAAGAGAGTCCCTTCAGAGTCACTGGGTGCCCACGGATTCGCCTCCAGCGTTCCCGCAGCCTCTGCTGCCTCACACACCCCTGCTCAGTCCATCAGCAACCTGAGCTCCAGACCCAAACCTCCAGTACAATCAGGAAGCCTTCAGGGCCCAAGGCCCTTTGGGAGCATTTCCTGCCCTTAGCTCCCCCCTCGAATCCCGGCTCCAATACCTGGCTCCCATGAGCCAGTGTACAGCAGCCCGTGCAAGTCCCCTGAACACAGGTCGCCTGCGGCCTCAGCCCCTGAAGCCCCCGCTGGTCTGCTGCCTCTCTTTCCCAACAGGTGGCCTTCCTCCTGTTTCTGCTCCCCTGCTCCAATTCACTGCTGCCCCAGAGTCTGCAACCCCTCTTGACTGCTGCTGAGCACAAGTGCCACCATCTTGGGCACAAACTTCGCGGTTACAGGATTTCACTTACAAACACTATCGGTTCCTTTAACAGGCTGTTTAAAGCATATACAGAGCTGCCAACATTAGGACCGGGCAGTTGAAACCTTTAGAGCAGCACCTCATCTCTGCTCTCCTGGGTCTGCACTCGTGGGAGTGCTGCCATTACAGCCATTTTTTTTCCAGATATGTTTTGTTACAATTTTAAAATCTGGGTTGCAAATAAACTGCAGAGAAATGTAATTAAAAAAAGAACATAGAACTACAGCACAGTACAGTCCTTTGGCCCACAGTTTTGTGTCGTCTTAATCACCTACTCTAACAATTGCCTAGAATTTCTCTACTGCATAACCCTCCATTTATCTCAGTTCCATGTACCTATCTAATAGTCTCTTTAAAGGTCCTATTGTACCTGCCTCCACCACCATTGTCGTCAGTACATTTCATACACCCACCACTCTCCGTGGAAGAACAACCATGTGCATCCCCCCTTTACTTACTTCCAAGAACCTTAAAACTATGTCTACTTGTGTTGGCTATTTCAGACCTGGAGAAAAGCCTCTGGCCATCCACTTGATCCATGCCTCTCATCATCTTATGCACATCTATCTGGTCACTCCTCATCCTTTGTTGTTCCAAGGAGAAAAGACCAAATTTACTTAACCTATCCTCATAAGGTGCTTTATGGTTAGTTGGGGATTACATAAGGTGGTATGTGAGTGGGAAAAAAAAATGGTTGAGAAGCATTCGTGCTCTCCTATCTAGGCAGCATCCTTGTAAATTTCTTCTGCACCATCTCTTTGGCATTTACATTCTTCCCATAGTGAGGTGACCAGAACTAAACATAATATTGCAAGTGAGCTCTAAGGTCTTATATAGCTGCAACTAGCACACCATTCATCTTCTGAATAACACTATCAACCAGTGCAACTGCTTTGAGAGTCCCAAGGACACAGACCCCAAGATCTCTGTTCTTCCACATTGCTCCAAGTCCTCCCATTAACATTGTAATCCACCTTCAAATTTGACCTACTGAAATTCACCACTGCACATTTTCTGAGTTAAATTCCATCCGCCATTTCTCAGCCCAGTTTGCATCCTATCAATGCCCTCTGTAACCTCTTCAACCACCCACAACACCACCAACCTTCATGTCATCCGCAAACTTACTAACCCACCCTTCCACTTCCTTATCCGGGTCCTTTATAAACAAAAAACACAAAGAGAAGGGTCCAAGAACTGACCCCTGCAGAACACCACTGGTCTCTCCAACCTCCATGCAGTCATGAACCATTTACAATCACCCCTTTGCCTTTTCTGGGCAAGTCAATACTGTATCCACAAACCAAGACCTCCCTGCATTCCTTGCCTCCTAACTTTTTGAATGACTCTTCCATGTGGAAACTTATCAAATGCAATAATGAAATCCATTATACTACATCCACTTTCATCAATGTGCTTTGTTACATTCTTTAAAAAAAACACAACCTTCCCCTGACGAAGCCAAGATGACAATCCCTAATCAAATTTTGCCTTTCCAAATGCTTGTAAATCCTGTCTCTCAGGATCTCCAATGGCTTGCCACCATTAAATTCCTGGGTTATCTCCACTCCCTTTCTTGAATGGAGGATCAACATTTGCAACCCTCCAATCCTCTGGTACTTCTCCTATCCCAAGTGGTGTACGAAGATCATTATCAGTGGTTCAGCAATCTCCTCCCTCACTTCCCACAGTAGCCTTAAGTCCTGTTACTTCTCTAACTTCATGCTTTTCAAAATCTCCAATATGATCAAGCATTTCAGAACAGAGGAAATAGCAGAGATACTTAATGAAGACTTTCAGTATTCATTATGGAAAAAAAAATCTTGGTGATTGTAGTGATAACGTAGCAGACTCTAAAACTTGAGAAAGGATGTGCTTGAGCTTTTGGAAAGCTGGGACCTGATGAGATGTACCCCAGGCTACTGTGGGAGGTGAGGGAGGAGATTGCTATTTCTCTGGTGATGATCTTTGAATCATCACTGGGGATGGGAGAGGTTCCAAAGGATTGGAGGGTTGTGGGTGTTATTCCTTAATTCAAGAGAGTAGAGATAGCCCAGGAAATTATAGACCAGTGAATCTTACTTCAGTGGTTAGTAAGTTGATGGAGAAGATCCTGAGAGGCAGGATTTATGAACATTTGGAGAGGTAGAATATGATTAGGAATAGTCAACATGGCTTTGTTAAGGGACAGTTGTACCTTACAAACCTGATTGAATTTTTTGAGGATGTAACTAAACATATTGATGAAGGAAGAGCAGTAGATATAGTGTATATAGTCTTCAGCAAGCCATTTGATAAGGTTCCCCATGCAAGGCTTATTGAGAAAGTAAGGAGGCATGGTATCGAAGGGGACAATGCTTTGTGGATCTCTGGCTTGCCCTCAGAAGGCAAAGAGTGGATGTAGACAGGTCATATTCTGCATGTAAGTCAGTGATCAGTGGTGTTCCTCAGGAATCTGTTCTGGAACCCTTACTCTTTGTGATTTTTTATAAATAACCTGGATGAGGAAGTGGAGGGATGGGTTAGTAAGTCTGTTGATGACACAAAGTTTGGGGAGTGTTGTGGATGGTGTGGAAGGCTGTCAGAGGTTACAGCAAGACACTGATAGGATGCAAAATTGGGCTGAAAAGTGGCAGATGGTGTTCAACTCAGATAAGTGTGGTGGTTCATTTTGGTAGGTTAAATATGATCACAGAATATAGTATTTATGGTAAGACTTTCGGCAGTGTGGAGGATCAGAGGGATCTTGGGGTCCGAGTTGACAGGATGCTCAAAGCAGCTGTGCAGGTTGATTCTGTGGTTAAGAAGGCATACAGTGTACTGGCCTTCATTAATCATGGAATTTAATTTAGAAGCTGAGGTAATGTTGCAGCTATAAACCAAGTCAGCATCAGATGAGATCTTATTGGGGATGATTAGGGAAGGGGGGAACTGCCATTCAAAAACTCACTCAGCGGGGGAGAGGGTCTCCAATTGTAAATTAAAACTGGTCTTCCAATCAACAAGGTTTTCCACCACTGACAAGTGTCCATCAGGCTAGTGCTGAACATGGCTTTCAATTTAATCCGTGTTCATTTGTCAATTCTTTTAACATTGTCTCTGGTGACCGTCAGTGCCTGAAATTCACAAGAAAATGGTTTCCTGTGGGATCAGTATGGTTTGGGTAGATCCCAGTAAAGTACAAACACATCCCCCAGACTTTCTCAATTGACCCTTGCCCAAATGTGCTGGCTGCGGCTGAGGTAATTTTTCATTTGTCTTTTTTTGTTGGCCATGTTGATAGCCTTCGTGAATATATTTGGGTAAGGAGTGTCAGTCATTCAAGCATCAATGGGCTCGTAGACAAGCCCATTCCTGCCTCATTCAGGACAATACATGCTCTCGCAGCCGAAGCCATGCACTAAGCCGACTTTTCCCATGGCCAGAAACCCCCCAGTGATGCTGCGGGTGGGTGGGCACAATCACTCATTTGCGGGGCCCACAAATGTCTTCCCCTCCATGACATAGGACACTGGTCAGACCCCACTTGGAGTACCGTGCGCAGTTCTGGTCACCTCACTACTGGAAGGATGTGAAAGCCGTAGAAAGGGTACAAGGATATTGTATGGATTAGGGGGCATGCCTTATGAAAACATGTTGAGTGAATTCAGCCTTTTCTCCTTGGAGCAGCAGAGGATGAGAAGTGTTTAAGATGATGAGAGGCATTGATCATGTAGATATTCAGAGGCTTTTTCCCCAGAGTGGAAATGGTTGCCGCAGGAGGACACATGTTAAAGGTGCTGGGGTGTAGGTACAGAGGAGATGTCAGGGTTAAGTTTTTTTTAAAATACACAGAATGATAGGTGCATGGAATGGGCTGCCAGCAAAGGTAGTGGAGGAGGATACGTTAAGGTCCTTTAAGAGACTTTTAGATAGGTACATGGAGGTTAGAAAAATAGAGGGCTATGGCAAGCCTAGTAATTTCTAAGGTAGGGACATGTTCAGCATAACTTTGTGGGCCGAAGGGCCTGTATTGTGCTGTAAGTTTTCTAACACTTTTAGTTCCTCACATTTGCCAAAGTCCTTTTCTCTAGTAAATACTGAAGCAAAGTATTCATTAAGGATCTTTGTTACCTCCGCCAACTCCACTATCACCTCTCATTTTCCTATCCTTACACAACTCGCCCTATTCTTCTTCATACACTTGTACAATGCCTTGGGGGTGGCATGGTTAGCATAGCAGTTAGTGCAAGGCTATTAGAGTGCCAGTGACTGGAGTTCAAATCCTGTGCTCTCTGGAAGAAGTTTGTATGTTCTCCCCGTGTCTGTGTGTCCCTGTGGGTTTCCTGAGTGCTCCGGTTTCCTCCCAGCCTTCAAAATGTACTGGGTTGTAGGTCAATTGGGTGTAATTGGATGGCATGGGCTCAAGGGCCTGTTACCTTGCTGCATGTCTTAATTTAAATTTAAACATAATCCTGCTCATCAAGGCCTCTCATGGCCCCTCAAGAGACCTTCTTTCCTGGCAACCTTGTAATTCTTCAGAGCTCTATCAATTCCTATCTTTTTAAACCTCTCAAGATTTTCTTTTCTTTATCATTTGTTCACCCTGGTTCTTTCACCTTGCCATCTTTTCTCTGCCTCATTGGAATATACTTATGCAAACCACCATGCAAATGTTCTCTAAGCATTTGCCACATTTCTATCATACATTTCTCCAAGTCCACCAGCTCCCAACTTATGTTCCCAAGCTCCTGCCTAACGGCATAATATTTTCCCCTACCCCAATTAAATATTTTCTCAGATTGTCTATTCCTTTTCTTCTCCAGTGCTAAGGTAAAGGAGAGAGTCGTGATCATTTTCTCAGAAATGTTTGACACAGAGATCTGATATTTTATTTGATTAATTTCACAATACAGTTCAAGTATAGCCTCTCCTCTGGTTGCCCTCGCTATATAGAAACTGATAAAAATGAATTTCTGGAAAAATGACATTATTTTTATTTCTATGCCCTGCTCAACTGTAATCTAACACATGAATAGGTTAAGTCATCATTTTGTTTACAAGACCAGTTTCAACAGAACCATCGAGTTAAAAGGCAAAGAAACAGACTCTTTGGCCCACTGAGTCCATGCCAACCATCAACTACACTAACAAGGTTAATGGTTCTCCACTTAACAAATTATTTTCATTGGTGTTAACATTTTGTGGTAAATTATTTTCTGGGTTACTTCTGAAAAATAACCTACTTTTAACTGACATTGAAATGAACCATAAAAAGTGCATGAAATCTGGCCGCTGAGTTACCCGGTGTGCAAATTATAGATGTTTCATAGAAAGTGAGCTTCTCAGAAAGCAGATTTACCATAAATTCCCTGCCATCTACAGATTAATATGTTCCTTTGTAGAAGAGTATAATTATGTCTTATATCCCAAGATTGCAAATCGTTGGTAGCCACGTCATGTTCTGCTAATTTTATTGAAATTGGGAAAGCCATGCATATTTTCCAGCATTTTCATGGATGTGCAGTATTCTTCATTAAAGAGAGGGCAAGGAATCTGGTTGCATCAGCAGTTAACCACAATTTAAAAACAAGAGAATAGGCACCAATGTATATTCTGGAAATGAAATCACAAATAGGTCCTTTTGAAAAGTGAATGTATTTTTGAAGCTGTATATTTCTTGTAGTTTAGGACTGAGCAGCTTTTTGGGTTCTACTGCTTTATTCCTGCACTGACCATTTGCAGATTTGCTCTGTCAACTTCGTAGCACCTCCACAGCAAGTGACATTAACATAAACTGCGCTGGCATGGTATTATGCAAATTTTAATCATCACTTTTAACTGGTACTTATCAATTCAAAAGATCATT
Source organism: Narcine bancroftii (assembly GCF_036971445.1). NCBI lineage: Eukaryota > Metazoa > Chordata > Chondrichthyes > Torpediniformes > Narcinidae > Narcine > Narcine bancroftii. The sequence goes on from NC_091475.1 coordinate 157,052,210, forward strand.
AGTGTATTTCGCGTGTATTATATGTCTATAGAAAACTCAAATTTATTGTCAGAGTACATATGCGATATCACACACAATCCTGAGATTCTTTTTCCTGCGGGCCAGACAGAATTTCTACTTAACAGTAGTGCTAAAAATTGTACAAGGGTACTCAAGAAAAGTTATGTATTAAAAAAAATGTAAGCAAAGAATGTAAATAAACTGACTGTGCAATACAGAAAATAAATATTCAATGATAAAGCTTGTGCAAAGTAAGAATCCTTAAATGGGTCTTTGATAGAGTTTGTTGTTGAGGGGTCTGATGGTGGAGGGGGAGCAGCTGTTCCTGAACCTGGTGGCGTTAATCTTGTGGCGCCTACAGCTGTTTTCTGATGACAGCAGCGAGAACGGAGCTTGTCCTGGGTGGTGTGAATTCTTGATGATTGTTGCTGCTCTCCAATGGCAGTGTAGATTTTCATGATGGTAGGAGAGTTTAGCCTGTGATGTACTGGGCTGTGTCCACTACGTTTGGCAGGACTTTCCACTCAGAGGTATTGGTCATGATGCAGCCAGTCAGTACACTTTCCACTACACATCTGTAAAAGTTTGCCAAGGTTTTCAAGGTCGTACCAAACTTCTGCAAACCCCCGATGAAGTAAAGACTCTGACATGTTTTCTTCAAGATGACATTTGTGTTTTGAAATAAGCAAAAATGTATTGTTTGTTAATGTTAACAATTTGATTTATAATTTTCAAAATGAACATTTGTCTGATAATTAATAGATTTGCAATGTAAATTTTGAGATTTTGCTTATCATTTCTGTAAGAGCCGAAGACTTGCTTCTTACCTGTTTTGTGGCCTAGGGTGCAGGCGGTGTCCAGGGTCTGTAGGACTCTTCCATTGGCTGCATGCATGAGGGCCAGCACTGTTTACGGAGCAGGAGCATGATAGCACGTGCATGGTCGGCTTGGCCCCACTGCTAGTGGCTTCAGCCAGGGCCTGCGTGTTTGCCAGTGTGCATGTGCCGTCACATGCACGCTTGGCTCATTGCCGGAAGCAAGCTGTTGGAGCCAGGGCCAGCGCGTTCTTCATTGAGCATGCACGGGGGCTTTGCGCGCATTGAAAAGGAGGTTCGTGTACCCGTGTCATCAGTTGAGCGATTCGAGGAGGGCAAGTTAGGCATCAATAATTTCTCTCGACAGTTACGTTACATGATTGTTTATATGGATGTTTCGTATTAAGGATAACTATATTATTAGACATTTCAGAAAATGTTAAAGAAGATGGTTACAAGTTTTGCATTAAAATAAAGGATTTAAATGCAACTGAACTTGTATTAGAAATAATTGAAAACCCGTCACAGACAAATGCCTCACTTAGCCTCCAACCAACTATTTTATTGATCGACGTCGCTACAATTTCTTTACCATTGTGATTAGATTTATCATTCCTTCAAAGTTCTTTCCTTCATGAATGGCAGCAGATCTTTTGCTTAGCAATTAGAAGCGTAATCAAATTGTATTTTCTCATGATTCAGATTTAGCATAAAATGTAATCTTCCAAGTTTGGGAAGCAGAGATATACTTTTCATTAGATGAAGGCTAATCTTTTCATCAGTGGTATCCCCAAATTCAAGAGACAACTTGTTCCACAAGTTATCTGCCTTGTCACTTGTAAAGCAAAACTGTGTATCAAAGTCAGCAATAGTCACTCAGGCAACGGGAAAGGATGCAAGAAAATATCTACACTTCCGTAACCATGAATTAACAGAGTGAAATTTTGGCCTATACAAGTCCAATCTTTAAATGGTCTTATCTGAGAAACTGTTCGTAAACTGAAAATTCGCAAAGACCCATTGACTACTATTGGAGGCTACTATCTTCGTATATCTGAAGATTTGTGTGATTGAATTAGATTACTGAATTGAATAAAAACAATGCTGGAGAAACTCAGCAGGTCAAATTAGTACCAAAGGTGAAGACATAAAGGACACCATTTGACCTGCTGAACTTCTTCATCATTGTAGTTGTTTTACTTCAACCATGGTGTCTACAGAATTTTGTCATTTGCTACTGAATTGAATAAGTTTGTTTGTTAATTATATAGTAAAACCAATGAAATAAAAAAGGCAGTAAAAATTCAGCCAAAGATTTTCATATGTGGGTCTGTTGTTAAACTCCAGATTCTGCATAAGGTCAGCCAGCACCCCACTTTGGAGATAAAGTGGTATTGCAGATTTTTATTCAATTGATACTACTCAGCATATGTTACAAAACACTACTTGAGAATTAGTTAATTAAAATTAATAGTCACAACACACAGGAGTTTATTTGGTCCTTACTGGCTCTCAACACCAACCAATGATTCCAGCTCCCTTTGTCTCTGCATAAAATCCTACACATTTTTTTAAATATTCAGGTCCGTATCTGAAGTAAATATTTAATTTACTTGCACAGTCCTTTCAAGTAATGCACTGGATTACAACTCATATCATAAATATTCACTTCATTCAACCAAGAAAAAAAAGAAGTCCCCATTTCCATTGCTATCATCTGAAAAGGCAGTTGAAGTTTTGGATGACTGTCACCAACCCTATCTGAAAGAACATCCCACACCGGTGCATCTTTCTCTCATTACTGCATTGCAGTGCCAACCTAAATTTCATTTCATCCCTGGAGTGGGCCAAAGCCATAACCTTCCTGATCGAGATGCAAGTTATTTCTAATCAAGCGGTTACTTGTGCCAATCCCCCAGTTAATTACAGGTACACTCTGCTTTACAAAGGTAGAGCGTTCCTGAGAAACTGTTCGTAAACTGAAAATTTGCAAAGCAAAGACCCATTGACTACTATTGGAGGCTATTTTTGTAAAAGCAAAAACCTATTATAAACCCATTATAATTTATTCATAAAACAAACATGGATTTCTTCATATAAATAAATTTTCATAAAGTGAGTACCTTCATAAAATGTGGTTTATGTGTATTTTAAATCTACATCCTTTGATTACTGTTTTGGCATCTGGAAGCATTTTCTCTAATATCTTCATTTAAAACATCTCATAATTTTGATCACTTCTATAATCTATCCCCTGAACCTCTGCTCCAAAGAGAACAATTCCAGTTTCTCTAATTTCCCCACATAGTTGATGTCTAAAATTCTTGGTACAGAGAGCACACTCTTATTTTCAAAAGGAGAATTCCATCTCAATTTAGTGATTTATTCAAAGAAACTGTCTTGCATTGAAAAGACTTTATAGCTTAAAAATTCAGGGGTGTGTGTGTGATGTCAGCTAATACATTGGAGAGGGTATTGCTATGTAGAGTGTACTATCCTATAAGTCAGCATCGATGCTGATTATAACTACCTCATGACTGCAATAATGCTAAGTCATTAACCTGTTTTATGTCAATGGTCATTGCAATAATTAGTACCCAAGGAATGTCCATATGTGGTAAAATGTAAGCTCTGTACAGCTATGACTGAACCGCCTTAGAATGAGACGATGTCCATGTGTTATATGAAGAAACCACTTGAATTTTAGATCTCACTCTTATCAAATTGTGTGCCTTGACTCTGTTCTTTTGACTTTGTAAGTGAACTAGTGGAATTTCAAACTATCCTCAAAGTTTCTCCAATGGCCACAGGAAGGGTGCAAAGTCAGCAATCAGTCCACCGTGTTTGAGCCCTTGAATGAGTGCCGAGTTCAAGCAATTGAAACTCGACTGCCATGGAGACAATTAAATAAGAACTAACCACAACCTTGACAAGCTGCGTATATGGAGAGGGCACAGGGTACAAGTCCTGGTTAGAATGAGGCCTGACAGGTTTAATCCTGATTGACAAGGGCACTAAATTTCTTTAATTTTATTGGCATATTCTTATCATGTCAATCGTGGTTTTATTACCAATAGAGGTGGAATGTATTGCAAGCATCCAAAAGGTACAATGCACTTGACCAGATTCAAGGACAGTTTCTTTCCTGCAAGGCTCCTGTAACAACCTCAAAGCAGTAATACAACATGGCCTTTGCTCTTTATCAAGTGATCTCTGTACTTTTGCACTGTGTCTTGCTCATTAAGATGTGTTCTGGTCTGCTCGTAAAACAACTTGCATCTTTGGTACATGCGATAATAAATTTAAACTTGAATGATGTCACTAATCTTCATTAAAGAAATAGGGTAGATACCTTGTTTGTTTATTTTTTATTTTATATGTATTTATGGTAATAATTAAATATTAATGGTTTAGCTTAGTGTGATTTAAATAAAGTTATTATTTCTTTGTTTTTCTTAACATAAGCTATAGGAATAAATCTCAAGTATTTTTAAATTACATTGATTATGTTGAGACATTTAAGACCAGTGAAATGGGTTTTTGACTGCACAAGATGTCAAGGGCTGCCACTGTTTCTTGGGACAAGGTGCAGAGACCTGGTTGCCAGTTCTAGCCATTCTGGTCACCGAACACACAAAGGCCTCAATAATTGGGAGATTCATGTCTGCAAAACACTGGGTCAGTCAGGGTCAGATGAGTGATTGTCCAGTTCACTGAGAAACTTTGGCACTTTTGGCTCTCATCAAAGTGAGAGCTGAGGCTTTCCAGCTTGATCAGGTTTTCCAGAAGAGTTTTGTAGATGGGAGCATCAGCCCACTACTTTGGTCGAGACTCTGTTACCTTTCAGAGCTTTGCTTCTCAGCTCCAGGATGAGCACAGCTGGCATATAGAATTTATTTTAAAAAATCAAAAGTAGACTTCATTCGCAATAACTTATTTACACAAGGAAGGCCATTCAAAGTCTCTTCCCACCCTTAGTTTCCTATTCAAACATTTCCATCATTGTACATTGTGACATTCATTTATATTTACACCATTATCTCCACTTTGGTGCCCTGTTGCATGACAGGCTTCCACTCGGTCCCAGCCCCTCAATGACTGGTAACAGAAGGACTCTAGACTGCAGCCCTTCCCCGGAGTGCCGTCGCATTGGCTGCACCAAGCCTCAGTGTATCCCTCAGTGTGTCCCTCTGAAGCCTGGAATACATTAGTCAGCAGTGTGCTGAAAGAGCAACAGGTTTCAGGCAAACCAAAGGGCGTTTTTCACAGAGCTGATGATCTTCCAACAGTTCTGAATGTCTGACTCTGTGTCCATCCCCAGGAAAAGCCCATCATTCCTCTGTCATGCTGCTGCTGAGGATGAACCATGACAAACACCTTCACATCCTTCTCCACACACAATTAGCAATGCTGCAAAGTGGTCTCCACTCCACTGCAGTCATTTCAGGGGAAAACAGGTATTATGGATGATATTCCCATTGAACAGGAGAGGGGTCCTCTCACCACTAGCCAGGCCAACCCCTGGTGCTTGTTTGTGAGCATTTGTGATGAGGCATTCTGCCAGACGACCTGGACGATCTGTTCCAGGAACCACCCTACCATGTCGACTCCTCATCTCTCAGAGTCTGCAGGACGCTCTGTGCTGACCACTGCCTGATGGCCTTGTGGTCAAATGTGTTGGCCTGGAAAAACATTTCCACTACGGATAGGTGATGTAGCAAAATCTAGCTGACTGTGACATTGTGCATCAACGAGGCCAGGCCCATCCTTCTCAATCCCTGGACAGGTAGACCCTCAATACAGTGGCACTTAATGCCCTCGTACTTTGGATCCACAGCCTGATGCAGCCACACACCCAAATGAGGGCCAAGTTGGGGACGTCTTACCATCCACCCCCCCCCCCCATTGTCTGGTGACTTGTACATGGCGATACTTCGCACCCTTTCCACCTTGAATATCCATATGAACCAAAAGACTACTCCAGGAACTGTGAGGGTAGAGATTCAGGGAATGGGACACACCTGCGCCACATTCAGCAATAGCAAGAGCACCTCACAACATATGATCAGGTTCTTCCCCATTATTGAAGGGAAAGTGCAGCACCCAAGAACCAATTTCTGGAAAACCTTTGCGATCCGCTCTGACCAATTTTTGTTGAACATCTCAGCACCTCCAAACTAGATGCCCAACACCTTCAGGTATTCAGATAGGAATGTGAAGGAGATGGTGAACTAGTCAGACTAATTTTCAAAGAGCATACCCTCGCTCTTCTTCCAGTTTACCCTGGTGCCCAGAGTGGACTCAAAATGGCTGATCAGTCTAAAGACTAATCATATGTCCGAACAGTAAACGGTAACGTTGTCCATGTACAGGGAGCTCTTGACTCGTGTGCCTCCACTGCCTGGCAATCTTACTCCTCTTGTGCCCTCATCCTTCCTCATGGATTCACCAAAGGGCTTCATACAGCACACAAATAAGATTGCAAAGAGTAGGCAACCCTGCCTGACTCAATGAGTAAACTATTGGTTTCCAGTGGCATAGCTAGGGGGAGTGCAGGGTGAGCGACTGCTCCCCTGCCTTTTCAGCTCGGCAGCACCCCCGACCCCACGCATCATATATTTTTGAACTGTGCTGCGAGACTATGGTATTTGCAGCAGATACCGTGACCTCACAGTTCAAAAGCTTGGGCCACTGAATCCCTCACCCTACACCAGAGCTCCCAACACCTGTCTGGTGTCTGTGTGCGGTTGGCCAAGGGGAAGGTTCAGACTTGGATTTGGGAGGTGCAAGCTCTGGTCACCTGAGCGCCCAAGTCCCAACTCTGAACCCTCCCTTCAGCATACACTGGAGCTCCTGACACCCAACTCTGAATCCACCCAACTCTGAATCCTCCCCTTGGCCTACACCAGAGCTCCATTTCAAACCACAGGCAACAATCACGGAAAGGAATATACAACTGTCTACACAACCCCTCCCCCCAAAAAAAAACCTGAGGTGCTGTACATTACAATAGTTCAACAATGAACAGCCAGTCCAGTTTAATCTTGATATTTTGGATTGGGCTTACAAGTACACCTGGAGAGTATTACATGGTAGCCATTGGTGGAAGTTGATGCTTGGGGTACTTCAGCTTGAGAGGATGTGCCATCCGTGGTCTCAGGGGTGCACCATTTGTTTCAAGGGTTGCTACTGAGGGAGCCCTGCCTACCCTGGATTCGCGTTCCAGATCCTGGCTTGTAGTCTCATCAGGAATGATTCAGGATGGGGGAGGCTGATTTGTAGTTTCATCAGGAATGGTTCGGGATGCGGGTGGCTCCCTTATGGGTAGGATGTGTCCACAGTTTCTCCGATACACCCTTCTTTCTGATTTTACCAGGCATGACCTGAGCTCCTGGCAGCTCATTTTAACTATGCCCATGTGGTTGTAGCCCTGTGACCCCATTATCTGATGACTTGATCATGGCAATCCTTGGAACCCTTTCCACCTTAAATATCCATATGAACCAGAAGACTACTCCAGGAACTGTCAGGGTAGAAATGCAGGGGATGGGACACACCTGTGCCACGTACAGCAATAGCAAGAGCACCTCACACTAGATGATCAGATGATCGCTGATATTGACAGGAAAGCACAGCACCCAAGAGCCAATTTCTGGCAGACCTTTGCGATCCGATCCGACCAATTTTTGTTGAACATCTCAGCACCTCCAAACCAGATGCCCAACACCTTCAGGTATTCAGATCAGACTGTGAAGGAGATGGTGAACTAGTCAGACCAATTATCAAAGAGCATTGCCTCGCTCTTCTTCCGGTTTACCCTGGTACCCAATGTGGACTCAAAATGGCCACAGGTGCTGATCAATCTGAAGACCATCATGTATCTGAACAGTAAATGGCAATGTTATCCATGTATAGGGAGCTCTTAACCCAAGTGCTTCCAGTACAAAGCAATCTTACTCCTCATCTGCCCTCATCCTTCCTGATGGATTCAGCAAAGGGCTTCATACACATACAAATAAGACTGCAAAGAGTGGGCAACCCTGCCTGACTCCAGACTTGATGAGGAAGCTATCTGCTTCCCACCCATTGATTTGGACTGCGCTACCAATATCCCTGTAAAGCAGTTTTTATTAGGTGGAATCAGGAACAGAGGCTGCCAATGCAGACAGAGGACACCACTCAGAGGAATCCAAACCACTGACTACTCCCTATTTAAAATACCAATATGCAGGCTAGCTTTTAGTTTTGCAAGCTATCTTTAATTGCTGCAAGCCATTAATTAAATTCTGTCAACTGCTGAGTTGGTAACCCAATGAATAGCCCAGTACATGCTGAGTCAATGCAGCAATTATGTAAATTAATTCATATAATTGAGCAGGCAGTACAATGTTCTAATGTCTCGGTGCTATGTAGGAGTTATGTATTTGGTATCATTCCTGTGTGTGTGGTCACTCGCATAATACTTCATGTTATCAAGCTGTTATACCCCTCCCCCAAATATCCACTGAGAGATCTTTTGCCATTTTTCATCAGTAGAACAGTTAGAATTACAAGGCTTTCATACCATTGGTTGATAGTGATTTGTTCCAGATGCCAAATTGGTGTTTCTTAATTAATTTTGTCTTGCATAATCAGTGCCTGGAAGTGTTATTTGTCTTTGGTCCTCTGGAAGATTTAGCTCTTCAAAATTATTTACAATTTTCCCTGAAAGAATGATCACTTCACCATGCCCTGTAAAAGTTCAAGCTATGTCAGCAACTATTTCTAATATTCCCCTGACCTCATCATTGCTTCTCAAACTAATGAAAATATCATTGACCTTTTTCAGATTTTAATTCCCTTAGTAAATCTCCTCCCATTGCTAATAGCTCCAATAACCCTTTTTCATCACTAGTTTCTCAGTACTGACATATTGTTGAATTATTTGCTCTGATGTTAATATTCTTTTTAATATGAGTCACTTTAAATTGTACACCTAAGAAATTAAAAAGATGAAGTTCAACAAATTCCTCTCCTAAATCCAACCATGACAAGATATAATCTGTAAACTGCCACTTATTTCTCGTAAGTTATTATCACAAAGCCCCTCATCCCAACTCAACCATGCCAACCAAATTGGCATTTTGGGTTAGTCCCTTTGCCTCCATTTTGCCCACACCTTTCTAATTGTAAATTCCGAATGCTCAAACACATTTTGAACTATGCCACTGATTTCCTGCCATTATTGCCTGCTCTTGTTCCCTTTCCAGAAGAGGTTTCTATCTGTTCAGCAATACCCAACACCCTGGTTATTAGGCCATTATTTCAAGGAGCCCAAATATCCAAGAAGGAATGTACAATGCTAATTTATGCTTCACCGTGCTCCCAATGTTCTATTGCTGGGAAGATGCTGGAATCTATAATCATGGACGAATTTGTTGATCATTTGCAGATGTTTAATATAATCAAAACAAATCAACATGAGTTTATGAAATACAAATCATGTTTGATGAATATGTGGGAGTCCTTTGAGGGGAACCTGTAGATGTGATACTGTTGGGTTTTCAAGAAGGCATTTGGTAAAGTGCCACTTCAAATGCTGGTGCACAAAACAAGATAGCAAAGAGTGTGAAAGCATGGACTAGAGATTAGTGATCATCTAGACCAGGGGTGTCAAACTCAAATTCACCGAGGGCCAAAATTAAAAACTTGGACTAAGTCGAGGGCCGAACTAAATATTCATTGAAAATTTTCAACAACATCTGCATGTTTTCTCTCAACATATGTAATGTTAAACTTTTTCTTATTAAAATAAATGTTTAATAATAGTTTTGGTTAAACTCTTTCCATAAGAAGCATGAACAAATAAGAAATGAAATATTCAATAAATAATATTTCTCTCTAGCCTTTAAGCCAAGGATCGCATGTTGCCGAGAAGCATGCCAGGGAGCGGAGGTCTGCAGGGAGTCCTCCCCAGCCCAGCCAGCAAACCCGAGCGGCATCCCCCCCCCCGCCCCCTCTCCCTCCTCTGCCCCCGCCTCCACCTGCCGCAACCGCCGCCAAGAACCCAAGGAGTCCCCGCTGGTCTCGCCATCTCACCGGGAATACCGTGAGAGCGGTAGAACTCGTCCGCGACCTCCACCCCAGCGGAAAGTCCGATGCCCAGCAGCACCTGCCCACAGATGAAGCTCAAGGAGACGCGGAGGTGACCCACCACGTCCAGCCACATGGAGCTAGGCGGCGGGTCCGTTGTAGCTAGGCGGCGGGTCCGTTGTATCGGCGCCGCTGTGAATATCTAATTAACTTTCCCGTTAACTATATCGGTGTACTGCTGTGCCTGCTGTGGAAGTGCTAAAAACTACTATGGTAGTACTTGCTGCTGTGCATGCGCTATACTTGCGCGACGGCCAGCGGGCCAACTCTAATATATATTTAATATGATCTTGCGGGCCAAATATAATTATATCGCGGGCCAAATTTGGCCCGCGGGCCAGAGTTTGACATGTGTGATCTAGATGAATGGTTTTCATCTTTTCTTTCCACTCACATACCACTTTAAGTAATCCCTATGCCATCAGTGCTCTGTGATTAATAAGGGACTGCTTTAAGGTGGTATGTGAGTGGGAAGAGAAGGTTGAGAATCACTGCTCTAAACCCAATTGTTACTGAAATATTTTGCTTGAGAAAAATTGTCACTGGCCTATTTCCTTTGAAGTTAGGAAACCATGCACATAATGAGTCAATGAGGTACAATTAAAACAGTGGTTTTCAAACTGTTTCATTCAACCCACATACCACCTTAAGCAATCTCTTACTAATCACAGAGCACCTATGGCATAGGGAATACTTAAGGTGGTATGTGAGTGGAAAGAAAAAGATTAAGAACCATTGATCTAGCAAACCTGCCCACCAGGATATTGGTCCCCCTCCAGTTCAGGTGCAGCCTGTCCTTTTTGTACAGATCAAATCTTCCCCAGAAGAGATCCCAATGATCCATAAATCTGAACCCCTGCCACCAACTCTTCAGCCACATATTCATCTGCCACACCTTCTTGTTCCTACCCTCTCTGGCACATGTCACAGGCAGCAATGCTAAGATTACCACCCTTGAGGTCCTACTTTTTAAACTTCTTTCCTAACTCCCTATATTCCCTCTTTAGAACATTACTCCTATCTATGTCATTGGTCCCCACGTGGACCACAACATCTGACTGCTCACCCTCCAGAATGCTATCAACTCTATCAGAGACGACCATAGCACCTGGGAGGCAACATATCATATGGGACCCCCAATTTTGTTCATAGAACTTCCTATCTGTCCCCAATTACCATAGCTCTCCTCTTCTCCCCACTTCACTTCTGACCCGGGGGCCAGCCTCTGTGCCAGAGATACAACCACCACGGCTTGTAGATCATACCCCCAAACAGTATCTAAAACAGCATACTTGCTCTTTCTGCCTCTTCCCCTTCTCTCTCCTGACAGTCACTCAGTTGTCTGTCTATAACTAAATCTGCCTCCCTTAAGATCTGAAGTGCATCAGATTCAGTTCCCTAATTCACTTTGTTAGGATCTGCAGCTGGATTCACTTTTTGCAGGTATAGTCTGTAATGCTATCAATTAGATCCAACAGACCAGAAGTCAAGATTAATAGGCTTTAATCACTATAAACTTAGTCATATCTTACATGCTGTTGGCCCAATTCCAAGGCAGTACTGACTTTATTAAGAACCCTGGAGGGGAGGGATACAGTATCAGGGAGCAAACCAACCAGTTCAATGTCTGTACACAATGTTCCACCACAAAGTCATCAGAAACAAACATCCTGTCCCCAACTTCCCACATCCTACAACCAGAGCACTGGACTGTCCTAACTACTCCCTCCATTACTTACTCATAAGTTAATTAAATTAATTAAAGAAACTTACTACCCTCACCTCACTGAGAGCAAGCTCTTCCTCAGCCTCTGCTCTCTGAAGCCTTTCAAGTCAAAGCTTCACTGAACCACCCACTCAATGGCATCTCCTCTTTAGCTACCCCTTTTTTTGTCCCTGGCAATTATGTCAATTGCTCACTCACACAAATCAACATTTTGCTTAACCCTTTGCCCTCTGTGCTCTTTTTAAATGGTCTAACACTCACCTCTGCCAAGACTTTCACTCCTCCTCCGTCACTCCTGTGATCCAAAATGCCTGGGTCCCAACTATATGCTCTTTTTTAACCTGCCTCCCTTCCACTCACCTCTCTGCCAAGACTTTTGCTCCTCCTCTGACGCTCCCGTGATCCAAAAGAAAACTGGCAGATAAATTTCAATCTGGAGAAGTGTGAGGTGATGCATTTTGGAAGGACAAACCAGGAGGCTGAGTACAGGGTTAATGGTTAGGTTATTTAAAAGTGTGGGTGAACAAAGGGACCTTGGGGTTCAAATCCATACATCCCTCAAGGTCGCCACACAGATTGATAGGATATCAAGAAAGCCTTTGGGATGCTGGAATCTATTAATAGGGGGATTGAGTTCAGTAGAGAGGTCACATTGCAACTCTACAAATCTCTAAGGCCACACTTAAAAATATTGTGTTCAGTTCTGTTCACCTCATTAAAGGAAGGATGTGGAAACCATGGAGAGGGTGCAGAGGAGATTTACCAGGATGTTGCATGGATCAGGGTTGGCACCAGAAGGTATGTTAAAGGGGGCATTTTTGAGGGGGGATTTAATTAGCCGGGGGAGGGGGTTTGCTGGCAGGGAACTACCCATTGTTAACACCATCCGCTCCTGCAACGTGGGGCATGAGGGCACTTTTTTGTTGAGTCAAGCATGCTTGTGACAGGGCCAGGGGCGGGCAGAGGGCCATTAGCCCTACTGACACAAGAGAGAGTGGGGTGGGTCTGATGGCCAGGGATGGCCACAACTGTATGGGAGGCCCACAGCACTTAGTTTTGGGGGAAATGCTCATGGATGCCCCCCCCCCACACCTGACGCTGACCCTGGTCTGGATTGGGAAACAAATCTTATGAGGCAAGGTTAACACAGATGGAGCTTCTTTCTTTGTAAATGAATGAGAGGAGACTTGATAGAGGTCTACAAGATTATGAAAGGCAAAAACAGGGTGGTCACCCATCACCTGTTTCCCAAGGCAGGATCAGCAAACACCAGAGGACATCAGTACAAAGTTAAGGGAGAGAAGAAACATCAGGGGTAAGTTTTTTTTTTAAAAACACAGAAAATTGTGAGTGCCTGTAATGCCTTGCTGGGGATGGTGGTGGAGGATGAAACATTGGGGGAACTTAACTCTTAGACAGACACATGGATGAAAGAAAAATAGAGGGTTATGGGGTGGGGAGGGTTTCTTTTTCTATGTTTTTTTTTGGGAAGGATGTATGGGTCGGCACAATATTGAGGGCCTAAGAGCCTGTGTTGTGCTATGTTCTATATAACCCCTTTAAATATTTGTACTATACCTGTACCTAAATTTGTCATGACACAACAGAACGTAGTCCAATTTGCATAAGCATTGAGATCCTCTTCTCCAAAGGCTCAAATTTCCATGGTTTAAGTTGGCCCTGATTACACTGCGTAACCATAGGTTACATTCAGTTCCCCGTGTGAAAGCTCCCTGCATGGTCATTATTCTATCCAATATGTACATGTGTGTTGTGACGTTAGAATCAAAACATCTTGTATGTAACATAAATGCAGCAGCACCCCAAAACTAAAATCATTCTGAGGCTAAAACAACTGAGACTATATTCCTAACTCTTCAACACTTCCACAATTCAATAAAAAGTGGATAAAAGTAATGCAGATTGGATTAGCATGCTATTATACCTGCCTGTCTGCTTTCATGCTGTTCCACCACATGGTGTAAGGTGACAGCAAGGATCTATTGTGAGACGCATGCAGTGGAATAAAATACAACGTAATGTAATACAGTTGATAGGGGTATGGTTTGTTGACTTTCATTATTCTGGGAATTGAGTTCAAGAGCCATGAGGTAATGTTGCAACTCTTTAAAACTCTTAGACCACACCGAGTATTGCATTCAGTTCTGGTCATCTCATTACAGGAAGGAAGTAAATGCTTTCGAGAGGATACAGAGGAGATTTACCAGGATGTTGCCTAGATTGGAGAACATGTCATATGAAGCAAGGCTCTCAAAGATAGGGCTTTTCATTTTGGTGCATCAGAGGATGAGAGGCACCTTAACGGGTGTCTAAGATTATGAGGGGCATAGATAGCATGGAGAGCCAGTGTAGCGAGTGCTACAGCAGAGAGCAGAAGAACAACACACACCCGGTGTGATTGTAGTCAAGACCACTTTTATTGCTCTCCCTTCCCTTGCTTACATAGGCCCAACTTCCTCCCATTGGGCCTGGTTTTCCCACTGTTGAAGACGAAAGTGATATCACTGGTCGGTGTTCCCATCAATGTTCGCTGTTTTTCGCCATGTGGGCTGTTGGCCAGGAAGAAAGGCCATTAATCCACATGGGCTTTATGAGATCGCCGTGTACGTCCACCTCGGGTCGGGGGCTGCTACATGACCCCCACCCCTCCCAAGAACTGGCGATCTGGGCGCTGTCCTTTGATTTTGGCATCCTGCCTCTGCATCACGAGACTGCATGGTGACTGGTTGGCTAGTGTCCAGGTGTGCTGGTTTGAGGAGGTCTCCTCCTTACTGCCAACGTCCAGCACGCATGTGGATCTATTGTGCCTAGTCAATCGGTGAGGCCCTCGTATAGTCACTGCAGAGGCATGCGGTGTGCTCCCCACTGCACAAAGACGTATTTGCATGTCTTTAGATCTTTGGGGATGAAAGTTTTGGGTTGACCATGTGGTGAAGGTTGTATCAGGGCTAAAGTGCCTAGTCGTTCTCTCAGTTTTTCCAACATCGCTGCAGGTGGTTCTTTTGGGTCCTTGACAGCGGCCAAGAACTTCCCCAGGACGGCTAAGGGCGCACCATATACTAGTTCTGCCGCCAAGGCATTGAAGTCCTCTTTTAGTGTTGTGTGGATCCCCAGAAGGGCCCACAGTGGTTCATCCATCCAATGTAGTCCCTTGAGTTGAGCCATCAGAGCCGGCTTCAGATGTCTATGGAATCGCTTCACTAACCTGTTGGTCTGGGGGGGTGATGTACTGTCATGTGGTGGATTTGGGTTCCCATAAGTTTAGCCAGTACTGTCCAGAGCCCCGAGGTGAAGTGCGCACCCCTATCTGAAGTCATGTGTTCTGGGACTGAATCTTGGCACTCAGGTCTCGGTCATTGTCTCTATAAGTGAGACCATTTCAGGCCATCTCGTGAAGCGATTGACCATCAACAAAAGGTATCTTGTCTCATGGGAGACCGCCAGTGGTCCTACAATATCTATGGGGACATCGCTGAACCTTCATCGTGCTGGCTTTAACATTTGGGGTGGGGGGGGGGGGTCCCTTGATATGCGACTGTTCCTTCAAAGCCTGGCAGAGTGTGCTGGTCTTGGCCCATTGACTGACCTGCTTTTGGAGGCTTTGCCAGACAAATCTGATGGGTACCATCTTGACGGTAGTCCTGATGGCCATGTGCAGCAGATTATGCACCGCATCAAAAACCTGCCGTCTCCAGGCTGCTGGTATGCTGGGGCAGGGTTTGCTGGTGGGTATGTCACAAAAGAATGTCTGGGTACCTGGGCTGATGCTGATGTCCTCTACCCCGAGTCCTGAAACTGCCATCTGTACACAGGAATCTTGGGATCTGCCTGCTGTGCCTTGGCCAGGGCTGTATCATCTACCCCCTGGAAAGGGATCTCGATGGATTGGATCGCCGGCTGTGACAGTGCATCAGCCACCACCATATTCCCAGCAATATGTTCAATGTCTATGATGAACTCAGGCATGTAGGACAGGTTCCTCTGCTGCCTGGTCAACTATCGGCCTGACCCTTTATTGAAGGTGAAGGTTAATAGCTTGCGAAAACCTTAAATTGCCTTGCCTCCAAAAAGTACCTGAAGTGTTGGACCACAAGGTACAGTGCCAAGCGTTCACAGTCGAAGGCACTGTATTTAAGTTCAGGTGGCTGGAGATGCCTGCTAAAGAAAGCCAGGGGCTGCCACTGCTTCTCAATCAACTATTCAAGTACACCCTCAACCGCTAGGTTGGAGGCGTCTACTGTGGTGGCAGTCAGGACCTGTCCTGGGGTGTACCAGAAGCATGGTTTGGCCAGTGCATCTTCTGCCTTCTGAAGTGATTCCGATGTTTCTCTGTCCCAGGTAACCTCTTTTTACTTCCCCGCCATTAGTGCGAACAGGGGTCGTATGATGCGGGCTGCCACCGGTTTTAAGCGGTGGGAAAAAAAACATTGATAACACAGGTGAATTCCTGGAGGCCCTTCACCATGTGGGGTTTGGTGAAGTGCCTGACAGCCTCTACCTTTTCAGGCAGGGACATTGCCCTGTGTTTGTTAATTTTGTGGCCCAGGAAGTCTATTGTCTCTACCCCGAACTGTAATTTGGCTAGATTGCTTGTTAGGCCAAAGTCGCTCAGGCGGGTGCACATTTGTCTTAGTTGGGCCGTGTATTCCTTGCGATTGCACTGGCTATCAGGATGTTATACTGGTAAATGAACGCAAACATGAGGTCCATCAGCCTCTGGAAGGTCTAAGCTGCATTTTTGAGCCCGAAAGGCATTCTTAGAAACTCAAACAGCCCACAGGGGGTGATGATAGTGGTTTTAGAGATGTCATCAGGGTGGACTGGGATCTGATGATAGCCCCGGATGAGGTCGACCTTCGAGAATATCCGTGTCCCCTGTAGGTTTGGGGTGAAATCCTGTATATGTGGCACAGGATGCCTATCCGGTGTGGTGGCTTCACTGAGACCATGGTAGTCTCCACATGGCCTTCTCCCTCCTGCTGCCTTTGGTACCATGTTCGGGGTGGGGGGGGGGGGTGGGGGAGAAGTCCCAGGGACTGTCGGAACGCCGCAAGATTCCCAGCTCCTCCATCTTTTTAAACTCCTCTTTCGCAAGGTTAAATTTCTTGGGAGGAAGGCGGCACACCATGGCGTGGAGTGGGGGGCCCTCTGTCAGGATATGGTGCCATATCTAGTGCTTGGGCACTGCTGAAATAAAGTGTAGCACCATGATGGAAGGGAATTCCGCCAGTTCGCATAAGAAATCATTGTCAGACACCATGACAAAGTCAAGGTGGTGGGGGTGGGGGGGGTGCGGTTGGTAAGTTAGCTTCACCCAGAGAGAATGTCTGGATGGAAGGGCCTGGCATCCACCAACCACCGCCCTTTGAGATCTACTAGCAGCAAGTGGACCCAGAGGAAGTCTGCACCCAGGAGCTGCTGTGCCACTGCTGCCAGTATGAAAGACTACATGAAGTGGCTGTTGCCAATGCGGAGAGGGATGGTGTGGGTGTTGAAGGTCCTTTTACTGCCACTGTTCGTTGCCCTTAGGGCTGGGCTCAGTTTTCCATTCCGGGTGTCATCGGGAAGAAGGATGTTGATCTCGGCACCTGTGTCGACCAGAAAACGCCATTCTGGGAGGGCGTCCCAGGTGTGGAGGAGGCTGTCTCATTAGCCAACCACCATAGCCATTAGCAACTGCTGGCAATGGTGTTTCCCTGAAATATGCAGGGACAGCAAAGGGAGGCCTCCATTTCCCATCACTGATGATAAAAACAGTACTGGTAGATGGGGGGAGTCCACTTGCCTTTCTGTTGACTATTATGGCCTTGCCGTTCATTGCATGCGGGGCCTAGCCACCTGTTCCACCATGGTACTGCTGTCCCTTTTCGCTCTTTAGAGCACATCCGCTTGGGTGGTAACTCTCCTGGGGTTGTTGAAGTCTTCATCGGCGAGCAGCAGTCTGATATCCTTGGGCAGCTGTTCCAGAAAAACCCACTTAAAAAACAGGCAAGGCTTTTGCCCCTTGGCCAAAACCAGCATGTCGCTCGTGTGGACAGATGGGGCCTTGTCTCCCAAACCATCCATGTGCAACAGTTGGGTGCTGCCCAAAAGTGCAGATTGAAAGCTCTTTGAGGACACTGTATTTGCCTTGTTCTGGAGGCTGCCACTGGAAATCAACAACCCTTGCTGAAGTGTTCTGGTCAAGTGAGCTCACCACATAGTAGTGCTTCATGGCATCATCGCAGGAAGTGGGCATCAGCCTGTTCAAAATACACCAGAGGCTGTGATGTCTGGAACGTTGGCAGCTTCAAGGAAACTGTGTGGAGCTTTAACTGATCAGTCACCTTTGGGTCCAAATCCTGTTTGAATCATTCAGGGTCATCAATGTCGTGAGCACTCCAGCAGAGAGTGGAAGAACGACACACATTCGATGTGACAGTAGTTAAGACTGCTTTTATTGCTCTCCCTGCCCTTGCTTATATAGGCCCAGCTTCCCGCCACTGGGCATGGTTTTCCCACCACTGTTGGCGGAAGTGACATCACCGGCATGCCGGCAGGTTGGCATTCCCATCAATGCCCACTATGCAGGATGTCGGCCGGGAAGAAAGGCTGTAAGCCTGCGCAGGCTTTGTGAGATCACAGTGTTCGTCCGCCATTTTGTGTATTGGGTTGCCTCCTACACCTTTTTCCTGGGATAACAATAGAAAATTCCAGAGGACATTGATTTAACATGAGTGGAGGAAAGTTCAGAGGAAATACCAGAGGTACATTTTTTTTTATTCAGAGAGTGGTGGTTGCATTGTCAGGGATGATGGTGGTGGCATGGACATTCAAATGATGCATAGATAGGCTCATGGATCGAAGAAAAATAGAGGGTT
The DNA here is from genome assembly GCF_036971445.1 of Narcine bancroftii. Classification (NCBI taxonomy): domain Eukaryota; kingdom Metazoa; phylum Chordata; class Chondrichthyes; order Torpediniformes; family Narcinidae; genus Narcine; species Narcine bancroftii. The sequence continues at coordinate 157,070,764 of NC_091475.1, forward strand.
ATGTGTGTGAGGTAGGTTTTCATTGGTCAGCACAATGTAATGGGCTGAATGGTCTGTATTGTGCTATAAAGTTCTATCTGTCTAGAGAGTCTAGCCATAGGCAGCAGACAAATCGCCAGTATTTTCTGGCACTCTGAGTAGAAATGCATCAGTTTTGTCAGTGGTTCCTTCAAAGGCACCAATTAAATATTGAACAATTCTACTCTTAACAATCCAGCAAAAGGAGAGGAGTCATGTGATGGAGTAGTGGCTGGTTGGGAAAACCAGCCCTCTCCAGAAAAATAGGAAAAAAAAGTTAGGAAAAAGCAAAGCATAACAAAAATAGAGTACAAGTAATAGAAGATAAAAAAATACAGAGAAGAGAAAGAAGATGGCTTCCAAGAAGGAGAAAGTAAGAAAAAAAATAAAAAAGTCACCGAAGAAAGAAGACCTTACCGGCAGGAAGGAACTGGACGCTGTGGTGACGAGGAGCACCCGACCCTCGAGGTCAGTGTCTGCCCCACAGAGTCACAGCCCACCAGCCAGTGCACTACAAAAATGGCTCTCGGAGCCAAACAAAAGTGTGCAGTGTGCAATCAAAGGAGAAAGAGGACACCGGTGGGAGGGGGGCTCAGCAGAGGAGCGGGCTGTCACAGACTGAGCAGCTGAGGGACGCCCGACACCAGGGCTCTCAGCTGGAGGATAAGGAAGACAGCAGAAGAGGGTGTGACGAAACAGACGTGGAAGACAGATGGAGGAAAGATCGACAAGAAGACCAACGTCAGGAAGCACAACAGATGAGCAGCCCAGCAGAGGAGGAACAGCAACAAGAGGCCCAACAAAGAGATACAAGCAGCTCATCAGGAAAAACAGAAGACACAGACACAAAGAAGAGAAGAAGAAGACACAAACACAGATACAAACACAGAAGAAGAGGAAGAAGAAGACCAAAATCTTCACAGAGAAATAAAAGGTAAAACTGATGAACAGAATATAGATAAAGTCTTTTTTGAAGAACAAATGAGATCAATAAAAGAATGGTTGTCATTAGAGTTTAATGCAATTAAAAGGAAAATGAAAAGAACAGAAGATAAGATGCAAAGATTAGAACTGGTAATGACAGAAATAGGGAAAAGAGTAGAGAATGTGGAAGAGCGGGAAACGGCTGTAGAAATGGAAGTGAATGACGAGAGAAAAATTGGAAGAAAGTGACAAAAAAATTAGAGACACAAGAGTTGTTATCTCAGAAAATTGATATGTTGGAAAATTATAGTAGGCGAAACAACATAAAAATAGTGGGCCTGAAGGAGGGTGAAGAAGGCACAGACATGAAGGAATTTATAAAAGGATGGATCCCAAAGGTCCTGGGAATGACAGAAATGCAGGAAAAAATGGAAATAGAAAGGCACACAGACACATCAAAAACCAAGATCCATCTTAGTAAAATTGAGATAGATGACAAGAGGCAAGGAATAAAATTAGAGAAGACAATAAACCATTGGAATACAAGGGTCAAAAAATATTTTTTTACCCAGACTCTTAAAGAGGAGGAAGGAATTTAATACAGCGAAATCAACTTTATGGAAAAAAGGTTACAAATTCATATTAAGACATCCAGTCGTGCTTAAAATATTTATACCTGGGGAGCAAAACAGACTGTTCTCGGATCCAGAGAAAGCACAAGAATTCGCAGAACATTTGCAGGACAGGAGAAGAGATGAAGAGATGTAATAAGAATGAAAAACAGTGATAAAGTATATATAAAGATGTAAAAACAATGTATATGTAAATAAATAAAGAGGAAAAAGGGAAGGGAAGGAAGGGAGTAAGGGGGAAAAAAGAGCATTGTTATATGTGTTTTTTAAAAAAGTGTTTTCTGGAGGGGGCTGGGTGGAGGGGGAATAACTGTTATTGCAAAATCAGTTGATGCTGCGAACAAGATCACAATTCAAATGTAAAGGGGAGTTGTGGCTGCTCAGCAAGGGGTATGGGGCAACTCAGAGAGGGTGCAAACTTTTGGGGTTAAGGTATTAGTGGATGTGGGAACTCCGGGGGTACTTAATGTCTTAAATGTGTTACCGTACATTAAGTGTAATAAGAGAAAACTAAGAGATGAAAATGGGGAAAAAGGGGGATGGAGGTGGCAAAGAGGTGGAAAAGAGGCCATGTTGAACTATATGACTATAAACATTAATGGAATACATAACCAAATTAAAAGGAAGAGACTACTAAATTTATTGAAGTAGTTAAAAATAGATATAGCATTTGTGCAGGAAATGCATCTAACTGAAGCGGAACATAACAAGCTAAAGAGAGACTGAGCAGGACACGTAATGGCAACATCCTATAATTCAAAAGCTAGAGGTGTAGGCATACTAGTTAACAAAAATGTACCAATCAAAATAGAGGAGGAAATAATAGATCCGACAGGGAGGTATGCAATGATAAAATGTCAGATATACTCAAAATTTGGAATTTGCTCAATATATACGCACCTAATGAGGAGGATCAAAAGTTTATGCAGGATATTTTTTTGAAGATTGCAGACACACAAGGAAATATATTGATAGGAAGAGATTTTAACCTTAATTTGGACCTATTGTTAGATAAAACTGGACAAAAGACAAGTAAAAGAATAAAATAGCCAAATTTATGGTTAAATCAATGCAGGAAATGAAACTTATGGATATATGGAGGAGGCAACACCCAAGAGAGAAGGAATTTTCATATTATTCAGGAGGCACAAAACTTACTCAAGGATTGATATGTTTTTGTTGTCAGCCCATATTCAAGGGAAAGTTAGGAAAACTGAGTATAAAGCTAGACTACTATCAGATCATTCACCCCTATTATTAGCAATAGAACTGGAGGAAATTCCACCAAGAACATATAGATGGAGGTTAAACTTCATGCTACTTAAAAGACAGGAATTTAGGGAGTTTATTGAATGCCAAATTAAAACATATTTTGAAATAAACACAGGATCAGTGAAAGACAAATTTATGTCATGGGACGCAATGAAAGCCTTCATGAGAGGGCAGATAACAAGTTATGTGACTAAGATGGAAAAGGATTACAATCGAGAAATAGAGCAGTTGGAAAGGGTGAGAGTAAGTACAGAAAAGGAATTAGTAAAAAGGGATGATATAATGAAAAGGAGAGAATTGGCAGACAAAAAAATTAAATACGAAACATTACAAATGTACAAGGTGGAGGAGAATATAATGAAAACTTGCCAAAATCATGTAAGACAGCAATAATTACAGTAATACCAAAGATGGGGAAGGATCCACTAACACCAGCATCATATAGACCAATATCTCTACTTAATTCAGACTATAAGATAATAGCAAAATTATTAGCAAACAGATTGGCCAAATGTGTACCTAAAATAGTAAAACAAGATCCAACTGGATTTATTAAGAAAAGACGAAGAGCGGACAATGTCTGCAAACTTATTCATCTAATCTACGCAGTTCAAGGAAACAAAAAATCAACAGTGGCTGTTCCTCTAGTCGCAGAAAAAGCCTTTGACAGAGTAGAGTGGAATTACTTATTTAAAGTTTTACTGAAGTTCAATCTACCAGAAAAATATATAAATTGGATTAAAGCATTGTATAATGGACCATTGGCGAAGGTAACAGTAAATGGATATGTATCGAGTTACTTTAAATTAAGTAGGTCAACTAGACAGGGATGTCCACTATCCCCCTCATTGTTCGCCTTAGCAATAGAGCCTTTGGCAGAACTGATAAGAATAGAAAATAAAATAAAAGGGATAAAAATAAAGGAGAAGGAGTATAAAATAAGCTTATTTGCAGATGACATCATAGTATACCTAACAGAACCAGAAGTATCAGTAAAAGAATCACATAAGAAATATGAAGAAATATCAGGATACAAGATCAACGCAAATAAAAGTGAAGTGATGCCAATGAGTAACGCAGACTATACAGAATTTAAAAAAGAATCACCATTTAAATGGCAAGCACAAGCAATCCGATACCTAGGGATCAGATTAGATAATAACTTAAGCCACTTGTACAAACTAAATTATCAGCCACTAATAAAGAAATTGCAGAAAGACTTAGAACATTGGAAAAAATTACTGCTAACGTTGATAGGGAGGGTAAACTCCATTAAAATGAACGTGTTCCCAAGGATACAATACTTATTTAAAACATTACTAATTCCCTTAACAGAAAAATTCTTTAAGGAACTAAAGAGAATAATAAGGAAATTCATGTGGAAAGGGAGGAATCCAAGGGTAGTGTTAGATAAATTAACACAGAGGTATAATCAAGGTGATTTACAGCTACCAAATTTTAGAATTTATTATAGAGCTGCATAATTAAGGTATTTATCAGATTTTTACCAGAGAAGGGAAAAACTAGACTGGACTAAAATAGAACTAGATAAAATAGGGGAAAAGGTACCGGAACATATACTTTATAAGTGGGATGAAAAACTGGTGCAATATAAAAACTCACCAGTACTGCATCATTTACTTAATACATGGAAGAAGATCCACTTATAAAGGAAAAAAACAAATTATCAAATACCAAAATTACTACTGACGCAAAATCCACTAATCCTTTTTACAATAAACATAAAAGATAGAAGCAGGAGTAGGTCATTCGGCCCTTAAGACAACCTTTCCTTTCGAGAATGGGAGAGAAAAGGAATCAAAAGAATAGAAAACTGTTTTTTGGGAAATAATTTATTAACATTTGAACAGTTGAAGTATAAATATGGAATAACTCATGGTACAATGTTTGCATATCATCAATTGAAAGTGTATTTAAATGATAAATTGGGAAACATCTTGAGATTACCTGAAGGAAGCAGCTTTGAATACATGATTACAGACAGAATGATAATTAAAAGATTTATAACCAACATGTACATTAAGCTACAAGATAAGGAAAATGAAATAAACTATAAACCTAAGCAGAAGTGGGAAAAGGATTTAAACATAAAAAAAATGAAGGATGGGAAAAGTTATGTTCTGGAACTATGAAGAATACAATAAACACATGATACAGTATAATTGGTTCCACAGGGTATATATTACTCCTCAAAAATTTAAAAAATGGGATTCAACATTATCAGATAGATGTTTTTGCTGTAAGAAGGAAATGGGAACAACAGCACATGCAACTTGGGCATGTACGAAAGTAAATACGTTTTGGGAAGAATTAAATCAGATACTAAATAAAATTATAAAAAAATAACATACCAAAAAAACCAGAGATATTTCTTTTAAGTAACATAAGAAGTAGAGAATTAGGCCTCAAATTGGATAAAGTGCAAAAAAAATTTCATTATGATAGCCTTAGCGATAGCAAAAAAAATGTATAATGTCAACTTGGAATATGGAAGAGAGCATGAGTACACAGTAATGGTACATGGAAATTAATAAACGTATTCCATTGGAAAAAAAATAACAATCTAAAAATTAAAGTCACAATGTTTGAACAAATTTGGGAACCATACATGGAACATATCAGAGAGAGCTTGCCTACGACCTCCATCCCCTAAAATGAGAATGAAAATGATAAGAAAACTACTCGATTCAGTGTGTAATAAATAGATGACACATTTTTCTTGTTTATTTTCCTTTGTGTGAAAATACTGTTTTATGGTTTTATTGTATTGTATATGTTGAATATTTCTGGGTTTTGGAGAGGGAGGGAGGGAAAGGGAAGAAAAAAAGGGGAGAAAAGACCACTGTGTAAATTTAATGAGATACATTTGTACATATCTTGGTTGATATAGTTCAGTGAGAAAAATATTTTAAATTATTAAAAAGAACAATCCAGCAAAGGTGATTCCAGAATGGTGCATCTGTTAACATGTTCTCATTGTTTTAATTATACAAATGCTGGAGAAACTCAGCCAATCAAACAGTGCTTTTATGTCGCAAAGGTGAGGATACATCACCAATGTTTCGGGCTCAAGCACTGTTTGACTGGCTGAGTTTCTCCAGCACTTGTGTTTTTATTCACTTCACCACAGTGTCAACAGAATCCTGTGTTTTACCTCTCGTTTTATTTAATTATCTGTACTGATGTCATTGAGGGTCAATTCCCACTTCATGTTTTAATTACACAAATGCTGGAGAAACTCAACCAATCAAACAGTGCTTTTATAATCGCAAAGGTGAGGATACATCACCAACGTTTCGGGCTCAAGCACTGTTTGACTGGCTGAGTTTCTCCAGCACTTATGTATTTATTCACTTCACCACAGTGTCAACAGAATCCTGTGTTTTACCTCTCGTTTTATTTAATTATCTGTACTGATGTCATTGAGGGTCAATTCCCACTTCATGTTTTAATTACACAAATGCTGGAGAAACTCAACCAATCAAACAGTGCTTTTATAATCGCAAAGGTGAGGATACATCACCAACGTTTCGGGCTCAAGCACTGTTTGACTGGCTGAGTTTCTCCAGCACTTGTGTATTTATTCACTTCACCACAGTGTCAACAGAATCCTGTGTTTTACCTCTCGTTTTATTTAATTATCTGTACTGATGTCATTGAGGGTCAATTCCCACTTCATGTTTTAATTACACAAATGCTGGAGAAACTCAACCAATCAAACAGTGCTTTTATATCGCAAAGGTGAGGATACATCACCAACGTTTCGGGCTCAAGCACTGTTTGACTGGCTGAGTTTCTCCAGCACTTATGTATTTATTCACTTCACCACAGTGTCAACAGAATCCTGTGTTTTACCTCTCGTTTTATTTAATTATCTGTACTGATGTCATTGAGGGTCAATTCCCACTTCATGTTTTAATTACACAAATGCTGGAGAAACTCAACCAATCAAACAGTGCTTTTATAATCGCAAAGGTGAGGATACATCACCAACGTTTCGGGCTCAAGCACTCTTTGACTGGCTGAGTTTCTCCAGCACTTGTGTATTTATTCACTTCACCACAGTGTCAACAGAATCCTGTGTTTTATCTCTCGTTTTATTTAATTATCTGTACTGATGTCATAGAGAGGGCCAATTGTGGTTTTGAAGGTTGATGAGATTGAGGCCGACCGGTTTGCTCCACTGGCTACAAAATATCCTACACAGCACCAAATGGGTAATTCAGTTTGTACAAGTGGCTTAAGTTGTTATCTAACCTGATCCGCAGGTCTCGGATTGCTTGTGCTTGCCATTTAAATGGTGATTCTCAGTGTCCTGGCCAACATTCATCCCTTCAATATTATCACCGCTTCTATGACCTTTCAGGTCAGGGGGCTTGCTGCGAACAAATGTCGGTCACCAAGTTTATTTGCCAACAAGATTACAAAACCTTGTTAGAAATAGAAATACCTTAACAGAAATTGCTCGAGACAAAAATTGAGAACAAAGAACATTTATTATAACAACAATGCAAAGTTGGGTGCTTCCCCTTATCCTGGGAATTCACACATACACTGGGGCTCACCCAACTTTTATACAGTGAATTTCAGTATCAGAATAACCTCCCCCTTACATTCTTCTGCCCCCTGGATGGGTTTGGCATAGGCAATCCTTCCTGCCTACGTGCAGTTTCAGACTTGGAACACCAGGGGGTATCCTGTCGGTGTCCTCTCATGTCATTATCCCCATTCTCCTTATTCACAACCTTGCCCTTGTCCCCATTCACACCTTTCCAACTCTCAGAGCTACAGTCCCTTCATATGCAGAGTTCGCTAATCCTGTCTAGGGTTTACTAATTAAATATGCCTAACTTGATAAATCTGTGTATGGCTTACTAATTATATATGTAGAACTTGGTACTTCTGTCTAGGGCTTATCTCATCCAGACTATCTCAACTTCCTACATTCTATTACCTCTCCTTATCTTATTCATACGGTGGGCTCACTGATCCTGTCGAAAGGACTAGAAGGTTCTTATCTTACATAGGCTGACTCTGCTTCCTGCATCCTAATTTCCATGCTTAGCCTGTTCATACTGGTTTAATCCATCACTCCACATGTCTGTACTAGTTTCCCCATCTTTCATATTTTTATGTCAAGTTTACTCATCTCTCACAACCTTATTAGAAATGAGCAAGTTTCTCTTTGCATCCCTTGACGACGGGCTCAAGGCCGAAACGGGATGTATCTTTATCTTTGCTACCTTGGGACCTGCTGAGTTTCCCCAGCGCTGGGTTTGAACGAACCTTGGGCAGACTGTAACTCGAACTCCAGCCCACACGGTGTTGCCAGTCGGAGTCCTGCGATTTCTCAATGAACTCGCCAGGCTGGGAGTTTCCTGGCTGGAAATGAGATCAGGGTGGTGGAAATGTGGTTGAACCGTTGACTCGAAACACTGATAGGATCTTGGCGGGGCTGAACTCTTCGCTAAAGATTGTGCGCTGAGGGAGAGAAGATGAAGCGGGTACAAGCTGGGTTACAAGCTTGCAACTTCCGAGCTGTGCGGTTGCAACACAGATTCGCCGAAAGCCCCAGAACACAGTTGAATCGCGGTGAGTGTAAGGGAGTGAGTCTCACTCAGAGTTTGTAGGGCATTGACTCAACAGAAAGTTGGCACTGGGAAGTAGAACCACGTGTCTGCATTTGGGATAGTTGCTGAAGGCGCATAACAGCAGACATTTTTTTTAAAATGACAGACGACATTGGCTTTGACTTTCCTTGGTTCCTGACGATCCTTTCCAGCAACTTCAGCCAGGGTGTTTGAACCAGGAGCTGCCCGGCTGCTGTTGTCGTTCAGCCGTCAGAACCCCTCGCAACATTCCTACTGCACCTTCTTTCTCCAGAGACTACCTGCTGAGAGGGTGGGTGGGGGTGGATTCACTCTCTCCCCTGCATTGGCGGACGCCTGTGACGAGTGGCGGCATTTCCCGCTCCCGGAACAGATACAAGTTCAACATGTTGCCTCTTTCTGCCGCGCGCGTTCCCCTGAAAGCAGGATGTCGGAAGGTGATAAACTCGTGCAATCATTGCAAACTAAAATCTGACGAGGGTGCCTGGCAGCCTACAATGTGAGCACTTGTTAATCCCATCAACATCCTCGGGTCTCAACCTCAGACGAGGCCAAGAAAATCAGTGGGGTCTTGAAAAAAGAGAGGATGCCTCCACCAGCATAAAAGTCCGTGAGGCCTGTATCCCACGACCTTTTGGGAAGCTAAGGAAGAAATTGCGATGGTCTATTTATTTGCACACCTTAGCAACCTGTGAAGAATTGAGATAACACATGTTGAACCTTCATTGGGGAAAAACTGCAAAGATAAGCCAGCAAACCGGAGGCTGGTGAGGTAACCGGAGGGATTCCGAGGGACAGGATCTATCAGCATTTGGAAAGGCAGCAACTTGGTCATCATGGATGAGTTGGGCCAAGGGCTCGGTTTCCACACTGTAAAACTATGATTCTGAATTTATTCCTGAAAAGCCAATCACTTTTAAATGAATTAATATTTTTACAGGAAAAATATATCATTGCTGCTTTTCTATGTCCACACGCTGTAGGAGATGTTTTAATAGAAGGTATCCTGGAACCTTGGATCTTGTATCATAAATATGCACAAATATTCTGGAATAATTTACTTGCTTCATTTATAAGAGGTATTTTAGAAAGGTGTGTGGAACATGGTCAGTGAAAAGCTGTTTTGCCTTGGTTGTAAATGTACTGTCAGGTCATTTGTTTGAATGCTGCTGGTTCCAAGTAACCCAGTATTGGTCACATGGTCGTGTGGTTGGCAACTAAACTGGCTCCCCCACCAGGCTCGTCTGGTGCAGAGGGTGGCTCGACCCTCTGCAGGATGAAAAACAAGACCTGTCAAAGAGTGTGTGCCGTGAAGCACGGAAAGGGCATCCCTTGCATCGAAGCTTGGTCTGGCGATTCACTGCAACAGGACTTCTCCCAGCCACTGGATCCGGGAGGGGATGTCGAGAGGGCAGGTCTGGACCTGTGCAACTCCCCACTCACCTAAAATCCATTCCCGCACATGCTGTTCTTTTCTGAAGAATGATGTATCCCTGTATCAAAGCTCACAAACTGACTGAAGGGTACCATCATCATCCTATGGGATGGATAGTCAGAAGAAGAAAATGTACTGTCAGATGTTAGTTGAAATTGAACTTGAACCTGAGATCATATCTTCTGTAAATGCACTTGGGGAGAACATGCAACCAGTGAAGATGCAGAATATAGAATCGTGCAGCACCAAAACAAGCCCTTTGGCCCATTGTTTCCATGCCAACCATTAAGTAATCATTTATACTAATCCTTTGCACCAGCAATTGGCCTGATAAATATACTGTCCATAGCAGATGCCCCTATTATCAATCAGCTATTTACTATATTTTTAGCATTTCCATAACTTTAAAACTCCCTTCCTGTTAGTGACTTGAAGTCAGTTTGAGGTGAGAAGAGTTAACATAGCTTCATCTATTTGTTTAATTGGCTTAGCATATTGAAATATTATGTGGATAATTATGTGTACCTTAAACAATGCAAATTTTATGTAGACACCTCCCTTAAACAACAAAGGAAATATTCAGGTTGGATACATCCTGGCAAGGCTGCCTGGGGCATTAGACAAGTGCAATCTGGTGAAGCTGATTTTTTCTGTCTGTTTGCAGGTTTTTTTGCTGCTACCTCATTGTGTTCCTATGACACAAGAGTTGAATTATTGTCTCAAGAACAGAAAAGAATGTGTTTTGATACCCATGCTTTAGTTCTGGAACTGCAGAATAATGGTGAGGAGAAACCACTGTTCCTTTCCAATTTTTTGAATTTCATTTTAACCTGCAGTATTTTTTTTAAGATTCAACCATTCAAATTTTTTTTATTCATTGTTACAATTGTTATGCCTTTTAGGTTCAGTTTTGGTGACTTACTTCCTTTGGAAACATCTTCAAGAAAAAATTGCATTTCTAATGCGCTAATCCTTCCTCTAAAATTCCTCTGTTCAACTTTATTTCTGTAAAACCTTAGTCCAGATACTCCATTGATAAATTTTGGTTCTCCCTAACCAAAGTTCCTTTTCCATATTTAATTGGGTTATTATGATTCTGGTATCCACATTAGTGGTAGCAAGGGAGAAAGTGCAGAAGATATTCACCAGGATGTTACCTGGAGTAGTTGGCTGTAGTTATAAAGCAGGGGTTCCCAACCTGAGGTACATGTACCCCCAATGGTACATTTGCATTTTTCAGGGGGTACATTGGGTCTGAGAGAATAACCACTACTGTACAATACATGGTGTTGTAATCTGCAGTCAGATTGCACAATGTCTTTTTTTTTTAATCCTTAATTTTTAGGGGTACATGGGAATCTATAAAAATGCCCAAGGGGTACAAGGTTAGGAACCCCTGTTATAAAGGAAAGGGAGGTGGGATAGGCTGGATTTATTCTGAACAGAACATAGTAGGCTGAGGAGTGATTTTATAAAATTTATGAGGGGGCAATGGATAGGATAGATAGTCAGAATCTTATTCCCAGGAAAGATCATTTAGAACTAAAAATTCACACAGGTTTAAGATGAGAAGGGAGAAATTTAAAGGAGATCTGAGGGGTAAATGGTGAAGACTTGGAATGAGATGCCAGAGGAGGCAGTGGAGCAGGTACTTGGATAGGAAATGTGCAGAGAGATAAAGGCCTACTGCAGACAAATGGGCTTAGCAGAGATAGGATTGGGTGAGGTGGGTTGAAAGGGCCCTTTGCTATACATTTCTGTGATTCACTATTCTTCTGTTTTTCATACATTGAAATTTTTTGCTTAATGCCTACCGGTCCCCATCAACTCCCCCTCTTGATCAGGAATCTTGGTTTTGATGTAACATTTATTTTCTATACCCAGTAACAGTATACCCAGGAGCCATTCTCTCATCAGCATAGCTCCAAAATACCTGTATTCATTCCCCTTCATATTTATTCCCATTTGCTATCCAGCCTATCTTTGAATACCAGTGCCTAACAGGCTAATCACGCTACTTCAAGCTGACACACACTTGCTCTTGATATTCTATCATCTGAATTTAAAAATATTCATCAGTATATATAATCTCTTTGATCTTGACCATCTCTAATTGAGGAAAAGATGAGTCATAACCAACCACAAGCTCTTTGAATAGCAAAATCCAATTTTGGCTAAGGTTGTCTCCCCCTTGACTCAGTGACAGTTTTTGGCAGGATTCCAGTTTTGTGAAGTACCATGGAGAAATTTTACGTTAAAATAGCTATTTAAATTAAAATCTATGATGTTTTCAGTAGGGTGGGTAAAGATGGGCTGAGTTTTGAATACAGTTATCATATTAAAAGACTGTTAATATAAAAGTGGAAAAGATACGATTAGAGAAGATAACCTTTGGCCCATCTATTCAAGTTAATTGAAGGTTCAAATCAATTTCTTTTCCTACCGAGCATTGATGTATCTGTGGATTTCTCCAGTGTCCTGACTCCAAATCTACAGACTTCTGCTTTCATGTCTCCAATTCCACAGCAAGCTGTAAAACCATCTGGAACATCATGTTCTTGTTAACCCCATGCTGTACTAACACTTTGATATTTTAGAAAAGCTTTTCAATTTTTAATTTTCTTATTTAATCCTTGACAAAAAGTTTTGCAGTGGTAAAAACCTTCTAATTTTATCTCTTGCAATTGTAGTCAGCTTTGTCCCACCTGGTTAAATCTCTCCTTCTGGATCTTTCCAATGAAGTGATTAGGTGCCACATTGCACCTGTTTGCTACAAATGGATCGTTAGATGAGCCTTTGTCCACTCTGATGGATGCTTCTCTGTTTTTTTAAAGAGAACAGAGGATTTTTCCCAAGTATCTTGGTCATAGCTTATTCCTCAACCAATACATGAAAGCCGATTTTGATTCATTATTGTGTATTGGCTGTATAAATAACCTGCTACATTTTCTGTTATCCAGAGACAACATGGTCAAAGCTTTACGTGGCTGTAACATGCCTTTGGATATCCTTTTGTATGAAAGATGTCATATTACTGGCAGTCACCCATTTTATTTAATTGCTCAGTTTAGAATAAAGTTTTGTTGATGAGAATTTATGTTTTAAGGAACAGAAGGAGGGAGGAAGTAGTCTGATTGATTCTAACTCTCAGCAGTCAGGCAGCATCAGTAGAAAGTGTCAGGAGTGTTAAGGTTTCATATTGGATACTGTTTGTTAAAACAGGGAGGTGAGATAGTTAATTCTGTTTTTCTTTCCCAAGATCCTCCTGACCCATTGAGAGTTTCCGGTCTTTTCTGGTTTTATATCAGGCTTCTACCATCTGCAACTTTTTTCATCATCAAATCAATTGACCTATTTGGAATTATTCTTCTAATTTTCTCTTTTTGCGTGATCAGGTTTTCCAAAAGAGCAAGCAGAGGCTATCGTTACATTAATAGCAAAATTAGCCGGTGCAAATATGGAATCCACGTACAAGGATTTGGTAACCAAAGCACAACAGGTAGATGCAGCTCTTGTGAGGGCATTTTCTCAAAACTAATTTTAAAGATGTATTTATCTAATGTTCAAATGAATTCTAAACAATTAGAAAATCAGTCAATGCAAAATGTAAAAATATCGCAGACAAAATTCTCTCTTAACATCCTTGGAAAATAAAGGAAAAAAAGAAATGAAAGATCAATCAAATTGATGCCCTTTTCCTGTAAAATATTGACAGCAAGAAAACCAATGCTGAGATGAGAGCCAGAGGACTCTGGGAATTAGATAGCAAAACCACTTTCTGAATTTATTTTTTCAGAAAATATGTTTCATAACCATCTATTTCTCTTTTTGTTTCTGTGTAATCTTTTCCTTAATTCACCATCTGCAGAATGTAACTACCTGTAGTTTGTTTTTGTGGCTTTGTTTGATTGTTTATGTTCTGAGTCTTTTGATTACAAATATATTTGCTTCCTCCGGCATTTTTACATTACTGGTGTTTATAAAGGTGAATGTTCAAATGTTTTTAGCTTGGTTGGTGAAACTAGGAATATAAATGGCTCAATCTCTATTGTCTGACAGCAGTGTGAATCTAAAGCCTTTTACACCGAAAAGCTAAGTTATTGCCATATACATGACCTGTCTCTGGAAGCCAGGTTAGCTTGTTCACACAGAACAGAAGAAAAGCCGGGTCCATGAGTCCTTTTACACAGCAAGCTGAATCCCTGAAGAAAAAGAGGCAGGATGTGTAGCACAGTAGCATGGCAATGCTTTTAAACTGGTCCCAACATCAATATGCTCCACTTCCGAAACTACCTATCTTGGTATATCAAAGCTGGGTAAGATTAAACCACCCCCCTCCCCCCCCATCTGCCTTTGATATGTTCACACAGTTCTCAAAAGGCGGATAATACCTGGCTTTCAAGCACTGTGTAAAAGGGGTATAAATGATCTTGCATCTAATGGATTTGTTGCCTGAATCTGAACCTCCATCCTTGCTTCACTGAAAACAGTTGTTTCTACTTCACAACAAACATTTATTGTTGAAGAAATTATAAATTATTTGAATAATAAGATTTTTGTAAAATGATTACCTTCGCCTTAGTTTTTTGGTTTATCTCTGAAACTTTGGACTGCTTTTTACACACAGTCCAGTTAATATATAAAGACTGTGCTTGTATGGCGGTTACAGTTGAGGAGATTAAATTGTGAAGTACTATCATGATGTGAATAGTTTTTGTACCAAGGATGTAGCTAACTGCTATGGCTGCACTTAATTAGGTTACTTGGCCACCATTAATCGTCCTTGGTGTGTAGGTGAGTGTTAGAATCTAAAGGGAATTGATGAAATTTATTTAAAGTTGGTATAAATGGGAAGTTGATTGTCTCATCAATCATTCCAGTTTTTGGGCCAATCTTGGCGCTCATGGAATTGTCAGTGTTTTTTTTTAAGTCAATACTGAATAAACAATGAATATATGATCTACATAGCATGGTCTCAGATCTGAGAGGGATGATACTTAAGAATGATTCTGCTCCAATGGATTTGTTGGGTTTTTTTTTCATTTTATCTGGAAAATATTCTGAGGTTTGGAATTGCTGTTGCTCACACCATCCAGTCAAAAGCCCTTTTCACACTTGCATCCCACTAAATTGGCCGTTCAGTGCCATGGGATGGGAATGGGAGTTTGGCTTTTCACTCTTGACCACTCTTAATTGGGACGCTGAATGTTTTCACACTTGCAAGAAGCCATCCCCGAGTTAGAACTGTTCTACCTTCTACCGGTGTGGACTTACCCTAAATCCTGATCAATGTATTATAAAATCTTATATTTGAACAAAATTAATTATACCTTATTATAGCATAATTGAGCTTTATGTGCAGCACAGTATGAGCTCTTCAGCCCCTTTTGTTGTTGTGTAGACCTATGTAAACCTTTATAAGGGACCGTGAGAAAGTACTAGCAATAAATAATAACAGACAATTTTTAAACAGGATGGGAAAGTTGGTAGCACAATTTATACAGCATGGGTATGTTTGTAGCGCTATCGCGCACAATTTATACGGTGTGGGAAAGTTGGTAGCACTATCGTGTAGAATTTATAAATACCGAGGGGAAAAAATAATGGTGGACCGCCCCTTCCAGAAGTTTGTGCGGCAGAAAAAGGGCTGTATGCATGGCTGCATGCACGGAGCATTCATGGAGGGGCATTCTGGGAAGTCAGGTCCACCATTGCTTTTTCCCACAGTCTTTATAAATTGTGCGCTAATAGCACTACCAACTTTCCCACAGTTTAAAAATTGTCCACTATTGCTGTTTATTTCCTCCCTCCCTCTCTCTCTCTTTCCTGCTGTGACTTTCCCATAGCAAAGTTTATATCTTCATTTTAAACTTTTCTTCCTTCACATTCCTGCACACACGCAAAAACTTGAGTCATTTCAATCCCACAATGCAATTGCCCGTTTCACACTTGTCTGATTGTAACACCAGCGTTGGCAGACGCTGGGCATTGTTCTAATGGTCAAGGCTGTCAATCCCCGGCATGAGATGATTTTGTTTTCCCACTAGACAGTTTAAAGGCCAATTGGCCTTTAATTTCTTGGATCACTGACAAGTGTGAAAAGGGCTTATGGGTGGACATTGAGCTCAGGAAGCAGGAATGCAGATAAAATGGGCATTTTTATCTTGAGTACTGCTGTCCTTGTTTTGCATTTTTATGTGTGCCCTAAAAAATGCTGGTAATGTGCCTTGTTTATTGTGGTACAGCTTTTGAGGGAGTCAGGTGAAGTTATATCAGCTGCAACCATGCAGTTGATATAACTTTTATTAAGTATCACATATATGCACCTTCCCTCTTCACTTCGCAAGAAGTTTTTTCATGAAGTACTTGAAGTTTTGTCATTGCAAATAAATATTATAAATAAATATTGTCAGCCCTGACCTGCTCCATTACTAGTCGGGATATATCAGTTTTATGTTCGGAAAATTGTGAAAGGGGCTATAGCCTTTTAGTGAATAGCCCACTTCTGATCTCTCATAATAAAGCAATGTCTCTGAAACAGTTGGATAAGTCGGTGGCAGGGCCCTAAGGATCTAATTCAGCAGCATCCCTAACATTTGCAACAATTTGCCATGAGCTACCTGTTATCTGTTATAATCCAGTTATCACTAGTTATTTCTTTTGATGACCACTAAGCTCTATTTTATGAATCTTTGGCGCTGTATTCATATGGATACTGTCTGTGCTGCTCCTTTCAATGTGTCAACCTTTAATTAAAACTATATCCTGTTATGGAATCCTAAGGTTTTTACAGGAATATTAAGAGCAAAGGGATGGTAAGAGACAAAATTGGTTGAAGATCAGAGTGGTCAGCTATGTATGGAGCCAGAAGAGATGGGAGAAGATCTTAAATGTTTTTTTTTGCATCAGTATTAACTCAGGAAACTGGAGTCTAAAGAAATAAGGAAAACAAGGAGTGAGGTCATGTTACATATACAGATTAAAGAGGAGGAGGTGCTTGCTGTCCTAAAGCAAATTAGGATGGATAACTACCCAGGGTCTGGCAAGATATTCCCTCGGACCTTGAGGGAGACTAGTGTAAAAATTTCAGTGGCTCTGGCAGAAATATTTAACAATGTCCTTAGCTACAAATATGGTATTGGAGGGTAGCTCATGTTGTTCCGTTGTTTTAAAAAAAAAAGGCTCCAAAAGTAACCCTGGAAATTATAGACCGGTGAGCCCAACATCAGTAGTAAGTTAGTTATTGGAAGGTGTTCTTCAGAATTGGGTGTACAGTATTTGAATAGCCAGAGACTTATTAGGGATGGTCAATATGGCTGTGTGTAGGTCGTGTTTAACAATCTTATGGAGTTTTTTGAGGATACCAGGAAAGTTGACAAAGGAAAAGCTGTGGATGTTGTCTACATGGACTTTAGTAAGGCCTTTGTCAAGGTCCTACATGGGAGGTGTGATGGATTACAGAGGTTATTCAGAAAGGTTCAAATGCTAGGTATCCATGGGGAGATGGTCAACTGGTTTTGACATTGGCTACATTGGTAGTGAATGATTGCTTCTCAGAATGGAGGCCTGTGACTAGTGATGTGCCTCAGGGATCGATGCTGGGACCACTGCTGTTTGTCAATGATCTGGATGATAATGTGGTAAATTGGATCAGCAAATTTGCAGATGACACAAAGATTGAAGTTGTTTTGACAGTGAGGAAAGCTTTCAAATCTTTCAGAGGGATCTAGACCATCTGGAAAAATGGGCTGAAAAATGGCAGATGGAATTTAATACAGAGGTGTTACATTTTGTAGGGACAAACCAAGCAAAATTCAGGGAATCAAGATGACAGAGATATGGAGGAGAGGCTGGAGGGGGTCCCCAATGAGAACTTCATCCAAGAGCCAAGCCAGGACAAAGTTGTAGCTGGCAGCAGTAGTGAATGTCCTGTCTGGCCATTGGCAAGTCCTGGCCCCACCAGCTGGAGAGTCAGCACCAGGCAGCGCTTCCGCTCCCAGCAGCCACTCCCCCTAACCCGCCAGCGACTGGGAAGAAGGGAGCGGAAGGTGGAATGGGGAGGAGCAGAACTTTGGGCCCCCGCCTCACCCTGCTGCAGGAGCCAGCTTTACCTCGTGCGCTCGGCTGTAGACACTGCAATGGTACAGGTATCTGCAGTAACCAGTGGTGGCAGTGTTCACAAAGAACACATCAGAAACAGGAGCAAGAGTCATCCATCCAGCCCATCAAACCTGCTCCTAATGAGATCACACCTGATCTGGCCATGGACCTAGCTCTGCCTTTTCCCCTATAACACTCAATCCCCAGGGTGCAAAAATCGATCTTACTGTATTTTAAATATATTTAATAAATCAGTCTCTATCGCTTCCACAGAAAATCAGTCGGGATTTTGAAAATGTTTGGTATGTATATGTGTACTTTTTGATTATTGAAACATACAAATTAGCAGTTTAAAAACTAGTTACATGAATTAATATTCTTGCATGCATTATTTTCTTAATATTTATATAAATTTTTTGTAATAAATTATGCATGCAAGAGTATAGGTTATATTTTTTCTTATCTTGTGGCTCTCAAACATCTGAAGTTTATCACATGTGGTTTCTATGTTAATCAGATTTGGCCTTTCCTTGGTGTAAGAAAAGGATGTGCATGAGAGAACGTTGGTGGATGAGGAAAAGAGGGAAAGGAACTGAGGGGAGAGTAGAATGGCTGAAATTGGAGAGGTCTACATTCATGCCATTGCATTGGAGATGGTGCAGGTTGAATATGGGGTGCTCTTCTTCAGATTTGCATTTTGCCTCACCATGCAAATGAAGGAGACTGTGACGGACAGGTGGGAATGGGGAAGGAAATTAAAAAGGTTCATGGGAAGGCAGCCCATAGAACCAGGTGAGTTTAAAAAGAGCGTGGGAACTGGAGCCAAGTAGTGGAAGGGAACATGGAAAATGAGTCCTGGAAAGTGGAAATTGTAGGCATCCTCTTATGAGCTAAATGCTGGGTTGTTGGGATAGCCCAGTGGCTGGTTACGTCAGACAGTGAGGGGGAAATGAGATTATCATCACTGATGGAGCTGACAGGTGCAATTAAAACAGAATTTGAAAACCTACTGGGTCATTCATTTCCCTGTCTGCAGAAATGAACATTTGATTGGAATATATATTTCTTTCAGGAAATAATGCTGCAACAACTCATGGCCCACTTGGACTCGATAAGAAAGGACATGGTTATTCTGGAGAAAAGTGAATTTTCAAGTCTGAGGATGGAAAATGAGGTATGACTTTAAACTGAACTGTAACACTATACGGTATGCCTCCTTGTGCATCACACAGCATCATTCCACTAACAGTGTTAGCTTTATATGAATAACCATCGCCACCCCCCTCCCCCACCATGCCCTGTTGAAGGTCAGCATTTTGAAAAAATCTCAGTGGCAGGAACAGAGGGTGAAAACATTTTGGAAAAACGATATCACGCACATCTTCACTTTTCCTGACTCAGAAACTTCTACTGTTCAGTGCATGGAGAGCTAGCCCCCTCAATTACAGAGTTTGACACTTTCACTGGGTCAAATTGCTGCTTGATTTCATTAGATGTGAATGTCTTTTGCAATTGCACAGTTTTTAAGAGGGGGAAAAAAGATTATTTGCACCTGGTTTAGCTCTTATTGGTAAGAGTTGTATCTGTAAGTGATATTATGGATCAATTTGGATAACAATTTACCCTGGGACATTATCCTCAAGATCTAATAGCGTTATTTGAAATAGTGGGAATTCTCCCCAATGACCTGAGCAATATTTAATATCGACGACATCCATTAAAACAGGTTGTTCACTTGTTTTCATATTACCATCTGTTAATCCTTTTCTAAGTTATTTTTTATTTGCCTGGCCAGGCCTGGGCGCCTGCTCATCGTGGGCAAGAGGCCTCATCTGAACCAGCGTGCCGGCCACGTCTTCGACAAGTTGGACCCGGTGCCGCTGGTCTCCAAGGGCTGGAAGCACCGGAAGGCGGCCGGGGATTACTTCGTCATCCCATCTGTTAATCCTTGATGTGAATAGTTTGGTAGCTGTGATTCCTAGTTCATAGCAATACACTTCAAAATGTAATTAATTGACAGTAAGGCACCTTGAGGGTGCATGCAGTTACAAAAAGCTCTGCATCAATATGTTTTTTTAGTGTGATCAGGCCTGCATCACCATAAGTGTCAATTATTAGTTTCAGTGACTAAATATTCTTGCATATTCTAATAATTTCTAATAGGTAAGTTGGAATTTTATAAATACTGTTTGTTTCTTCCATTAGTAATGACCCAACAAGGTCGGGTCAGATACAGCAATGAGCTCTCTGAACCCTTCTCCATTAACAATGGCGTGAAGCAAGGCTGTGTTCTCGCACCAACCCTCTTTTCAATCTTCTTCAGCATGATGCTGAACCAAGCCATGAAAGACCCCAACAATGAAGACGCTGTTTACATCCGGTACCGCACGGATGGCAGTCTCTTCAATCTGAGGCGCCTGCAAGCTCACACCAAGACACAAGAGAAACTTGTCCGTGAACTACTCTTTGCAGACGATGCCGCTTTAGTTGCCCATTCAGAGCCAGCTCTTCAGCGCTTGACGTCCTGCTTTGCGGAAACTGCCAAAATGTTTGGCCTGGAAGTCAGCCTGAAGAAAACTGAGGTCCTCCATCAGCCAGCTCCCCACCATGACTACCAGCCCCCCCACATCTCCATCGGGCACACAAAACTCAAAACGGTCAACCAGTTTACCTATCTCGGCTGCACCATTTCATCAGATGCAAGGATCGACAATGAGATAGACAACAGACTCGCCAAGGCAAATAGCGCCTTTGGAAGACTACACAAAAGAGTCTGGAAAAACAACCAACTGAAAAACCTCACAAAGATAAGCGTATACAGAGCCGTTGTCATACCCACACTCCTGTTCGGCTCCGAATCATGGGTCCTCTACCGGCACCACCTACGGCTCCTAGAACGCTTCCACCAGCGTTGTCTCCGCTCCATCCTCAACATCCATTGGAGCGCTCACACCCCTAACGTCGAGGTACTCGAGATGGCAGAGGTCGACAGCATCGAGTCCACGCTGCTGAAGATCCAGCTGCGCTGGATGGGTCACGTCTCCAGAATGGAGGACCATCGCCTTCCCAAGATCGTATTATATGGCGAGCTCTCCACTGGCCACCGTGACAGAGGTGCACCAAAGAAAAGGTACAAGGACTGCCTAAAGAAATCTCTTGGTGCCTGCCACATTGACCACCGCCAGTGGGCTGATAACGCCTCAAACCGTGCATCTTGGCGCCTCACAGTTTGGCGGGCAGCAGCCTCCTTTGAAGAAGACCGCAGAGCCCACCTCACTGACAAAAGGCAAAGGAGGAAAAACCCAACACCCAACCCCAACCAACCAATTTTCCCTTGCAACCGCTGCAATCGTGTCTGCCTGTCCCGCATCGGACTGGTCAGCCACAAACGAGCCTGCAGCTGACGTGGACTTTTTACCCCCTCCATAAATCTTCGTCCGCGAAGCCAAGCCAAAGAAGAATGACTTGATATTTCCTTGCACTTGGTGCTTCTAGACAAAGAGCTGGTGAGAAGATGCTAACTACAGCTATAGTGCACAGAGCAACAGGAACCAGATCTGTGCCTTTGCACTGGGTCCAAAAATTATTTTAGTATGCAAGTGCATCTAACACACCTCTATTCATCTGACTTCCTTTCAGAAACAACTTTAGTTGATATTTTGGTTTATTTTTCTAAATATCAAAGTTATTTTTTAAATTACTGATGGCTTAGTATGTTTCTAAATACAGTAAAATCCCCATTATCCGGCACCTGTGGGGATCGCGGGTGTCGGATGTGCAAATTTTCTGGTTGACTGAGACTCTCTTTTCCAATGCCTAATATTCTGTTCAAAAAAAAAATTAAAATTCAGTATTGTAGTCTTTAATTATGTAAAGTTCACTTTAATCAGCTAATTCCTGTAACTTACAAAGTTTTAAATTCAAACCCTGGTCGTAATAATGTTGCGCTAACCATGCTGCCATCATAATTAACCCCTTCCTCCTGCGCTGACAACCTGACTCAACCCCACACAAGTGTCCCATCAGACCCTCGACGCAACCTGACTCACCCCCACACAAGTGTCCCATCGGACCCTCAGCGCAACTCGACTCACCCCCACACAAGTATCCCATCAGACCTTCGGCACAACCCAATTCACCCCCACGCAAGTGTCCCATCAGACCCTCGGCGCAACCCGACTCACCCCCACTCAAGTGTCCCGTCAGACCCTTGGCGCATCCCAACTCACCCCCATGCAAGTGTCCCAGTTAGACCCTCAACGCAACGTGACTCATCCCCACACAAGTGTCCCGTCAGACCCTTGGTGCAACCCAACTCACCCCCACACAAGTGTGCTGTCAGCCCCTTGGCACACTCTCCTTTAAATTTGAACTCTGATTGCTGGCACTGTGACAACATTGCACTAGCAACTAGGCTAACCATGATGTTGTCATTATTAATCTTCCCTCCCCCCCAAGTATATAGATAAAACCTTATCAACATATTTAATAATATTCTAATAAAAGTAAATACTCTTACGGGGCAGGAATAGGGAGATACTTTGGGAGAGTTGTCCCAGTGGCGAGTGGCATCGACCGGTCTTTCATCCTGTGCACTGCCATTTTATTCAAACATAACTTTATTGAAACTTTATTCAAACAGCTGTTATAGGTGGGGCACGACTGGAGCATTCCACTAGCTGAATGTTTGATCTCAAGGGGTTGTGTGTTGCTTGAGAAAACCCTTTTACAATTTTAAACTTTTGTTTATTTAACTTTTTATTTAAAACTATTTATTTTTAAGTGTGTTTATTTCGTTTTTCTGAAACTTTTTACTAGTTGTTTGAGTTTCCAGTTGATTGAGTGCCAGATAATGGGGATTTTACTGTATTCTTCCAAATGTTGATAGAAGTTTCTGCTCAACCAGTACTAGGTGTTGTACAAATAGTTTGAAATGTGCGAGTTGTAGGACTGAATAAATGGAGGTGAAATAAGCTGTCATGAACACGCATGTGGAAGTTGACATGTTTTCAGTTTGTGCACCTGATGGTAGTGGAGAATGAGAAATGTAAGCCAATGAAAGATCCTTGGGGGTCACCAGAGTTAATAGAGTGAGAGCAGAAGATATTTTTATTTTAACTTTAGACATACAGCATGGTAACAGGCCCTTTCAGCTAACGAACCCATGCAACCCATCTAGGTAGGAGGAAACCGGAGCACCCAGAGGAAGTCCATGCAGACCTAGGGAGAAAGTAGAAACTCCTTACAGACAACGCCAGATTAGAACCCAGGTCACTGACACTGTAACAGCATAATGCTAACCATGCCACCCTATCTCACAATGATTGGATTGGTATGGATGGAACCATGTGAATGTAGGTCCATCCATTTGGATGAAGGTGGATTGAGTCATCAGTAAAGGATATGATAGGATCAGGTACCTCAAAGGTGAGGATACGTTGAGAAGGGCAAGAAGCAATAGATTACCATGGTCACAATCACTTTGTCTGGAGTTGTTTTTGTACTGTAACAGGGCAATAAATAAACTGTCAAATCTTGTTTATGCAGTGTTTCTAGGTGGCCAGTCTGTATCTTCAAAAGTTGGAATAGAAATCCCATTATTCCCTTGCACTATGGAGCTCTTTGGATGGCTTGATTGTTACTGGTTTGTATTTGGCTCTTCCACTCTGACACAGGGACATTTTACAAAAGACCCAAAACCTGTAAAATGTTTACCAGCTAGCATCCCATCAGTGTCTGGAAAGATCACTGCTAGAAAATATTTCAACCCACATATTGAGTCGACAAAAAAAATTCGCCCTTTGAGTCCACCTGGCTTCATTGTTATACAATGTTTGGTTGCAATTCTTGCTCTTTATTAGTGAAATCACTGAACATTTATGAAGGAGAAGTTACTAGACTGTTTGCTATAATTTGCAATGATCCTTTTCGTATAGAATCTGAAAGTAAACTTCATTTGCTGCAAAATACAATTGATGTAAATTCCTCCACACCTCCATCTATGACTGACAAAGGATATTAGAACTTACTCTGTTCTTTGAATCCTACCATAAGTTACCATTTTGATTTTTTTTACCAAATTGAACTTCAAAGTTTTAACTAAAGGGTTGGTGATCAACTTGGGACATATATTTAAAGGGGAAGAATGGTCATCTTTCAAAGTCTGCACCCAGAAACTGTTGAACAGGAAGATTAGTGACTTTTCTTGTTTCATCAAATTGGAGCCAGATCATCCACCGGCAATGCCATTTATGATGGGAGATGAAGGTTGGGGCAAGTATATACCAAAAATATGAAGAAGATGACAAAAAAGCAATTTGGAATATAAAGTCATTATCATGTGAAAATGTACCATTCTTACCGAGACTGGTCAATCTGGGATTCCAGAACCACAAGAATGTCATTGGTGCTTAACTGTGCTCTGAAGTAAACCTTTCAGTTCAGACATTCAGGAGTGGACGATAAATACTGGCATCAAATTGATTCCCCCATCTCGTAAAAGAAAAAAGTCTCTTGTCTTTTGATAACTTCCAGGTGATGAATCTGAATTCTGGGCTTAAGCAGTCAGGTATAAACCTGGGATTAACACTGACAATGCTGCTCAGGAATCCTGCTTAATCAAATCCTTGATGCCTTCATACTTCTTCGATGAAGGACTCAAGCCCAAAGCATTGGTTACGAATCTTTATCTGTTTGACCTGCTGAGTTTCTCCAGCATTGAATTTTTAAAGTTGAAAGAACATAATAGCTTTCATGGATTCACAGCTGAGCGTGTGGTTTGCTATAATTTGCAATGATCCTTTTCATATAGAATCTGAAAGTAAACTTCATTTGCTGCAAAATACAATTGATGTAAATTCCTCCACATCTCCATCGATGACTGACAAAGGATATTAGAACTTACTCTGTTCTTTGAATCCTACCATGAGTTACCATTTTGATTTTCTTTACCAAATTGAACTTCAAAGTTTTAACTAAAGGGTTGGTGATCAACTTGGGACATATATTTAAAGGGGAAGAATGATCATTTTTAAAAATCTGCAGCCAGAAATTGATTTCTCAGCAGTTTCACATGTGCAGGCTTGTGAAGCCCAGACATGTGACCTGATTACATTGTAAGAAACTATGGCATCATGCAGGACCTTGCCAGTTGACTCCAGGCTCTACATGTCCAACTGTTGTTGCAGATCTGCCCAAGTGTTTGATAATTGATAATCAAAGGGATTAGAAGCAGCACAACAAGATCTGGGCAATTATTTAAATAAAACATGTGTTGGATTAATCTTCAAGGAAGGATTCTTTGATATATTAGAACTCCTTTTTTTCCCCATTTAGAAAATAAAAATTGAATTGGAACATGTGAAACAACAGCTTACGGTAAGTTACAAAATAAACATGTTGAATTATTACAGGTGCAGACTATGTTTTTCTGGTTTCTATTTGCTCGTGTTAATTTCAATGCTTTTTTTTAGGATGAAGTTAAGAAAATCAGGAATGATACAAAACTGGACATGAATTTAGAGAAAAGCAGAATCTTGGACTCAGTAATATACCATTAATTTATATTGTTAATGTATATTAGTTCTTGCAGTTGTTTCATGTTCACTCCCTGTCCTCACTATTTATTTCAACTGATCAATTTTCCACATTCTAGATGGGGCTAAGTGTTGCTTTGAGTTTCAGCAAAGTTGAAAGATGGGGCCAATAACTTGGCCAAAGGGAGAGGAACAGGTATGAGGAGATGTGGATGTTGGCAGGATAGTGGAGAGTAAGCTTCATCTGTCTCTCATGACATCTTAGCTGTCCATCAAGGTGAATCTAGTCATTCAATTTGTAACTGGTCCAATCCGCCCATGGAATGCAGCATCTGAGTGCAGTGGGGAAAATAGTACTGATCAACCATCCTAAGTTTGGAACTTTAAGTTTGCGTTTGATTATGGAGATAAAACCCATAGCCCAAAGGAAAGTTCTCATCTTTCTGGCAGAAAATTTAGGCAAAAACAAAGTCTCATTTGTGTGAGAAAACAGCATTACAGGGTCAACAGCCTTTGATAGACAACCCGCTGGACCTAGAAATTAGCAGCCTGGTAAATTTCATTTTCTTCCGATGCTACAATATCCTTCCTTAAGTAAAATAACCCAAGTATTTGAGGCATGGCCTCACCATCATCCTTAACAACCCTTTCACAATAAAAGCCAAGATGCTCTTTGCCTTCTTAACTACTTGTTGGACCAATCTTAAAATTTTATGAATTTGATTGCACTAGAATACTCCTATAACTCTGAGTTTCACTCGTCATCTCTGCCCATCTTACCAGAGGGCACGACTTCACATTTCCCCTATATAAAACCTCATTTGTCAGGTTTTCACCAAATCACTCAATCAATCTATGTTCCCTTCCAGAATCACAATGTTCTCATTACAAAATGCCTATTTACCCATTACTGTATCATCGTCGAACTTGAAAACCTTGCACTTCGTTCTCTCTTCCTGGTCATTAATGTAAATAGAAGGGGCAAGAACAGATCCCCAGTGGTTACATTTCTCCAACCTGAAAAGGACACGAGTTAAGGATGAAAAGGAAAAAGTTTAAAAGGGAAACATTAGGGGAAACGTTTTCACTCAGTGGTGGGATGGTGGAATAAGTTGCCAGTTGAATTGGTAAATCCAGGCTCAATTCTGACATTTTAGGAAAAATTTGGATAGGTACGTGGTTGGGATAGGCATGAAGGGATATGGGACAACAGAAAAAAAGCTCAGAACAGACTAGAAGGGCCAAAATACCTGTTTCTGTGCTATATTGTTCTGTGATTTTGTGACCCATTTATTATAAATCTTTGTTTTCTTGTGATGGCTAATTTTCATTCCATGCTAACATGCTTATCCCTGTTGAGTATTCACAGCTTTTTTTTCTTATTTCACATTTCCACCACCTGCATTTTATACTTGCAAATATGTTTTCCTTTCTAGATTGTGGTAGATGAATGGTCTGAATGTAAATGTATATTTTGAGAGGAGATCACTGTATCTCCAAATATCACAAAAATATAATAGCAAGGCAGGTACAATGTTGGCCAAGGTCTAGGCTCTAAATAAGGATTAACTGAGGGTAAATTGTTCTCAAAACAAAAAGGAGAATATTAAAGAAATTAAATCTTGTAACTTATTATCACCACACATCATTTTAAAGAAACTTCCACCTTCATGTAACAACTTGATTGATCAGAATGCTGCAAATGACTTAAAGCAAAGCAAATACATGGTCTTAAATTATCAGAATGCATCATGAAAAGTTATTTTGGTTGGGAAACCCAGTATCAGATATATGTTAAATGGAAAATTCACGCTAATTCACAAAAATGATCTTGCAGATATTTTAAAAAGATATCTAGTAACCTGCCAATGAAATCTATAATAGAGTCTTTGACAAACATTTAAATACTGTACATAATTATTGTTAAAATTAATTTAACAAGTATTGGGGAGAAATATGCAAATATTTCACTTCTATAATAATGATGTAATTTTCTTTGTTAGTTTAGAGAACAAGAGAAGCAGTTAATGACATCTAAAAATGAATTTACTGAACTGGTAAGTGCTTTTAAGGTTATTAATATGCATGAAAAATGTTACTTTTGTGATTATGAAATGAGGACACCTCTCAATTACTTTGTCTTCTGGTGTGATAATGTCCACACATACCTGATCACACTTTGCAAATAAGCACAGAAGAACATTTCAGCAAATTCGCAGAGGTACACACATTCAAACATTAGAAGGTAAAATTGTTAAGGTATAAGGTTCCTTTATTGTCAAGTGCATCAATACACAAAATTTATTAACTATTGTTTGCTATAATGGCACACAAAGAGGTGCCACTAGCCTAGCAATCCTGCCAATAAGAAAGAGGAGCAAAAGGTAGGCCCTTCTGAGACATGGAGTGCCTATAAACTCCCCCGTACTTCTTCCAGTCCATTCTAGCAGTGATCGCGATCTTCTGGTTCCAAACCTCCAATACACTGAGGAAGCTGTTAACATCTGAGGCTCTTACATAAGAAATAAGAGCAGGAGCAGGCCATCCAGCCCATCGAGCCTGCTCCGCCATCCAATAAGATCAGGAACTCTGCTCATCCTAGGCACCCTCATGTTCAATCCCAATCCCGATACCTGGTTCCTATGAGCCTGTCTCCAGCAGCCTGGTGTGGATCATTCGGCCTTTGAGCCTGTAGAGCTCGTCGAAAGAACCAAAGACTTGTTGATCCAAACCAAGGCTTTTATTAGCAAAAGACAGGAGCTCTTCACAGGTGGCCGACCTGGCTAGGGCACAACCCTTTAAGGCCCAGACAGTAGGCGTGGCTAAGCTCTCAGCCAATTGCTGTGCGCACAGTCATTACACTCTTGATACTGTAACTATATACATTGGTGATAGGTCTGTACTATCACAGAGCCCCTAGCTGGTCTTTTGTAGCCTTCTTCCTTGTAGGGTCCACTTTCCTGCAGGTGCTCTGTGTTGGTCTGTTAATCCCCAGGAAATGCTGTATATGTGGATTTAGTGCTGCTTAACTTTGCCCAAAAAAAAGTTGAACTACAATTTTGAATTACAGTATGTAAGGTAATGTTAATTTCTAGTTTTTGTTAACTCATAAATCTGAAATCTTAAATCTTCAGATATTGAAATGTTGATTTTGAAATCTAATTTTTAACTATTTTCTCATCCAATTTAAACTATCCATCTCTCCATTTTCTTATTATTTACCCATGTTTTCTTTTCAAGTTGAATTTGCCTGCTTTTAATTTATTCTTACTTTTTTAAAATTTAGAGTACAGTATAATAACAGCCCCTTCTGACGCAAGTATGATAGAATTCCCATTATCCAGCATCTACAGGGATTGTGGATGTTGGATATGCGAATTTTCCGGTTGATTGAGACTCACAGTTCCAATGCCAAACTAATACATCTGCATTAAGACAAAGACAAAAGAGAGTGCAAAATGTTAAGTCATTTGAAAAGATCAGTATTGTAAGGTTCACTTTAATCAGGTAATTCCTATAACTTATAAAATTTATAACCTAACCCCAGTCGCTAGATTGTAACAGTGTTGCGCTAGCCGAGCCACTGTGGTGGCGCACATCTCTGTGAGCGAATCAGCTCCATTTGTACCGGCAGGGCAGCTGCAGAAGATGGTGCCGTCAGGGCTTTCTCATTGCCTTGTGGCTTAGGCCACAGCTCGCGCCCCGGGCCACGTGATGACGTCACTGCTGCGCGGGGCGGAACTCACGTTGGCCTTAAAAAGGCACACGCAAAATTCAAATCAACAGTTCTACTGGAAACCCCACCGAGTTCAGTGGTGTGCTTTGTGTAGCAGCTGCTACACAACCATCATAATTCACCCCATCCAATTTTAAACGTGTATTTTTTTACTTACCGTACTTGCCGGTGTATAAGAGATCCAAAAATCTTACATGCCAAGTCTAAATTTTGCATCTTGACAGCAAAGTCTCAATATCTTCAAGATACAATTTATTGTCATGTAATAAAAAAATGTAATATTACATAAAATAGCCTTTTGTTTACTGTAAGGCACATAGATTCACCATCAGCAGAAATTGCGTGGTACCTCTTACAGTGAAAGAAAAGCAAAAGAGTGTTCACCCAGTCATTAAGTGTCTGTGGACTCGCCCAGCGCTCCGGCTGCCTTGCAGCCACAGAGTCCATCCAAACCATTGGCAACCTGAGGTCTAGATCCGAACCTCTCACACGATTAGGAACCCTTCAGCACATTTGGTACCCTATTGCATCCTGGTTCAGTCAATCTCTCAACAGGCCACTGCCTGGGGTGAGTCCCTTGACTGCAGTGTCCAGCAGCCTACAACCTGCATGGGTTCCTCAGCTTGCATCACCAACAGCCCTCCTCCTGAGTGTTCCTCAGCTGCATAATCTCCCAATGGTCCACCGCCATGGTCACCATCTCTGCTTCTCCTTCTCAGATGGGGTTGGTCCCATCCCCTGTAATCTTGTGCCTTGCACCAGTCCTTCAATTCCCCAGAGTCTGCAATCCCTCGTGGCTGCTGCCGATCATAGGTGCCGCCATCTTGGGTGCGGACCGCACAGTCGCGAGATTTTAAAGAAAACTACAATCGGTTCCTTAACAGGCCCCTTAAAGCCTGTATGGGACTAATGGCAGTAGGACTGGGCAGTAGGACACTGTGGAGGAGCGCTGTGTCTCTCCTCCCCCGCTCTCTGCAAGTCTTTACTAGTGGCAGCACTGCCATTACAGCAGCTCCAACAGCATTACTATTTTCCATTCTTCCCCTTCCATATCCTATCCCCATCCCATCGGCTCTGTCTCAAGTGTCCCAGTCAGGCCCGCGACGCACCTTCTCCACACTGACAACCCGACTCACCTCCACACAAGTGTCCCAGTCAGGCCCGCGACGCACCTTCTCTACACTGACAACCCGACTCACCTCCACACAAGTGTCCCAGTCAGGCCTGCGATGCACCTTCTCCACACTGACAACCCGACTCACCTCCACACAAGTGTCCCAGTCAGGCCCGCGACGCACCTTCTCCACACTGACAACCCGACTCACCTCCACACAAGTGTCCTAGTCAGGCCCACGACGCACCTTCTCCACACTGACAACCCGTCTCACCTCCACACAAGTGTCCCAGTCAGGCCCGCGACGCACCTTCTCCACACTGACAACCCGACTCACCTCCACACAAGTGTCCCAGTCAGGCCTGCGACGCACCTTCTCCACACTGACAACCCGACTCACCTCCACACAAGTGTCCCAGTCAGGCCCGCGACGCACCTTCTCCACACTGACAACCCGACTCACCTCCACACAAGTGTCCCAGTCAGGCCTGCGACACACCTTCTCCACACTGACAACCCGTCTCACCTCCACACAAGTGTCCTAGTCAGGCCCACGACGCACCTTCTCCACGCTGACAACCCGACTCACCTCCACACAAGTGTCCCAGTCAGGCCCGCGACGCACCTTCTCCACACTGACAACCCGACTCACCTCCACACAAGTGTCCTAGTCAGGCCCACGACGCACCTTCTCCACACTGACAACCCGTCTCACCTCCACACAAGTGTCCCAGTCAGGCCCGCGACGCACCTTCTCCACACTGACAACCCGACTCACCTCCACACAAGTGTCCCAGTCAGGCCCGCGACGCACCTTCTCCACACTGACAACCCGACTCACCTCCACACAAGTGTCCCAGTCAGGCCCGCGACGCACCTTCTCCACACTGACAACCCGACTCACCTCCACACAAGTGTCCCAGTCAGGCCTGCGACACACCTTCTCCACACTGACAACCCGTCTCACCTCCACACAAGTGTCCTAGTCAGGCCCACGACGCACCTTCTCCACGCTGACAACCCGACTCACCTCCACACAAGTGTCCCAGTCAGGCCCTCGACGCACCTTCTCCATGCTGACAACCCGACTCACTTCCACACAAGTGTCCCAGTCAGGCCCTCGACGCACCTTCTCCACACTGACAACCCGACTCACCTCCACACAAGTGTCCCAGTCAGACCCGCGACGCACCTTCTCCACACTGACAACCTGACTCACTTCTACATAAGTGTACTGGTCAGGCCTTCAACGCACCTTCCTCATGCAGACAGCCTGATTCACCTCCACACAAGTGGTGACAGCAAAAAGAATGCGAGCACATTAAGGGGCATTGCTAGTTCAGTGGGGCAAACCTGTGCATGTCCAACAAAGTCTAAGCGCTTTCCCGTGGGGTTCATCCGCTCAGTCTTACTTGCTTGAAAACTTTATTTATTTCCTTGGTGGGGTTTTTTTGCTGGTTGTTCGAGTTTCCGGTTGATCAAATTCTGCATTATGGGGATTCTACTGTTTAGTAACAGGGCCTGTACTCCCCTAATACAGTGTGACATTCATGTGACCAATCAACGTACCAACTCTCTACATCTTTGAAATGTGGGCGGAAACCAGAGCACCTGGAGGAAATCCATGTAGACACGGGGGATTTACTGTAGTTCTTAAATGCCATTGGTTAAGGGAACATGTTTGACCTGGTAGTTGCAATGCCTCATGGGTTCTGCTAGCTATATGAAGATGGTGGGAGTGATTCAGCAGACAAGAAAATAAGAAATAGGAGCAGGAGTAGGCCATTCGGCCTGTCGAGCCTGCTCTGCCATTTAATAAGATCATGGCTGATCTGATTATAGGCATATCTCCAGCTACTGGCCTTTTCCCCATATCCCTTAATTCCTCCACGATGCAAAAATCTCTCCAATCTTGTCTTAAATATGTTTAATGAGGTAGCTTCCACTGCTTCCAGGGGCAGAGAATTTCAGATTCACCACTCTTTGGGAAAAGCAGTTCCTCGACATCTCCATCCTAAATGTACTAACCTGAATCTTGAGGCTATGCCCCCAGTTAAATTCCTCCTCCACGGAGCCACCTGAAAGATGAACAATAACATTATAGATAATTAACTCCCCCTCCCTCGAGTTTACAGATAAAGCCTAACTTAATAATATAACAATAAAGACACTAAGCAGGGATAAGGAGACACATTAAGAGAGTCACCCCAATGGCGAGCAGCATCAACCAACTCTTCATCCTGCATGATGCCCTTTTATTCAAACACAACTTTATTCTTAGGTGGAGGGATTTACCTTTGGGTTTACTAGGGAGGATTAATACCATAAAAATGAATATTTTTCCTAGAATACAATATTGTTTCAATCAATTCCTTATTTAAAAAAAAAAGTTTTTTTAAGGATTTATATAAAGCGATTAGAGAATTCTTATGGAAGGGAAAATTTCCAAGAGTAGCAATGAGAAAATTGATGTGGGATTTTCAATTTGGAGGTTTAAGATTACCGAATTTTCAGCATTATTATGAAGCAGCTCAATTCAAATTTCTTACTGCATTAATGAATATGGACGACCCACCTAGTTGGGTAAAGATAGAAATGGCGGTTATTTTAGAAAAATTTCCTCATGAGTTTTTATTTCGATGGAATAAAAATTTATTACGAACTTATGATGTGCCAATATTGAAACATTTATTGAATTTATGGACAAGTAAACTTAAAAAATTGGGACTTAAAAATATATATTCTGGAAGATTGCCATTATATAATAATCAACTTGTTCCTTTTACGGTCTGCAATGCCACTTTGAAACAATGGGAAAAGAAGGGAATAAAAAATCTATCTGATTGTTTTTCTGAGGGTTGTTTTTGTTCCTTTGATGAATTACAAAGGAAATATGATATTAGTGCAAATTCTATATTTGTATATTATCAATTAAGATCTTTTGTAAAACAGTTATGTGGTCGACATATCATTTTATTGACTGAATCTAGTTTTGATGAATATGTACTTTCAATACCAAAAAAGGGATATATATCTGATTTGTATTGTATTTTACAAGAAATTTATAGTAAAAAAGACTGGGATAAAGATAAGTTGAAATGGGAAAAAGATTTAGGATATAAAATAGCTGAAGAAGCTTAGATGGAAATTTGTCAGAATAGTATTCGGAAATTAATTAATGCTAGACTAGCGATGATTAATTATAATTTTATTCATCAGCTAAATTTAACGCCGGAGAAATTTTAAAAATTTGGTTTTAGTAAGTTGGATTCTTGTTTTCGATGTGATCAGACGGCCAATACTTTTTTGCATACTGTTTGGCTTTGTGATCGATTGCAACAGTTTTGGAAAGGTATTCAATCTGTTTTTAACAGTTTATATACTATCCATCTTGTATTAGATCCCAATATATTTTTATTAGGGAACATGCAATCATTAATCGATTTAGGTTTAGAGGATTATCAGATTTCATTCATTTATTTAGCTTTAGTTGTGGCTAAGAAATGTATAGCACTTACTTGGAAAGGTAGAAATATACTAACTTTAGATAAGTGGTATTTGGAAATGAAATTTTGTTTGACTATGGAAAGGATATCTTTTTCATTTCAGGATGTCTTTTTATAAGTTAAAGTGGACTCCGTTTGCTAATTATATGCATTTAAGTTTGATTTAAATATATGTTTAAGTGTGATATTTTAGTATTGACAATTTTTTTTTGTTAGAATTTTTTTAGGTTAAGTTTTATCTCTTTTTTAAGTGGGTATTTTTTTTCCATATATAATATTGTCAATTTTATTAACTCTTCACTCTTTATTTTGGGGGGGAGGGTTTGACTAATTTTAAGTTAGACTATTAATATTGTGTTACAATTAACGCGGGGGGGTTATTTTGTGTAGTTTTCTGATGTAATATTGTAATCACCTTTTTAAATTTTTTTTTCTATTTTTCTTTAAATGTAATTCTTTATTGTATTCATGTTATAAAAATTTTAAATAAAGTCTTTAAAAAACAAAACACAACTTTATTCAAAGTTAGTTTAAATAGCTACTACAAGCAAAGCTCAACCAAGGCACTCCGCCGACTGAATATTTGCGCCCATCTTCACCAAAGTTTTGTGTTACTTCAGAGAACATTTAATTTTACAATTTTAAACTTTTATTTAAATTTTATTAATTTTTATTTATTCTAACACTATTTATTTTCCCCCTTTTTTTGCCAGTTGCTTGAATTCCAGATAACGGATTTTACTGTAGTTGCTTACTGATAACTCATTCTGTCTCCAGGGACGAGGGGAAATAATCTCTTTTGAACCCAATAGTATATTGCTATTTACAAATGTACTTATGGCATTTTATTTTACAGAATTCAGAGACAGAACGTGCCATAACTGAAACAAATAAAAAAATTGACACAGATGTGGCTTCACTTAAAATCATGTTGGAATCTCTTAAACTGGAAACAATGAGGTATCTTGCAGGTAGGATCATGGAAATGGTTGAACGTATGATCTGAAGATGAATCCTGTGTTTTATGCAGGATGAGGACAAAGAGGAGGGGTGCAATCTGTACAAGTTCCCACATAACACAGCTCTGAGTTTGATTTAATTTGTAGCATTTTGGCAAAAAGAGCCAAATGGATATGACAATTCATATAACAGTATGCTGCCAGTTTTAAGAGAATGATTATTTCATTTGGGTATGCAGAGGTATAACCTTGTATGCAATCCTCATTTTTCAAAAAGTAATCTGGATATTGCAAGCCTTCTCTCAGTGATTCTATTTTTAAAACTATTTCTTGCTGATTGGTACATTCAGAATTTTAGTTCAACATGGGACTACATAGGAAGTTTAAACATGGTTAAGAAAGCAAAAAATTGTTGTAGGTATTTGTCATACAGCGTGGAAACAGGCCCTTCAGACCAACTTGCCACGCTGACCAAAATGTCCCACTCACACTTGTTCCACTTGCCTGCGTTTGGCCTGTTTTCCTCCAAAACCATCCTATACATGTATCTGTCCAAAATGTTCTTAAATATTGAAATACCTGCCTCAACCACCTCCTCCAGCAGCCCATTCCATACACTCACCATCTTCTGTGTGGGGGGGACAAAAAAGTTACACTTCAGGTTCTCATTAACAGCTCTAATTAGTGTAATGATGAAATCTCTTTCCCATCACCTTAAACCAGCATCCTTTGGTTACCAATTCCCTGCACTGGGCAAAAGACTCTTTGCAGTCACCTGATCTTTTCCTCTCATGGCTTTGTACACATTTATGAGATCACCCCTCATCCTCCTGCACTCCAAGAAAAGAACTCCTAACTTCTCCCTTATCTCAGGCCCCAAAGTCCTGGCAACGTCCTTGTTAATCTTCCCTGTAATGTCTTAAACTTGACAACATATTTCCTGCACCACAGTGGCCAAAACTGAACACAATACGCCAAACAAAATCTCATGTATTATCCCACCAAAACCAGGAAATTGTCTTCCTCTTCCCTGTTTAGGGTGATGAAACTATGAATTTATGATTAACATTTTTGACTCAGTTTTAAGATATCAGCATGGGTACTATTTATTCTTGATGCTTTGTTATTTAAATTGGGATAAGGCCAAAGCAGAAACAAGTTTGGCCCAAGTGGGCTATGGTGTGGTAGAGTCCGGGGCATTCACATTGTTGACAGAGTTGCAGTGGAGGAAGTCTTTAAAGGATTCCTTCCAGCAGGCAGATTGTTTGTCAAACGGAGCTCAGTGGGTGGAAGCAAGAGAGCAGATTAAATTACAGTCCTGCTGTAGGTGTCATGGATATCTGTGGATGAAATAATCGAGCAAATGCTAGAGGCCAGACCTGGGATGTTGTTAGGTCTCTTGGGCTTCCCCCAACGAAATAGTACGTCGGTCTGATAATGCCATTCTCCAAGCATTTTGTATAGAGAAGGCAGCATTGCAGTTTGTCCTGCAGATCACATCTTGGAGAGTTACAGGGCGGTCAGTTATTTTGTAGGGAAAATTGTTGAGACGCAAGATGAGCTCAGTCTTGAATAATCTCTATCTTTTCTGCATTTTCTCTCCACAAAATGAACCTACTGCCTTGTTCTCTAAAGTAAAACATGAAAATCTGTAGACACAATGGTTGAAGTAAAAACACAATGCTGGAGATACTCAGCAGGTCAAACAGTGTCCTTTATATAGTAAAGGTAAAAATACATAACCGACTTTTCAGGCTTGAGCCCTTCATCAAGGTATGGAAAAATGTCAGCAAAAGGGTAGGGGGGGGAGGTGTGGTCACAAAGATGGCAAGTGATAGGTGAAGAAGGAAGGAAGGGTGGGGACAACAGCGATGAAGGGGAGGAGGGATAGCTAGGTTAAGGGAAGGGAGGGAGGAGAACTGGAAAGGGGAGGGGAAAGAGGAGAGCAGGTTAGCAGAAACCGGAAAAGTTAATGTTAATGCCACCTGGCTGGAGAGTGCCCAGAAGGAAAATCAGATGTTGTTCCTCCAATTTCCTGGTGGTTTTGGTGGGATAATACATGAGGCCATTGACAGATGTGTGAGCATAGGAGTGCGACACAGAACTGAGATGGTTGGCTACTGAGAGGTCTCTATCACTGGGGGGACAGAGCGAAGTTGCTCAGCGAAATGATCTCCCAATCTGTGCCCAGTGTCTCCAATGTAGAGAAGGTTACAAAGGGATCACTGGATACAGATACACGTGAAATATTGCTTCAATTGAAAGGCCTGTTTGGAGCCTTGGACCATGGTGAGGGGGGAGGTGTTAGTTCAAGTGTGGCACCTCCATTGGCTATAGGGGAAGGTGGCGGGGAGGGATGAGTGCACAAGGGAGTCATGGAGGGAGGGTCCCTACAGAAGGCAGAGAGAGGAGGATGTGTCTGTTAGTGGGATCCTGTTGTAAGTGCCAGAAATTTTAGAGGATAATGTGTGGGTTGCAGAGGCTGGTGGAATGGTAGGTGAGGATGAGGGGGAATTCTATGTTGGTTGCATTGGGGGGCAGAGTGGGGCCAGGGCAAATGAGCGGGAAGCGAAATGGAGAAGATGCAGGTGAGGGCTGAGTGTGGTGGAGGGGAAGCCACATTTGTGGAAGAAGGCAGACACTTTGGAAGATTTGGACTGGAAGACCTCATTTTGGGAAGATGCAGTGGAGGTGGAGAAATTGGGAGAAGGGGATAGAATCCTTGCATGAGACAGGGTGTGAGGAATTGTAATCAAGGTAGTTGTGGGTTTGTTCTCTACACTGTCCTAGATAATAACAGCTTCATATTTCATATACAAGTGTCTGTCAGGGCCAAGGCATGCTAAATAGAAATGTGCTCTGATCTTAGTGGATTTATTTATCAATGCTTTTGCCCCACCCAATTGTGTTCCTTTACGTACTCAATTAATCTGCCCTTCTGGAAAAGAAAGATTTGGAATTTGAAGAAGAATATACATTTATTGAATTGCTTTCTTCTTTATTTCTTCAGCATCTGTCTTTGCCTGCCTAGCAATAGCCTTGGGATTTTATCGTTTGTGGCAAAAATAGAAAATGAAAGATCACCTTCAGCAGGAAGAAATTCTTGAAATGGATTCATGCACGCTCATCCTGAAGAATTCCAGAAAATGCAATAATTAATCCAATTTTTTTTCCTGGGGAGGGAGTGGTTTATCAGGTGGCAATATAATTGTTCTGCAGTTGTTTGGTGAAATCGTTATGCAATGTTGTTATTATGGTAACAAGATTTCAGAATGGTGTAGTAATGGAATACAAATTGCTCACTTGATTGTAAAGGCCCTGTGTGAAATTATTGCATATTCTTAACACGTTGCCTGGTCCAAGGGGACTCACAGCACAAAACTGCATTATTTAACAGTTGCTTTAAGTAAATGCAATGGGCATACTGGGTACTTCATTAAGGCTTGATTCCTTCGTACTTATTTTTAATCTTACACAGCATTCCAGTCAGATATAAAGTGTTTTTCTACTTTGCTGTTTCAGTATTGCTAAACAACAAATACTGGTATATAGCAACAGTTGCCAGGTAACCATGGAAACTGCTACAATATGGGTGGAAAGAAACAGCTAGTTATCCTGCTACAAGGCACTTGTTTAGTAAATGGATTCCAATTACTCTGGAGAAATGGCAGCAATTAAACTGTATTCTTTAGAGAATCAGCACAGTGAGCAGTTTGGAATTAAGTCAGTTTCTGAACAAGCACATTGCTGTGAAGAAACTAGCACATGAACCCAATTTATCTGGAATAATCATTTCATTCCTATCACTATTTGCTTTTAACACCAAATCATAATGCTGCTCTTGAACGTGTTGTTTTAACAATTAGACAGACAGGAAAAACAGAAATTGTGTTTTAAAAAAAAAAAATAAAGGAAAACTTTAATGCAGCAAGTTCAAGGACTGTCGCTGCCTCCCTGCATCTGGATGCAATGCACTGAATGCAGAATCAAGTGCCTTTTACCTGACGTGCAATGATAATCTGGTGCATGTAGCGATCCATGGGCAGGAATTATGTTCATTGGACTTTTCAGAAGATGAGAAAAGTCCTCAGTTCCATTATGTTACAATTAATTAGCAGGAACTATGAATGCTTCTTTTTGCATTTCTTCATCTTTGCCTGTTTGAAATGTAGTCCTGAAGTGTAAGGATCATGATGAACCTGAATTTGTTCCATGTAATTTATTTCTATTAGGCAAGAACAAATGACAGATTTTCCTTAATGACCAAAGAACTTAAATAAACAATAGTTACCACAGATCAACACAAACAAATTTGTGCTTAACAAGGTCTCTCTGCATCCTCATTGGTCCGGATCGCTTAACAATTGTTATTAATTGTGCCTTCTCACCTGCCTCCCATTGCTCTTGATCCTTTTAAAAATGTGTGCTAATCCTGTTCCTAAATTGATACCAAAAAATTGTTTTCATTACTTCACTCTTTACACTCCAGGCCATTCAAGAACAGGGTACTTTTTACATTGGCAGACAGTTGGTAATGGGATGCCACAGGGTTCACTGCTGAGACCCCAGGTGTTTACAATGTTTATTGATCATCTAGAGTAAGGAATTGCATGGAACATCTTTAACTGCAGATGACATCAATCTGGGTGGCAGTACAAGCCACGAGGAAGATTCCAAAAGGATGCAGGGTGTCTTGAACCGATTAGGAGAGTGAGAAAATGTATGGCAGAAGCAGTGTAATGTGGATAAATTTGAGGTAATCCACTTTAGTGGCAATTATCGGCAGACAGATTATTTTAATGGTGAGAAATCAGGAAAAGGAGAGGTGCAATGAGATTTGGGTGTCATTATGTTGAATCAGTCATTGAAAGGGTGGAATGCAGTGACAGAAGTCGCTGGCAAATGGTTTGTATTTTGAGAGGTTTTGAATACAGAAGCAGAGAGCCCTTACTGCATTTGGATAGAGTCTTGGAAAGAGTAGTGTGTGCAGTTTTGGTTTCCTAACCTGAGGAAGTGCAAAGATTTGCCAGGATGATTCCTGGGATGGCAGGACTGGTGGACAAAGACTGGATAGTCCAAGGTTATATTCATGGAATTTAGAAGAATGGGAAGGTATCTCATTGAGGCACAAAATTCTGACAGAATTAGGCAGGTTAGAAGCACGAAAGATCTGTTGTTGGGCAAGTTCAGAACAAGGGGTCACAATCTAGGGATAATGGATAATGAGGAGAAACCTTTCCACTTAGCCGTGTGAACTTGTAGAGTGAAGTTGGGTGTAGCTCTATTGGCTAAAGGAATCGAGAGGTAATGGAGAGAAAGCAGGAATAGGGTATTGAAGTAATCTGATCAGCCATGATTGTGATGAATAGTGGAGCAGACTTGGATTGAATGGCCTTCTCCTGTTTCCATTTTCTATCTTTCAATAGCTATCAAGAATTTTCAGTTTATTTTTGCTCATTACTTTTCCCCCATTTTTAAGGTGACACAAGAGACTACATCTGTGAGAATCTGGAACAAAAACCAGTAGAGGAACTTAGTGAGACAGTCAGATATGTGGAAGTTTCAGATAAAGAGATAAAAGGGGACACTAGTCTTTTCATTTCTACTTTGAATAATGTTGGTTGCCTGGTAGAACACAACAGCAATGATGAGCATTAGTACTATGGCCAAATTCAAAAACAGTCTAGAAATGTCGGTTTATATTTAATTCTAAGCCTAACTGTAGCTAATCGACACTCCTTCTCCGTGCAGATTTCCCATCGTTCCCTCAACTAAATGCCTTTAAAACATTGTTAACTTTTTCCCTATTCACGTAACCTGTATCTTCCATTACACTTACACTGTTGCCATGGAATTCTCAGGGCTGGGTTTTCTTAGCTAATGCTGCCAACGCCCATTTTCAATTTGTATTGCAGTTCCACTGTCTGGCCAACAGGTGGCTCTACATCAGCAAGTTTGCTTGGCAGTACACAAAAGTGGTGGAGAAACTCAGTAGGTCAAACAATATCTATAGGAGGCAAAAAGGAATCAGTTCAAGCATAAGGCCTTCTTCAGCAGGGATAAAAATCAGGCAGATGCCCGATTAAGAAATGGGGGGAGTGGAAAGAGTTTGCTTGATGTTTTTTTTAAAATAAGCACAGAATATCAATGTGATGACATGTAATTCAGTACATGACTATATTTTATTTCAGGGCCAGATTAATTTTCCCTGTCACCTGTTATTGTACTTGCGGTCCAACATTGCTTATTTCAGGCCATCTCTGTGCTAGGGTCAGCCTCAGAGCCTTCAATGTGTTACCAATGTTGGGTAAGTAAATTATCTCAGTGATTTACTGGCAGGAAGTTTAGCCTGTTTCTAGGTGGTAAGCTGTCTTGTTTGAATTAAATATAACATCACTGTGCATATTCAATGGTCTGTAAGTTTTTCTTAATCAAAGTTTCAGCTCTAATAAAAGCATTTGATTGAATTAAGTAGTTTGATTTGAAACACTTAAAAATGAAGTTGGTTTCTTTGTGTTCTGACAGTTGACTGCCTCATTAAAGGCAAATAAAAGAAATGAACTTTGAGTGGCATGTGCAGCATCTAATTTCTCTGAAGCCTTCAATAATAGCTTCCCAAACTCAGAGCCACAATAAATATTCTTTCAAAAAATAAATTGGACCATACTTGTGAATGCATACCACTATATACAGTACCAATTATATTTTGTACTCAAACAGGTAATGGCACAATTCTCTCTGTAACAGACTTCCATTAAAGAAAGCTGATCCTAAATGAAAAAATAATTTTCTTTGTAAAATTTCATATATTAAACTAAATTCAGGCACTGATATTAGAGGTGGAAGTAACTGGAGCAAACTTTATATACAAAAAAAGAAAGTAAACAATGCCGACAGCATATCCATAAAGAATTTTTTTTAAGTTGAGATTGCAAGTTTATGATGAAATGATGGTGAATCAGAGTTAGATTTCAGGACTGGTGAAGATTTTAAAAGTTATTTCATGCAAATGTACTGTCAAGTAATTTTTTTTAAAAACAGCCACAGTACGCTGCATTTAAAACCAAGAAAATACAGTGCAATTCTTGTTTGGTAGACAAATGTCTCATGTCTATAAACTAAAATTATCAGTAAGACATGGTTAAAATAGAATGTTCTGTAAGAATAGCCCCAAGAAGCAAATGAATTATCAACTTGCAAAAAATAATGGATTCATGACTGACAGAATAATCATTCAACAGAATATTATTTCACATTCCTTCCACTATCATCTTTCACGTGGACAGCTTGGGAAGACTTGTCAGTATGATCCCTAGATGCAAATCTTAACTCTGTTGAATGGTTAGAGTCTTAAGTGTGTCCTCATTCAGAAGACCTTCAACATCTGTTCATTGAGTTCAATAAAACTGATTCATTGGTGCTACTTTGAACAGAAAACTGCAAGATATGCCTAATAACAAAGCAACCACAAAAAAAATCACCAAAATTGATTATTTGGTCATTATTACATTGCCATGTGTGGGAACAAATTAACTGCCACTTTTCCTATGGTACAAGAGCAGCTACACAGTAGCTGCAAAAATGTTCTTGGGCATCATAAATGGGCAATACAAAATGCTGTAAGCATTTTTGCTACTCTAGGAAACTACTGTATGCTTGGTAACAAGTTCCCAGTCACACAAACATCCAGGTTTGTGAAAGAAGAATCTGAAGGCTTTGGGGAAGATTGAATTGAATGGTACCTGAACTGTGTAGAGGTATTGAAGTGAAAGGAAGATGGAAAAGATGACCACAATGATTGAGTAAATCGAGGTTACTGTTTGCTGGGAGATTGATAATCAGAAGATCCAGTTTAAAAACAATTGGGGCAACAAAACCATGGAGAAGAGCATAAGAATTTTTACACAAATTTCTATCTGAAGCATAACAGTGGAGATAGAGGCAGAGACAAACAACTAAAAGGAGTGACAGGCTACTTTCTGTACTTGTATGAGCATTACTAGTAATGTTAACAGCTGCAACATAATTCAAACGTTTTTTTTTAAAAAGAAAACATGGATATAAAGTTTCCTGTGGACAACTAATAGTTCTGCTTTACCAAGTAATCAGGAGGCTTTGAGGGTAAATCCCTAGGGCTGCTGTGAGACAACATGCAGAAGCAGAGACTGGTCATCAGGGGACAATATGAAACAACTCCATCTCCAGTCCTGCTGTTAACTTTGCGTTAAAGTTGATTTTTTTTAAAAGATACATTTTCAATGTCATCTTTAACCTGTTTGTCAAATCTAATCTTTCTTTTTCAATCTTTTTATTATTATTATAATTTATAAACACATACAGTTCAAAGAGATATAAAAAATACATAGTAAGTAATGAATTAATACAGAGATATTAAACAATAATATTACAGAATAAAAGTATATCATAAAAAAATTTTTAGATCAGTTTAGGGTGTGAACTATCTCTAAAAAAAAGATATAATTAATAACAATATATGAAAAAAGAGAAGAAAAAAAAACCCCAAAAAAGAAGAAAAAACAAATCTGAATTAAAAAAACTTAAAAAAAAAACCTACAAATATAGCTAAACCACGCCGATCACTCCGATCTCATCTTACAGCCCAATTATCATACATAATCATAGAAAGAAAACAGAGCCAGATCAACTCACCACAAATGAAAATATTGAATAAATGGTCACCAGGTTAACTCAAACTTAGAAGGGGAATCATAGACAGAGTTTCTAATTTTCTCTAAATTTAAACATAGTATAGTTTGGGTAAACCATTGGAAAACAGTGGGAGGATTAACCTCTTTCCAATTCAATAGTATAGATCTTCTAGCCATTAGTGTAAGAAAAGCAATCATACGATCCGCAGGAAGAGATAAATAAGTCAAATCTATCATAGGTAATCCAAAAATTGCAGTAATGGGATGTGGTTGTAAATCAATATTCAAAACAGTAGATATCAAATCTAATCTACTGTATTATTTTCCTCCTCCTTCAGCCAACTGGCTAAATTCAGGGAGCAGGCCCCTTGAGGTAGCAATCAAGGCGATCCCTTGTGCTCCAAGTTGTCGGCAGCTAAGGCAAGAAGCACCTGTATCTGTTTTTTTTTATTAAAATGTAATGTTGCACCAACGAAAGCAACATCTTCTCACCAAGCTATCTTTTTCATTCCTACCTCCCTCTTGTTTAGTCTATTGTTCTTCCCTATCCCATTACCCTTCTCCCTCTGTATCTTCTTGGCAACAGAATTTCCACACAAGAACCAAACAAAAACATCTAAACAGAATATTTTGAAGATGCATCTAAAATAGTATTGAACTTCAAAAAAAAATAGTGGGAGATATGATCATTTAATTTGAAAAATATTAATTTAACTACAGTACATTGCACATACAAATCAAAACTCTGCATCGGAATTGAACAGCATTTAAACATTCGTGAGTAACTGTGCTGACTCCTGTTAGCTCCACACAATCATTCTGCAGCCTGACATGGAAATAATACTTCAATTATATTTTGAACTCCTGCTTTTTAGTGACTTTTTTTTTAAAAGTGAGAACAGAAAGTAATTTAAATGAAGCCCATCCTAAAATCTGAAGTTATGATGAAATGGAATAATCCTATCGAAAAGAATTGAGGAGAGGGAGGGCGGCAATCAGCGGATGATTGTCAAAGAGGTCTGTGATTGAACCCATTTGTAT
Organism: Narcine bancroftii; assembly: GCF_036971445.1. Lineage (NCBI taxonomy): Eukaryota > Metazoa > Chordata > Chondrichthyes > Torpediniformes > Narcinidae > Narcine > Narcine bancroftii. The sequence continues at coordinate 157,115,335 of NC_091475.1, forward strand.
GAGGGATACGTCACACAAACACACCTCCGCTGCTGAAGATCTGTTTATCCTTTACTGTTTTTCTCCCTTTAAATGGCTCTTCAACATTTTCTTCCTACAGAGAGAAAAGGAAATACATCGATCTAGGCACAGATAATATTGCTCAATGAGCGCTAAACATTTCTGATCAATAACAGTAAAGTCAAATGGCTATTTGTCAAGCTGGAGTCTCTCAGTACATTGACACTCTTAATAGTTCTACACTTACTAAGAATACATACACAATATTTTAACTCTATAACTTACTAAGACATTTTATGAACTAAACAATATCAACACAGATCCATTACACAAGCAACTCACCAAGTTCTTTCTCGCCATGAGGAAATGCATCCATTGAGAAAAAGCTATTCCACAGATTATGTAAAGCAGAGGTGAACAGTTTGACTCACAATGTAATATTATTCAGTAACGAAGGTATATCCATCACCAAAGTAGATTATTCAAGGAGAAAGTTACTGACTTGCAAATCTACAGCCTCACGAACATCGGTTTAATGTATCATATATGTTGAACATTGAGTGGATGGGGAGGGGGGTGGGAAGGAGGGAGGGAAGGGAGGGGGAAAAAGGGGAGAAAATGACACTATATTCAAGAGGGAAATGTTTATGTATATTTTGGTCAATATGGTTCATAGTGTGAAAAATAAAACATTTTTTTTTAAAACAGCATAGAGGCTGGAAAGCAAAAGACTTCTGCCAGGCACCAAGGCCCAGAAAAACACAAACAGTGCAGGAGTGAAATTAAAAAAGGAAATTGGCAAAGCAAAACCAGAGCATGAAGATACAAAATCATGGAGATCCTTAAAATAGTATAAATACATTGAGAGCAAAAGATCAACAAAGAATAGAGATTATCAGAAATGCTGTCTATAAGGAGTTTGCTTTTCTCCCCGTGTCTGCATGGGTTTTCTCTAGGGACTCAGGTTTCCTCCCACAGTTCAAAACATACTGGTGGTGTAGGTTAATGGGGTGTAAATTAGGCAGCATGGACTCGTGGACTGAAATGGCCTGTCACCATGCTGAATCTCTAAATTAAAAATAAAAATTAAAAAGACAATGGAGGCAAAATAGATGGGAAAAGTTTGGAATGACAAGAAAGTAGCCCTTGTGCAAGTGTAGCTTCACGGACCCTGTAAAGTGGGCACTGATAAACATTACAGTTTTGGGATTCATAGCTTCCTCAAAGGAATGATTGAGGTTGGAGGTCAATCATATCATCCCAAGGATATCACTGCAGGGATCCCTCAGAATGCCCTATCATCAATCTCCATCTTGCCACGTTTGGAACTGGGAGTTAGTTGATGATTACATTATTATCTACTCACAAATCCTCAGCAAATGAAATAGTCATGCCTAAACATCCCAAGACCCAGACAACATTGAAGGTGTGAGGCAATGACAAACTCCAACAGATGTCTAACTGTAGTTCCTAGACATCTAACGCATCACCCTTACATAATCCCCCCACTCTCAACATCTGACAGTGCTGACTAGAAGATGAACTGGATAAGCACTAAAAATACTGTGGATACAAAGTAGTTCAGAGACTGGATGTTCTGCAGCTAGTGAATCACCTCTAGATATCAAGCACCTTTCTACCACCTTAGGAAAACAGTCATAGTCAAGGTTTTTGGCTCAGGTCATTGGTAAAAAGAATTGAGGCACGTTGAAAAGGTATTTCACCCAGAAGTGAAGGGTGCATGGAATGTTCAGCCTGAAAGGTTGTTAATGGAAGAAAAATAAACTATTTGAAAGTACTTGAAAGTGCACTTTAAGTTTCACAATGGAAATATCTCTTGTAGCTCTTATAACCAGAATGAAAACAAGATTTAAATGATCTCCTATGATACTGATTCCTATAAATAGTGTTAAATTATATCATGTGAGAATGCCAATCAATAATTGAACAATTAAAGGAATGAGAAGAACAGAACTTTGTCCATCCATGACAGACACACATACAAGTTAACTCGTGTTTGGGTGGTGGCCAAGTTATTTCTTGTGATACAATTGCTTTTGATGCCTTTTTGTTAATCATAACTGATCTGCCTTAAAAAATAAACACAGGAACATGGTGAAACCATGAAATGCAGAACAACGCAGTTCCCTTTGCACTCTGCAACTGAAATTTGGGCTCAGTTTTTCTCTCCAGGAGTGCTGTCTGACCTGCTGGATATCCTGATCAATTTTTATTTCAGATTTTCCAACAAAGTCTTTTTTTTTAAAAAAAGCTACTCCCTAACACGTTGCTTTGGGATCTGCCAGAACCATTCGGTTCCAGATTTCATGGCAGACTTGGTTCAAAGGTAATAAATGCCAAAGGAGAGATGAAAGTGATTGTCCTTGCAAAATATTCATTGGTTTCAATGCCAAAATTAAATTTACCTTACACTTTGTAAAAATTCAAATTTTAAGCATCTTCAACCTGGACAAGCTAATCAACCCACTCACACAGAACTGCTAGACACCTTCAGCTTCTCCAAACATTGATTCAAGTGGCCAATTTCTGCTCGGCAGTCATCCAATTGACACTCCAACTTCTCTCGACGTAGACGTTCGTACTCCAGTTGAGCACGCAGCTCATCTAGTATTCTGTTAAGACACAAATCTCATTCCACATCATCACTTTCCTTACACATTAAATCCTTTCAAAGTGGCTTGTGAGAGCCTGGGAGCAATTTCCAGCACGTCCTTACAGAAGAGTCCTCACCCAGCATCTGCATTGTGCACTCCAGCAAGGGTTGCTGTAAAATCATGGGCAGAAAGCCCATCAGATTTACCTTGGACAAGGGATGTTGCAGTTACTGACAATATCATCTAACACAGCACAGATATGTGTGTTTTACAGAGGGAAACAAAATCCTTTTGAAATTATAGGAATATTTTACGACTAATGTTCTCTCCAATGGGATATGTCAATGTTTTCTAGCTTCTATGCTCATCTGTGGCTTGCTGCACTGCCAAAGGACACTAAGAGTCCAGTTTTTACTAAAGCACTTTCTACACTTTGATTCATTTAGTTTGAATTAATTTGAAGAGAGGTACTGTTACGACTGTTAATCTGGTAAATTACAATTGTCCACTTTGTAACAAACAAAATCCTGACATTTTGTTCCTCAACTGACACTAAAAAAAAGTAATAATTTTTAATCAGGGAAATAAATTAATTCTTGCCTGGATTTACTTTGTTAGATATTGATGACACTGGAAATGGGCAGATGATATTTGATATGGACAGATAAGAGGAAGCACACACAATTTTCGGATAATAATGCTGAGTGGGATTTTCCGCTAACAGTGACAGCTCAAAAATTACACTAATACTTGAAAGAAGTTAATAAATACCTTTCTCCTTCTTTCTTTTCCTTTAGCTGGAGCTGATCTTCCTCCAGTAATCCTCCAAGCTGTCTATAGTTGCTTTTGGCAATTTCCAATAACCGTTCCAATTTTTCAATTTTCTTGTAGGCCCTCACTACATCAATTAACACAAATAGTGATTAATTTTTTTTTAAATTCCAGAGTTTTCTACCACATGAATGTAAAATAGGCTAATTCTGTGACTGGATCTTAAAATGACAATGGTTAAGAAAAATATTGAAAACTAAGGGAAAATTTATTGAAAACTAAGGCAAAATATTGAAAACTAAGGCAAAAATATATAGAATATTGGAGGATACACATTACACTCAAGTCCCAAAATTTTATTCTGTTCTAAATAGAAGATTCCACAGGTTGAGTTAAAAGCACATTGTCAATGCAATCCACCAAAGAGGAGTTACTACTGTTACAAACTAATAAAATCTTATTAATACTAACAAAGGAACAGCAATGGAAAATTCACCAGACACTGGTAAATTCATAATAATAGTTTTTATTAAACTATAAAACATTTCTTATCTCTAAACTTAACTCTATCTTAAAACCCCACTATGCCCAAGAGTGAGAGTGTGTGTGAGCTTGATCCTGAAAAAGTCAATTTTAAAGTCCAGTTTCAAACATCTTGTTGAACTTGAGGATCCTTTTGAATCACAGTTCAGAAGTAATTATGATGCACTTTTAAACATCAGATCTCTTTAAGTTCAAAATTCTCTTGATGAGATGTTTTCAAAGGGAAATTCTTCAAACAGGAGTGACCATCTTCTGGGCACAAATGAGGCTGCCTCTCTTTTCTTAAAAGAACAGTCGGAAGTGGTCTTACTTATTTAAAAGCCACTTGTATATCTCCTATGATAAGAATAATACAGTACAGAACAGCATCTCCCTCTTTCGAGAGATTACTGCTTCAATCCTGTCTTTCCACAGGAAGGTCAATTTCAGTGTCTCAGTCTTCTCATTCAAAATGTCTTTCTGCCTTCATTATATGGTTCTCTGATATCATGTGACATGATATCACCACAGTTTCAGTTTTGCAAAACTTGGTGCCTTTCTTCAAAACCATATCCATAACAACCTCTGACCTCATCTCTGTTCCAAGTGGCTTAAGTGGAAGTCTGATGTTCATCAGCAAAAACCTGTTTTATACAGGTGGCCTCCTTCAGCAGTTCTTCGAGTACTTGAATACTTTAGATTTTAATAAAGCAAACACTTCATTGTTTTTGAATAATTAAAACCCATTTCTGTTCCATTATGTTTCTGTTTTCCAGGCACTACAACTCCAACTGAACTCTTTCTCTTATTGTAATGGTGTTTCTGCAAATGTGTGAGACCCTGTATCCAGCTCATAATTCCCTCAATAGAAATATTTTTTTAACTTTACAACATACTTTACTAAGAAATATATATTTTATAACTAAATATTTTAACTTTAAAGATGAACACCTCCTTCCAACAGAAAAAAAGTGTTAATCTTCTAAAAGGTCAAAATTTTAAACTGCAGTCTGCCATTTATCTGGTAGACCTCACATTCTTTTACAATAATACAAACAAATATTGCAGAAACAACATGCAAATTCAACATATGGATAGACAATCAACAGCTCATTATCTTTGCCTCTAATGAGCTATAACCAAGTCATATTCTGTAAAGGTCAAAACCTTATGTTTTTGATGCTTCATTAATTTTGTGCCTTTCTCTTTTTCTCTCTTTCTCTTTTTCTCTCTTGAAGAAAAAGTAATGTTTGTGGTGTTATCATGATGACTATGATGTAATATGTCATAATATCTGTGCAGACTAGGAGTTTGCATCTCTTTCTTCGATGAACCATGAAGCTCGAGATAATATTCTTTGAATTCGTCTTATTTCATCTTATTTCTTTGGTATATCTCTTTAAAGTTGAATATAATTCTATCTTTAAATACAGCCAAATGCTTTGTTTATTCATCATTTATGAAAATCAGTGCGAAGTTATGCAAAATGTTTATCTGTTTTATCAACGAATTAAAGCTACATAAAGCTGCATCTATAAAGTTTGGTTTATTGGATTAATAAGATAGTAATTTGGAATATCGTCCTCACATTTCCTTAAAGATGACACATTTTGTAATTAGAAAATACTAGACCCTAAAAGAACTCAACTTGATTTAAAAGCAAGAAGCTTTTCAGCTTTATGAGAATCTGTTAGAATTTGTCTGTGATTGCGCAGTTTAAACCAAGCCAAAGTCTTGAAAGACAGCCATGACTTTGGAAAGATAAGATACAGCTCTGGTTTGCAGAATCTGGTAGGAAGCCCAGAAGAATGTGTTCTTGAAAAGTTATAAACAACCAGAGATACAGCCAGAACCACACAAAGACAATTCAGAGAAATTCTCTTAAAGAGACCAAGCAAAATACAAATTTGTTTACAGTTCCCAGGAACCAGGAGAAGCCAGGAGAAACCAGGTTGTAGTGTGAAGAACCCAAGATGGATAAGAATTCTTGTCGGGCTAAAGACCTTGAGCAAACAGCTCCTCTCAAAGAACTGTTTGATTGTGAGTTGAGCTAGCAAGGCAGACTGACAACACTTGGCAAGAGGTTAGAGCCAGCCACCAAAGAAGAAATGGCTTCAATCACCAATCACGAAGAAGACTCCAACAAGGCACTGCAGGCCTCATTAGCTGACTTAAAGGATGGTGAAACTGAAACAGATGAATGTACGTTGCAAAGCTCCACCAGTGCTGTACCAAGCGAAATGCAGAAAATAGAGACTCAATCAGCGGTATCTGAAAGTTCAGATGTGAATCATGATGATAATATTTCCAAGATTATGAGTGCAGGAAGATCTTCAAAGTCTTCAAAGGCAAGTATAGCTTCACGCACTTCAAGCTATGCATGCTAAAGCGCGAGCAGACTTGGCTACTATCTATACACAATGTGAGTGGTTGGAGAAAAGATGCTTTAGAAGATAAGGAAGATGAAATGAAGAATCAGCAACTGAAGTTACACATGGCTAGTGAAGAATAAAAAAGATAATTGAAGAGAGAAAGATTAGAGCTTGAGGAACAATATGCTATGAATATGGCCAGAGTAAAAGCATTAGCTCAGGCTTCTGCAAGATTTATCACTCAAAGTGAAATACCCAAAGGGTTAGCACCTAACATTCCACCAGATCAATGGATACCGCAACCATAAGAAATGAGTCTACTCGAACCATGGGTGGCGCTGCTAGTGCTCAAATGACAATGACCAATCCTATGGAAAGAGCAAGCGACATTCAATCTCTTCAGAGCACACAATATATGAATCTTCCCGAAAGGAGAGTATTTCAAAAAAGTTCAACCATGCAAGTTGATCATACTCAACCATTGATGTCTCTTCGTGTTGCTGAAGAATCAGCGACAAGTCAAGGATCTCCACTAATCCCATCACTTACATATCAAGGATCCCCATCAATGCTATCAGTTACAACTCCCTACACCTATGACACCAGTTCAAGATTCATTTGCTCTATTCACAACAAGACAACCAGTCGCAAGACATGGTGGACAAGACAATATCACTCAAAAAAACAAATGAAATTTCTCAAGGTTAATATGGTTTACCTAAGAAGGAAATTCCAGTTATTAATGGAGATCCATTGCAATATCTGACGTTCATGAAATCTTTTGAACATCACTTTGAAAGTAATACTAAAAATGCTAAAGATCATCTGTATTACCTGGAACAATATACTGATGAAGGAGTTGGTCAAAAGTTGCCAATATATGAATCCAGACCAAGTTTTTAAAAAGGGCAAAAGAATTATTGCATCATCGTTATGACGACAAACATAAAATCGCAAGGGCCCACCTAGACAAGATTCTTTCTTGGTCTTCAATAAAATCAGAGAATGTGATGACTTTTCAAGCATATACCCCCTTTCTCTGTGGATGTAGTAACGCAATGGGAAGTGGTGTAATTTGCAAGAGCTAAATTTTCTTGATAATTTGTCAATTATTGTAAATAATTATGGAATTATGGAGAATCAAAGATACAGAGCTTAAAATGATTCCCGGAAGGGATGCCACTTTTGAGGATATTGTACAATTTTTGGAATGGCATGTATATGTTTACACCATACCAGCATTTGGAAATATTAAGGATACTGCAATAGTCCCTAAAGATGTAAAGAAGTCTAAATCATCATCTCAACAGAAACAAGCACAAGAAAGAACAAAGAAACAAAGGAAAAGGAAGATCAGACTGTTCAGGAAAGCAGTTTGTATTGCAAAGATGTTCACGATTGGAGAAAAAAGTCGCATGAGAAATTAACCTTTTAAAGAAGAATGGAATATGTTTTGGATGCAAAAGGATACATCAGCAAAACTTGTAGTAAGTTTCACAGTTGTGATATATGCAGTTTTAAACATCCAAAGTTACTGCATATCCATTGAGGTAAAGTTGAGAAGGAAGTCAAACAATCTGAATCCAAGACTAATGTGACAGTCAGAGAGGATGCTTCAGCTTCAGTTCAGACAAAAAGTCTTACTGGGGTCAGTGACAAAGCTCTCTCAATAGTTCCTGTGCAGGTTAAAGCTAAAAAAGGAAGCTTCATACTGAAGACCTACACATTTCTTGATCCAGAAAGTACTGCATCATTTTGTACTGTTTAATTAATGAATAAACTTAATCTTCATGGTAAAAGATCACAGATTTTGTTGAAGATGATGAATGATAAAAAGAACAATTAAACTAATATAGTTTCAAGTTTACAGATTGCTGGATTAAATAGCAATGAATTTTGTAATCTTCCAAGTGTATATACTCAGAAAACTATGCCTGTGAATAAGGAGAATATTCCCCATCAGGTTGGCATCAAACAAGGGGAAGGGGAGATTGGGGATAAAGAAGATAGAAATAGGAGAATAAGGAAAATGTTGGATGTTGTAGGAATGTTGTCTGGTAAAGAGTTGAAAATAAGAAAACAGAAATGGAAAAGGAGGAAAGGTAATGATGGAAAAACGGAAAGAGAAGATAAACAAAATATAAAATGGCTACGCTGAACTATATGACTCTAAATATTAATGGAATACATAACCAAATTAAAAGGAAGAAACTACTAAATTTACTGAAAAAGGAAAAAATAGATATAGCATTTGTCCAAGAAACACACTTAACTGAATTGGAGCACAAGAAATTAAAGAGAGATTGGGTAGGACATGTAACAGCAGCATCGTATAATTCAAAAGCAAGAGGAGTGGCTATATTAATTAGCAAAAATGTGCCATTTAAAATAGAAGAGGAAATAATAGATCCAGCAGGGAGATATGTTATGATAAAATGTCAGATATATTCAGAGCTTTGGAATCTACTTAATATATATTCACCTAACGAAGAAGATCAAAAGTTTATGCAAGATATCTTTTTGAAGGTAGCTAATACGCAAGGGAACATACTAATAGGAGGGGATTTCAATCTGAATTTGGATCCAAATATGGATAAAACGGGGAAAAAAATTAACAGGAAGAACAAAGTAACCAAATTTATAATTAAATCAATGCAAGAAATGAAACTTGTGGACATATGGAGGAAACAAAACCCAAAAGAAAAGGAATACTCATACTACTCGACTAGACATAAAACATACTCAAGGATAGACCTATTCCTGATATCAGCCCACATACAAGGGAGAGTTAGGAAAACGGAATATAAAGCTAGACTATTATCGGACCACTCACCCCTGTTATTGGCAATAGAGCTAGAAGACATCCCTCCAAGAATGTATAGATGGAGATTAAACCCCATGCTACTTAAAAGACAGGATTTTAGAGAATTTATTGAAAAACAATTAAAAATGTACTTTGAAGTAAATACGGAATCAGTGGAAGATAAGTTTATACTATGGGACGCAATGAAAGCATTCATTAGAGGGCAAATAATAAGTTATGCAACCAAGATGAAGAAGGACTATAATCAGGAAACAGAGCAGTTGGAAAGGGAAATAATAAACATAGAAAAAAAATTAGCAATAAAGGAAGATACAACCAAAAGAAGAGAATTGGCGGATAAAAAAATAAAATATGAAACATTACAAACATATAAGGTGGAGAAGAATATAATGAAGACAAAACAGAAATATTATGAACTAGGGGAAAAAACACACAAAATCCTAGCATGGCAGCTTAAGACAGAGCAAACTAAGAAAATGGTATTGGCAACAAGGAAAAAAGACAAACAAATTACATATAATCCAAAAGAAATTAAGGAAAACTTCAGAGAATTCTATGAACAATTATACCGAACCGAAAACGAAGGGAAAGAAGGGAAAATAGATGAATTTTTGACTAAAATTGAACTACCAAAACTACAAATAGAGGAACAAAATAAATTAACAGAACCATTTGGAACAGTAGAAATACAAGAGATAATAAAAAATTTACCAAATAATAAGACACCAGGAGAGGATGGACTCCCAATAGAATTCTACAAAACATTTAAAGACCTAATAATACCGCCCCTCCTGGATGTAATCAACCAGATTGATGAGACACAAAACTTACCAGATTCATGTAAAACAGCAATAATTACAGTGATACTAAAACAAGGGAAAGATCCACTCTCACCAGCGTCAAATAGACCAATATCTCTGCTAAACACAGATTATAAGATAATAGCTAAACTACTAGCGAACAGATTAGCAGAACAGGTACCGAAAATGGTAAATTTAGACCAAACTGGATTTATCAAAAAAAGACGCACAACAGACAATATTTGTAAATTTATTAACTTAATTCATGCAGTAGAAGGAAATAAAGCACCGGCAGTAGCAGTTGCTTTAGACGCAGAGAAGGCCTTCGACAGAGTAGAATGGAATTACTTGTTCAAAGTATTGCAAAAATTCAGTTTACCGGAGAAGTATATTAATTGGATTAAAGCATTATATAAGGGTCCGTTAGCGAAAGTGACAGTAAATGGACATGTATCAAAGCAATTTAACTTAAGCAGGTCAACGCGGCAGGGATGCCCACTATCACCATTATTGTTTGCGCTAGCTATAGAACCACTAGCAGAATCGATAAGAAGAGATAATAATATAAAAGGAATAAAAATAAAAGACAGGGAATATAAAATCAGTCTGTTTGCGGACGATGTGATAGTGTACTTAACAGAACCAGAACTATCAATAAAAGAACTATATAAGAAATTGAAGGAATATGGAGAAGTGTCGGGATACAAGATAAACGTAAATAAAAGTGAAGCAATGCCTATGAATAACGCGGATTTCTCAAAATTTAAGGAGGAATCCCCATTCAGATGGCAAACGCAGGCAATAAGATACCTAGGAGTGCAAATAAACAAAAATCTAGGCCAATTATATAAACTCAATTACAATCCACTAATGAAAAAATTACAGGACGATTTAGAGCATTGGAAAGAGCTACCACTAACACTGATAGGAAGGATAAACTGTATTAAAATGAACATTTTTCCAAGGATACTATACTTATTTCAGGCATTGCCAATACAACTGACAGAAAAATTCTTCAAAGAGTTAAAGAAAATAATAAGGAGATTTTTATGGAGAGGGGGGAAACCGAGGATAGCACTAGACAAATTAACAGAATGGTATAAACAAGGAGGCTTACAATTGCCAAACTTCAAAAATTATTATAGAGCCGCACAATTAAGGTACCTATCAGATTTTTATCAAACAAGGGAAAAACCAGACTGGACGAGACTAGAATTAGATAAAATAGGGGAAAAGATACCTGAACACATATTATATAAATGGGACGAAAAATTGGTACAACATAGAACTTCTCCAGTATTACACCATCTCCTCAATATATGGAAGAAGATTCATGTAGAAAGAAATAAAATAAATTACCAAATACCAAAACTAATATTGACGCAAAATAAGCTACTCCCTTTTACAATAGACAACCTTGCCTTTAGAAAATGGGGAAAAAAAGGGATTAAAAGAATAGAAAATTGTTTTTCAGGAAGTAGATTCTTATCCTTTGAACAAATGAGAGATAAGTACAATATAACGGGAGATACAGCGCTGGCATATTACCAACTGAGATCCTACTTGAAAGATAAATTAGGAAGCAACTTGAGTTTACCAGAGGGAAGTAACCTTGAATATGTGATTACAGATACAATGTTAATCAAAAGATTTATAAAAAATATGTATATTAAACTGCAAGAAAAGGAAAATGAGGAAACAAATGGTAAAACTAAACAAAAATGGGAACAAGATTTAAATATAAAGATAAAAAAGGAAACATGGGAGAAGTTATGCTCTGGAACGATGAGAAATACAATAAATACGAGGCTGCGTATGATACAATATAATTGGTTACACAGACTATACATTACACCGCAAAAGTTAAATAAATGGGACCCAACAGTATCTGATAGATGTTTTCGATGTAAAAAAGAAAGGGGAACAACAATTCATGCAATCTGGACATGTGAGAGAGTAGAAAAATTTTGGGATGATCTCAATCAGATATTAAATAAAATAACAGAAAACAATATACCAAAGAATCCAGAGATCTTTCTCCTAAGTAACATAAAAAATAAAGAATTTGGAATTGACTTGGAGGATGCACAAAAAAGATTTGTTAAGATAGCCCTAGCCGTAGCAAAAAAATGTATTATGTCAACCTGGAAATTGGAAGATAATTTGAAAATACAACAATGGTATATAGAAATGAATAAATGTATTCCATTAGAAAAAATAACATATAGTTTAAGAAATAATATTGAAATATTCGAACAAGTATGGGAGCCTTACATTAAATACAATAGCGAAAACCTACCGGGAACAAACATTACCTAAGTTGATGGAAGGAGAAGAAAAGAAAAGAATGGACTCAGTAGAATTTCTGGTGTATTTTTGTTGAATGACAACATTGTCTAACTGAATTAATGCAACCTAGATTGTATAACTAAAATGGATGAGAGGGGGGGGGATGGGGGGGTGGCTTGGGAGGAGGGAGGGGGGAGGGAGAAAAAGTCACTGTAAATGTGTGAAAAAGAAAAAGTGCATATCATGGCTATTGTGATTTATGGTGTGAAAAATAAAAAATTAAAAAAAAAGGTTGGCATCAAACAGTGGGATCATCTGAAAGATGCTTGCGTACCCAAGATCGATACTAAAATTGAGATGTTAATTGGATTAGATGCACCAAAAGCTCTTGAATCTCTAGAAGTAATAAGGAGTCAAAATGACAGACCTTATGCTGTGAGAACGTTGCTTGGATTGACAATTAACGGACCATGAGGAGGAAAAATGAATAATGATCAGGAGTCGTCAAATGTAAATGTCAACAGAATTTCAGATGTCAAACTTAATGATCTGTGGGAACAAAGATTAAAATTGATTTCCCTGAATGTCTCACAGATATTTAAGAACCGTCAAAGGAAGAAAAGTAGTTTTTAGATTTAGTTTCAAATTCTGTGAAACATGTTGATGGCCATTACTGTGTAGCATAATCTTTGAAGGAAAGAGAAATTTGTATGCCAGATAACAAAATAATTTCAGAATAGGGTATGCTGAAATAGGAAGAGGAAATTCAAGAGAAATTCTTCTTTTCATTTGGAATATACCAATGTTGGACATGATAATCAAGGGTTATGTAGAAAAGGTATCAGAAGATATCTTGGAACATAAAGATGGTAGAAAATGGTATTTATCTCATCAAGGAGTTATACATCCATTAAAGGAGTAATTACACACAGTATTTGATTGTGGAGTATCATTTCAAGGAGTTTCATTGAATTCTCAACTTTTACAAGGTCCAGACTTAACCAGTACTTTAATAGGTGCTTTGATAAGATTTTGTAAAGAGCTTATTGTAATTGCTGCAGATATTGAAGCGATGTTTCATCAAGTAAAAGTACCATCAGAAGATCGTGATTTTATACGATTGTTATGGTGGCCATATGGAGATTACAGATTGAATACAGAATGACATCTATTTGGAGCAAATTCATCACTGAGTTGTGCAAATTTTGCTCTCAGGAAACGTGCTGAAGATAATGAAGAGCAATTTAGTTCTCAAGCTACAAGCATCATCAGAAATAATTTCTATGTTGATGATTGTCTTACTTCAGTGGTTTCAGAAAAGGCAGCAAAATATCTTTATCATGAGTTAAAAAAAATCTGCAATAAAAGAGGTTTCTTCCTTATGAAATGGATTAGCAACAGTCGAGATGTGTTGGCTGTTATTCCGGAGGCAGAAAGAGCAAAGGAGATAAAACATCTTGACTTGGATTGTGACATTCTACCTGTCAAAAGAATTCTAGGGGTGCAATGGTGTGTTCAATCTGATGTTTTCAAATTCAAAATGGTCTTTGGAAGAACAGCCTTTAACAAGAAGAGGTATTCTTTCAATCATAAGATCAATATATGATCCTTTAGGAATATAGGCACCGGAGGTATTAATAGCCAAGAAAATTCTGCAATTGGATGGGATGAAGTTATACCAGATTCCATCGCACAAAATTGGATGAATTGGATAGAGTCTTAAAATGTTAGAAAATTTTGAAGTCAACAGATGTTTTAAATCTACAGACTTTGGAATTGTCACATTTGCTCAGTTACACCATTTAGCTGATGCAAGCAAAGGTAGTTTTGGTACTGTCAGTTATTTAGTACTGCAAAATAACCAAGAGCGAGCTTATTGTGGATTTATAATGGGAAAAGTTTGAGTGGCTCCATTTAAAACCAGTCACCATACCTCGAATGGAAATGATTGCCGCTACTATGACGAGAAAAATGGACACTGTTAAGAAGAGAATTACAGATGGAGTTAGCAGATTCTATGTTCTGAACTGATAGTACATCAGTGCTCAAGTACATTAATAACAAATCCATGAGTTTTGTACCTTTGTGAATAACAAAATTAATGAGATAGAAAAGGTTTTCAATGCTAAACCTGGACAATAACAAATGGCAGATTTTCCACAAGACAGAGTTTCACCTGATAAACCTCATTTACATATGTGGGAGTTGATTATTTTGGTGCTTTGCAAGTAAAGCAAGGAAGGTGTTGAAAATTATATGGAGTTATTTTTACTTGTTTGACTATGAGAGCAATTCATATTGAAGTAGCATCATCGCTTGATACAGACTCTTTTATCAAAGATCTTCGATGTTTTATCACCAGACGTGGTCAAGTAAAAGAATTATGTTCTGATAACGGATTTAACTTTACAGGAGCTCAACTAGAGTTATGTAATGCAATTCAAAATTGAAATCAACATCAAATTCATGATGCATTACTTCAGAAAGTAATTAGTTGGATATTTAACCTGCCCACAGGATCACATCATGGAGGTTTGTGGGAAAGAATGATTAGATCAATCAAGAACATTTTTAATTCCATTTTGAATAGTCAAATACTCAATGATCACAATCTTCAGACAGTATTGTGTGAAAATGAAACTATTTTAAATTGTCATCCAATAACTAAAATTTCTGTCAATTCAAATGACATCGAGGCACTTACACTGAATTACGTCTTACTTATTAAATCTAAATCTTTAATGCCTCCGGGTCAATTTCGGAAAGAAGATATTTATGTGAGACACAGATGCAAACAAGTGCAGTTTATTAAGGATTTATTTTGGAAAAGATGGATTAAAGAGCATCTTTCATTATTACAAGAGAGACAAAAATGGTCTAAAGCTAAATGCAATTTTGTATGCAGAGACATTGTAATTATCATGGATGATCCTGCACCAAGAAATTCTTGGTTGCTGGGGAGAATCGTGGATACAGATCCGGACGAGAAAGGTTTCATTCAGCAAGTGCGGATTAAAACCAAGACTGATTATTTAAATCAACCTATTACTAAAATCTGTCTTTTAAAAGATGCAGGAAGTTTTAATTTCTAATCATACTTACCATATTTACTTTTGTATCTGTAATAGTAATTATTATATATTAGTCATGAATATCTATTATAATAATTAGGGGGCAGAATGTAAAGGTTAAAACCTTGTTTTTGATTCTTAGTTAATTATGTGCCTATCTCTTTAGGAAAAAGTATTGTTTGTGGTGTTACCATGGTGACTATGACATATTATGTCATAATATCTGTGCAGACCAAGTTTGCATTTCTTTCTTCAATGAACCATGAAGGAGAAGTAAGCTCGAGATAATTTTCTTTGAATTTGTCTTATTTCTTTTGTATATCTCTTTAAAGTTGAATATCATTATATCTTTAAATATAGCCAAATGCTTTGTTTATTTGTCATTTATGAAAATCTTAATACAAAGTTACCCAAAATGTTTTTCTGTTTTATTAATGAGTTAAAGCTACATAAAACTGCATCTACAAAGTTTGGTTTATTGGATTAATAAGACAGTAATTCAGAATATCGTCCTCACATTTCCTTGAAGATGACACGTTTTGAAATTAGAAAATACTAGATCCTGGAAAGTGTCATCTATATATTCTTGCAAAATTAAACTCCAGTTCAATAATCTCCTATTTTTATTTTTAATTTTGCTTGTAAATATGATTATGATCAGTGTGTACAATAATTGATCCCATAGCAGTGCAAACAAACATTTACTTCAAAATGTTGCAGAGCTCGTACAAGGGACAATAATGCCTTCTCAAGTGTAGAATAATTCTTTTGATGTTTATTGAATTTCTTAGTTAAGTAAGCCACTGGGTGTTCAATATCAGTCATCTTTTTGCAAAAATACAGCACATGCTGCTTTGTCATTGGGATCAACTGCTAAAGCTTCTCAAAATCAGGTGATATAAGTGCAGGTTTGTGGCATAATATCTTTCATTTTATCAAATGCTTCCTGACATATGGCTGTCCAAATAAACTTTTCACTCTTCTTCAAAAGATTAGTCAGGGGAAGAGCAATGTCAGCAAAGTTTCTACAGAACTTCCTATAATACCCTACCATTCCTAAAAATCTCCTCACATGTTTCTAACTTGTGGGTATAGGAAATTCAGAAATTATCTGAACTTTAATCTGAACAGGCTTCAATTTTCCTTGGCCAACAACATATAACTCACGTCAGGATGATGAAATCCACTCTTAGCTTTCAAAAGTTTATCAAACAACTTCTCTTTAAAATGACTCTCACAATAGTCAGCTTGCATTGTTTAATGATCCTCAACCCTTTCGGTTTTACTCACAACCAATACCTCTGGTGAATCCTGTTTCGGGCTAACATCCAAATTCTCAAAGTAATGTTTTAACATGTTGACATGGCGATTCTGTGTTTTACATCACCTATCAGGTGTTTTAACCACATAATTAACTTCATTTACCTTAGATTTTATCTCATAAATCCTAAAATTCTGAGAAGATTAGAATATATTGGGAACAGAATTAACATTTTATCCCTAGTTTAAAATTTCTCTTTATTGCTTTTCTGTCATCCTAGACTTTTATCAAATTGGAACCTCTCCAAAGCTTCCTGAGATTCTGAGTGATATTCAGATGTAATTTGTTTAGCTCCCAATTTATAAACTAACTGCTGAAATACACCTGACATAAAATTGGTTGCCTGATCTGATTGTATTTCTTTAGGCAAATCAAACAAAGTGAAAATTTTCACCAGAGCTCCAGGCACAGTTTTTGCTTTAATATTCCTAAGTGGCATTGCTTCAGGAAACCTGGAAGCTGCACATATAATAATCAACAATTTTTCATTTTCAACTTTTGTTTGGTTAATGGACTAACACAATCCACATTTACTTTGGAAAAAGGAATAGGTTTTAAAAGTGTAACAGGTGGACCCTTATTAGGTTACCCCACAATTTGACAAGTGTGACAGGTCCTACAAAATGTCTTAACATCTTTTCTTAAATTAGACCAATAAAATTGTTTCATAATTTTATAGGTACTTTTTTTTACCCCAAAATCCCCACCTAAGGGTGTGCTATGGGCTAAAGTCAAAATTTCATCCCTATAATCTTTACAAACTACAACCTGGTGAACAACTGCCCATTCTTCACTTGCAGGGTCAACAATAAGTAATCTTCATTTTCTCATCAATAAATCCTCATTACAATATTATACAACTGGCACTTCCTTAATTACCTCATCAGAGAGTGCTTTATTTCTAACTTCAGCAAGATCTGTATCTCCATTCTGTCTTTTAATTTTACTCTGGATAATGACAAATCCTTTTCACAGACTTCCGACCTTTTAAATAATTTTAAATAATTTTGTACATCACTGTTTTCACTGGCAAGCTTTTTCTCCATCATCCTCATTACTCCACACGCCACATATATATCTAAATCTGTCTTTATTTCATAAATGACTGGCTTATATGTTAACTTCCCTCCAGGAACAACTTTATCCTTTGCCAAATCATTTCCTAATTACAACAAAATACCATCTACTGGTAAACTTGATCTGATCCCTATTTTAACAAGTCCATTAACTAATTCTGATTTCAACATTATTTTGTGCAAAAGTATAGACTCCGAATCACACCCCTAAACCTCTAATCAAATTTATTTCACTTGTGGCCATCTTATCACTAAACTTCAAAGCACTGTCTAACACAAGTGGCTGATTATCTCTGAGTATTTTTACCATTACCTGTGATGATCCCTCTTCTAATGAAACTTTACCCTCTGACAAAATATTCAAATTACTTCCTAATTTTACCAACAATTCCAGACCCTTTTTAAAAAAAAACTTCCATGTGTTTTATCTCTTTGAATACCAGCATCTAGTGCTGCTATTTCTTTCTTTCTTTCTTCTCCTTCAAGGAAAAACAGTTCGCTATCTATAATGGGCAGGCAGCATCCACCATCTGGTGGCGCTGCTGCGCTCCTGTTCGGAGGACACACTGCCTGACAATCAAGGTCAAAGGCTCACCCCAAACAATCAAGGTGACCCTTGCGATTGGCCCACCTAAATCACCAGGTGCTGCAGTCCAGACAGCATGCCCAGACTCAGCCCTGACCTTCACTCAATTGGCCCACGTGAATCACCTTGGCTGACCCCTACACTTGGCTTCAAGCCATTGGCCACAGCAGCCAACAGGGCCCAGCCTGCCCTGAGTGATTGCCCCCCCCCCTCCACCCCAGTACTGCCTGCAGAACTATAAAGGACCATGTGCTCCTTTGTTCTGCCTCTTTAGACTCCTCATGGCACATAAGTAGCACCTTTCACACTGGGTAGGGGTGAGTTACGAGGTCAGGTAGCAAAAGTCATGTCTCTACTGGTCAAGGGGTGAGGGCATGTAGTATCACCTTGTGTTTGTCCATGTAATTTCCCCGTCTTCTGTCAGTTCCTCCCTCATTATCCAAAGTGTATATTTACCCCTTATGTATTATGCCTGGAAGTCAGCCTGAAGAAAACTGAGGTCCTCCATCAGCCAGCTCCCCACCATGACTACCAGTCCCCCCACATCTCCATCGGGCACACAAAACTCAAAACGGTCAACCAGTTTACCTATCTCAGCTGCACCATTTCATCAGATGCAAGGATCGACAATGAGATAGACAACAGAGTCGCCAAGGCAAATAGTGCCTTTGGAAGACTACACAAAAGAGTCTGGAAAAACAACCAACTGAAAAACCTCACAAAGATAAGCGTATACAGAGCCGTTGTCATACCCACACTCCTGTTCGGCTCCGAATCATGGGTCCTCTACCGGCACCACCTACGGCTCCTAGAACGCTTCCACCAGCGTTGTCTCCGCTCCATCCTCAACATCCATTGGAGCGCTTACACCCCTAACGTCGAAGTACTCGAGATGGCAGAGGTCGACAGCATCGAGTCCACGCTGCTGAAGATCCAGCTGCGCTGGATGGGTCACGTCTCCAGAATGGAGGACCATCGCCTTCCCAAGATCGTGTTATATGGCGAGCTCTCCACCGGCCACCGTGACAGAGGTGCACCAAAGAAAAGGTACAAGGACTGCCTAAAGAAATCTCTTGGTGCCTGCCACATTGACCACCGCCAGTGGGCTGATAACGCCTCAAACCGTGCATCTTGGCGCCTCACAGTTTGGCGGGCAGCAACCTCCTTTGAAGAAGACCGCAGAGCCCACCTCACTGACAAAAGGCAAAGGAGGAAAAACCCAACACCCAACCCCAACCAACCAATTTTCCCTTGCAACCGCTGCAATCGTGTCTGCCTGTCCCGCATCGGACTTGTCAGCCACAAACGAGCCTGCAGCTGACGTGGACTTTTTACCCCCCTCCATAAATCTTCGTCCGCGAAGCCAAGCCAAAGAAAAAAAAGAAAGATTATGTGTGTAGAGGTTTGCCTAGCATATTGACCCTGTTGTCCCATTTGCATCCCCGAAATAAATGTGTGCTTTGTACCTCAACTTTGGTCTGGTTCTTAATCTGTGGGTCCCATTCGAACCAGAAAACTACCACATGACCAGCTTTCAACAGTAACTGTAAAATGGATCAAAAGGCTTTCCCCTTTTATTTTCTACCTTATTTTTGTATTTCTTGTTACCCTTTTAAAAAGATATTTTGGGCACAAATTTCACATTATGATCCTCATCTGCAAATGTAGCAAAATTTTGTCCCTTTTTAAAAGTTTCACTTAGCTTTAATTTAAGACTTGGGTTTAAAGCATAATCATCTGTAAATTCTTCAGAATGTTTCCCAGTCTCCATTTCTCTCTCAAACTCCCTTTGTTTTCTGGCTTCCTCAGCTCTAAGTTTCTCCAACTCTACCTCAAACTGGTTTTGTTCTCTCTCAAATTCCTTTTGCTTTTCTGACTCCTCAAATTTTTTTAAAATTTCTCTCCTAATTCTCTCTTCCTCAAATCTATATTTTCCTAACTCCATCCATTACAACTTTAGATTAATATTAAACACCTCATTCTTCTTCCTCTTCTGCCCATCTGCAAAGATTGGTGATGCCCAAAAATTATCAAGTCACATTTTGAAAGTTTCACTAGGCCCACACTCAGTTTTGAGGTTTAAAACATAATCATCTGCAATTTTTGAAGATTTTAATCAATTCTCCACTTTCAAATCTACACAGATTGGCATTGACAAACATTTATCAAAACCCAGAGCTATTGTTTATCCTCACACACAAGTCTTTTAATTAGCTTTCAAAGAGATTTTTACTCGAACGAATCAAATATTAATTGATCAAATAAACTCTCATTAAGTTCCAATTTTTGGTATAATTGTGTACAAACCCCCAATTTTATTATGAACTAATAAAATCTTATTAGTACTAACAAAGGAACAGCAATGAAAATTCACCAAACACTGGTAAATTCAAAATATTTTTTATTGGACTATTAATAACATAACATTGTAATCTTCATCCTTTTGTCCCTCTGAATCGCTGGAAGATAATCCTGATTCAACATCTAGTTGAATCAATGGCTTGGTCTGACTAGCAACACTAATAACTACAGCCTTACTCAATTCAGCTGTTCTTCATAGGGGAACAGGTTGCTCAATTGTGTGCATGTGTGAACCTTTGTGTCTGTGTGATTATATTCAAACCATTATAGTTTAAACTTTATTCTGGAAAAGGTCCATTTTAATGTCCAGTTTCAAACATCTTATTGAATTTGAGGATCCTTTTAAATTGCAATTCAGAAGTATGAAGCACTATATTAAACATTATATCTTCAGATCTCTTCGAACTCACAAGTCTTGTTGAGCTGTCTTTCAAAGAGATAGTCTTCAAACTGGAGTGATCATCTTCTGGATACAAATAAGGCTGGTTCTCTTAAGAGTAGTCAAAAGTGGTCTTACTTATTTAAAAGCCACTTATGTTGTGTACCTCCTATGATAAGAATAATACAATACAGAACAGCCTCTCCCTCTCTTTCTAGAGATTACTGCTTCAATCCTGTCTTTTCACAGGAAGTTCAATCTTCAATGTCTTCAGTCTTCTCATTCAAAATGTCTCTCTGCCTTCAGTATATAATTCTCTGACATCATGTGACATAACATCACCACAGTTTTAGTTTCAATTCTGCAAAACCTCATGCCTTTCTTCAAAACCATATCCATAACAACTTCTGACCTCATCTCTGTTCCAAGTGGCTTAAGTGGTTTACAATTCTGGGAAGTCCGATAACCATAAGCAAAAACCTGTTTTTGTTTGAACAGGTGGGCTCCTTCAGTAGTTCTTCTCGAGTACTTGAATACTTCAGATTTTTAATAAAGCAAACACTCCCTTGTTCTTGAATAATTAAGACCCATTGCTGTTGCATTATGGTTCTGTTTTTCAGATGCTAGGACACCAACTAAACTCTTTCTCTTATAGCAATGGTGTTTCTGCAAATGTGCTGTGACCTGTGTGTGACCCTGTATCCAGCTCACAATTCCACCACTAGAAGTATTTTTATCTCTGTAACTTACTTTACTAAGAAATATATATTTTATAATTAAAGATTTTAACTTTAAAGATTAACACAAATCCATTGCACGACCCTTACAAACTTGATTGTCACTAATTGAATTTATCACTGCAGAAAAAAAATTAGCACAGTATCAGATTAATGTCACTGCATATTACATGATGCTGGTGTAACCCTTATATTTTTCTTTTTAAAAATAAAAACAAACATGCACCATGCAGCAGACATCAAAGCATTTATGCAGACATTAACTTTTAATTCACTACACTAGTAACCCACAAAAATGGATTAAAGCTGATGGTAGAAAGAATTCAAATTACATATGGCAGCTGGAGAGTTTAAATTCAGTTAATTAAATGTCTGGAAGAAAAAAAACTACTATTAACCACAAAATCATTGAAGCTGCTGTTATTTGGTTCATCACTGAAGACTCCAGCCTCACCACAATATGGATGACTTAAGTTCATTCCAAAATGCCTGAACAAGACACCCAAGTCCAGGAGAATTAGAGACAAGAAATAAAAGCTGGGCTTGCGGATGCTGTTCAAATTACAAGAATGAATAAACATAAACAAGGCCATCATCATCTGGGAGTCTGCTCTGTAGAACACTGAACTGGGTGTTGCTGAAGTCAGCTCAGAATCAAAGGCAAAAAAGGTAGAGGTGGCTGTGGAGGTGCCTTTGATGCAAAGGTGACCAAATAATTACCATATTTTCACTCATATAATGCACATGCAGAAAATCTTAAACTATGTATTCTCGTATAGTACAACATGCATATACAACGCGGGTGTAGTACATTACATTCCAACTCACGAGAGCAATTTGCATTTACTTAGGACAGGAGGCAAAATACATTCCATAGTCCCACTCTCTGCCACATTTAATCTCCTGTGAATTAGAACCCATTCAACTTCCCCCAGAGGTGTCAATTGCCCATTATATAGATGATATCCACCTGCTACACATTAATAAGCTTTGGAGAGGATTGAGAGGAAAGTGATGTAGTAGTTATTTGCAAGGATAGAAGGAATCAATTAAATAAATCAAAGACAGGCTTAAGATTTAAGCAGGATTTTAATTCTGTCATGAATTTTAAAAGCCTTATCTTGTTAAAGGTGGTGTGCAATTGAAAGATTTATGGTTTGATTTGATGTAATGAGGATAATTAAACTGATGTTATAGGGCAGAATCATCCTAATGTTGTCTCAGAGGCACTTGATATGTTAATCTCCTCCCTCAGGGAACAGGTCTGGGCAATTAACATTTATCAGGTGCTGTGCCCTAGCCAGAATATCCTGCTTCTCGGAATACCATGCCTCTCAGGCCAGAGGTATTCCTGAGACTATCAAGATCAAAATTTTGAATTTTGCCATTTTGTATGTACCCAATTCCCACATTCATCTGTAAATTGTATGCATGTTTCATTTTGCCGCTATAACTTTTCCATGCCCACTATAAATTGTGTGCATTGATTCATTGGCGTTATTACTTTCCCATGCCCACTATAGATTATACACGTTGTTTTGTTGCCACTACTACTTTCCCACACCCGCTATAAATTGTGTGCATTGTTTCAATGCCACTATTACCTTTCCCATGTTTGCTATAAATTATGCATGTTGTTTTCTTTCCACTATTACCTTCCCACACCCACTATAAATTGTGTGCAGTTTCATTGCTGCTATTACTTTCTCATGCCCTCTATAAATTGTGCACTTTATTTCAACATGCAAAAAAATTCTTCTATAATATGCATATTTATCTAATGCACGGGGTGGGGGGGGGGGTCAGTGCTTTACCTGGTTTGTACATTATATGCGTAAAAATATGGTACATACACGTATTTTCTCCCTGGTCATGTCACATTTTAGTTACTGCCAATCTCTTCATTGCACTTTGGAAAACAAAATTATTAGATATTAGCTATGGTTTGGACAGAACAGTAACTCTTTGTGTTATGTTTGCAATGTACTTTGCAAATTTGCACATAAAGTAAAGTAGCCTTTTCAAGCTATATTTGCCTATAGTTTATGGGCCCATTCCCTGTGAAGCAGTCCTTCAGTTGGTTTCTTCCGTGCTGCTCTCCTACCAATTACATAAAAAATAAAAAATATTTTATGATTTTAGTCTGTGGCAGCCCTTAAATTTGGTGTGGCCCCCATTGATAATGGTTGATATAAAGCACACAGAGAACATTAACTTACTTCTAGCTTCCCTTTTCTGAGCAGGACTCTGGTTCATGCTGTCTGGATTATGTGTACTTCTTTCAATACCAAGATGGTCGAAGAAATTGGGACTATCTTTATTCAGCTCTTCACCTGAGACATCATCTGTGCCTCCTCCGAGGAGTTTAACAGCAGCTAACTGGGAAAATCTAGATTTTACACATCAAGTGGTTAGTTTGCAGTGAATTAGTCCCAAAAAGAATAGAAATTCACCTAGTCATCTGCAGTAAACCTGTGTCTGACTACAAAATAAAGGTCATTATATATACATTTTTAGAATAAAGATGATGAATAGCTTGATAGATGCATAATAAGTTTTTATTTTGAGCTAGCTCTTCAAAATATTTAGGGATTTATTTTCACGAAATAAAAATCTGAGATGTGGGACAACTCTATTTATCTCCATATCAGGTTGAACTGACATTTCATAAGAGTAGTTTACTATGAATGCTTTTAAAATAGATTTGGTGATAAATCCACAAATAGTTCTATCTATATCAGAAGACTTGGAGGGGATGGCAATTTGCATCACATAAACAAAACCACTTAATGAACAGATCACTGTGTAACCTCAGCTGTTTCATCCATTGACTTCATCCAGGCCACCACATCTCATGGCGAGACCAACAGGCCATCGGCCAAGATTCCCAGTGCAAAACAACGAGCCTTAATTTTCCTGTCCGTGATGAGCTGTAAATGGCTATCTGGAGGGGAAATGGGGAAGGGTTTCCTCTGGAAACCAGTATAGTGCCCATTCTATCTGCCAGTACATTAAAAAAAATCTGGGGTGCAGAGCATAATTATGCTCAGCACAGTCACAATGGGGTAACACAGGACACCTTGGTGATCTAGCTACTGGAGCAGCTGCCTCACAACACCAGAGATTTGGTTCAATCCTGACCTCATGTGCTACCTGTGTGAAGTTTGCACATCCCTGCAATGGTTGAGTGGGTTTCCTCTGGGTGCTCCCACATCCCAAAGTCATCCAGGTTGGTTGGTAAATTTCCCCTACAATGTAGGTGGGAGGTGGGGGGCAGAAAGCTGATGAGATTGTAGAAAAAATTTTAAAAATTGATTAATGTAGTGTTAGTGCAAATAGTTGCTTAGAACACTGACTCAAGCTAGCCATTTCCATGCTGTACATGACTTATGACCATTGGTTTGACCAATATTGTCTCCACTGATCACATGTTGGGTAATAGTGAAAGCCTCACACATTTCCATTTCTGAATCCCAGTGTCATATTGCTCCCTTAAAATTTACTTGTTTAATGAAACGGAGGGACAACTCTCTTACAGTTTTATATTTTTTCTATATGGCACATTTTTTAGTTCTCCAGGAGTCTCATCAAGTAGCCATAGGTTTTCAGAGAAAACCGGTAATATGAGATTGACATGTCCAATCACATATAGCTTCATTTGTTTTTCTACTTTTTATTCCAAGGTATCGTCTCCAGAGCAAGCCACTTTGTACAAATGATAGTTTTCACTGAACAATTTTCACCTCCCTCTAATCTCTCCAAACTTTGATGAAAGGTCAGTGACCCAACATTAACTCTGTTTACTCCAAAAATGCTGCTGACCAGCTGAATGCATCCAGAACTTTGTGTCGTCATTACCTCTTTGCCACATCCATCGGTGTCTCTCCACCATCATTTGTGATATGGTGATCTCCTCCCATTTCTATAAGCCACTGCAGGCAGCCAAGGTGTCCTTGCCCAGCAGCTAAGAATCGTAAGCACAAATGTCAGCCACAAACATTTTAATCTAGCTGGTAAGGGAGGGGGGCGGGTGGAATTCAATTGTATGCAAGCTTGGCTATATTGCTTTCAACATAGTAGCTCTCTCATCCTTACTGCATTTTGGTACATCAACAGCAAAGCAACTTGAAGTTCACAATCTCCAGATGAGGACAGATTTTGAAAGAAATCAGGAAAAAGGTGGATTTAAAATAGGGTTGTATTTGCTGTTGCCTGGTGCTTATTTTAAAGCCATTTTCTAATGTAGCTGAAAAGATGCCTGATATACAAGCTAAAATATTGTGGTAATTATATGATACTGTCAGCTAAATCGGAATGATCCCAATAAACCTACTTACTGAGCAGCCCAGTGGTCCAAGCATTTATCATTGTAAATAATGGGAAATGCTGAAATTCTTCAAGGAGATAATGGCAAGACATTGAGAAAAATCACAAAGCAATCAAGCAGAGCCATCATGGTTTGGTGAAAGAAAATTTTGTTTGACAATTTTTCTAGACTTCTTCAGGGATGTTAAGAACCTACTGGTTCTCCCTGTTTGTTGTGTATTCAAATTTCCAAAAGGCACTTGATAAACTACAAAGGTAACTGCACAAGGTGAGATGCATAGTGTTGGGATCTCAAATATTTATAATCTACATTGATGACTTTGTATCAGTAGTAATCTGGCTACTGTACATTACATTCCTTCAACAAAGTTGGGTATTTACTGTGATAGATCCTTTCTCTCTTTAGCAAAATGATTATTTTAAATATGAATATTATTTAATGTTTTTTTCAAGGTATTTGAATGATTCTCTGCCTTGAATTAAATCGGAGAGTATCACAAGGAAGATAGGCGATTATCAAGTGGATGGAAGATTGCTGCTGATATGGTTGGAGGAGGCACAGTTGGCGTAGCAGTTGGCTCAGTGCCATTAACAACGCCAGCAACCAGGACTTGGGTTCGAATTCTGCGCTGTCTATAAGGAGTTTGCACGGTCACCCTATGTGTGTATGTATGGATTTTCCCCGGGGGCTCTGGTTTCCTCCCACCATTCGAAACATACCAGGGGTTGTCAGTTAATTGGGCAGCATGGGCTCGTGACCAAAAATGGCCTGTAACTTTACTGTATGTCTAAAAAAAAACATTTTAATTCTCTCACTTCCTCAATATTCCCACACAAGGAAAATCTAAAACAGCCCAATCTAAAAATTTTAAAGCGGCTGAAATTTCAGTCAGACCAGCTACAATTGTATTACATGGTGGAGTAAGATTGAAAGGTGAAGCAGTCATTCCTGCTGTCTTGAGAGAATGGAATCACTGTCATGGTTCTCTGATTGATATTGCTTTACTCACATTTTCAGATGAATTTATGCATTGGTCACATACTAATTCTCAGTACACTCTACTATATAATATATTTATGCACTTAAGCCTCAGTTAATTCGCAAAAAGTATTTTAGTAAAAAAAATGTGCAGAATTCTTTCAAGATTTTTCAATTGGGCAGTGAAGAAAGGTTTTATCAGTAATTGGCACCATGAAAAACTAAAAATATTTAAAAAATTCAAAACTAGCAATTTTGCTATACTGTAACACCATCCTTACTGCAAGAGGGATAGATGGGGCAGAATTTGTCAGGTGTGTCCAAGAATTCCTGACATAGTATGTGGACAAGCCAACTAGAAGAGAGCTCATACTGAGTCTAGTACAGGTTTGGTTCCAGAACTCCCATCGTAAGTATAAATTATTATATCGGGGACTACCTGTACAGGTAGTATTCTGCCTTGTACCCACACCTGCCAGGCGGTCGACGTCCCTCTCCGCTCCTGCCAGAAGGCTGATGTCCCTATCCTCTTCTGTCGGAAGGTCGACATCCTCGCTGCTGCTGGGAGGCCAAGGTGGCACTGGGTATCTCGGGGCAGCAGCGTCACCTAGCAAATCGATAGATCTCTCAAAGTAGCCTTGCATGTTGATAGGGTAGTTAAGAAGGCTTATGGTGCTCGATCTAAACTTTCTAATTTTCCCCAAGTTCCCAAAACCGATGTTCTGGATTTACTTTGATATAAAACTTCATTATGGCTGCTTGATAGCTACCATTTATGAAAATCTGATGGATCTAAAAATGGGTTCAGGAAATGCAATTAGGAGGGAATGGGAAAGAGATTTGAATTTCTCTATTTCAGATGAAGATTGGGATACTCTTGATTTGATTTTGTGCATGACATTGTCTATTGCAATTCAAAGTGATATATAGAATACACTGTTATCCCATTTTTATTCTGAAATGGATCCAATATGTGACAGATCTAGAATTCATGAGGCATCACTGGTTCATGTTTTGGGAGTGCCCAAAATTTAAAGGATTTGAGGATTATTTTTTCTAGACGGTTTCAGAGATTCTTAGGATCAAGACAGATCCTTGTTATTGTATTTCTTTGTTTGGCTATTCTCAAAAAGAAAATATTTCCTTGAACCTACCTCAAAGAACAGTTGCAGCTTTTTCTTTGTTGATATCCAGTCGAGCAATTGTGTTTAAATGGAAAGATAGTCTACCACCGACACAAGTGTTGGGTACAAGATATCATGTCTTGTTTGAGCTTGGAGAAAATTACATATACTATTAAAGAAACTATGATTCAATTTGACAAATTATGGGGTCCATTCATGGATTACTATCATAATTTGATTATACAGGCTTGAATGCTCTGGGTGCTATTTGCTCAATGCGTGGAGGCCAAAACTTTGTTCCTGGCTCATTTTCCCCTTTTACTTTGCTGTTGACCGTGTTTAGTGGGAGGGGTAGGATTAGTATGGGGGGGGGGGGGTTTCTTTTTCCATTTTTCTTCCCATGCTTTTTCTTTTTGCTTTCTTTTTCTTAATACATAGATTATTTTATATAGGTATCTTATCAGAATCATATTCTAATAATAGAATATGAACTGAAGCTCCTCTAATTAGTTTTTTTTTTAATTATTAATATGAACAATGTATATATTGCACTGCATAATTATCTTATGGTTCATATTCTGTATGTTAACGCATTAAGATTAATGACTACTTTTTGTTCTATTAATGACATGTAATATTTCAAATTAATAAAAATATATTAAAAAGAAAAGAAGCCTTATGATATGTTGGTCTTCATTAGTTGAGGATTGAGTTCAAGAGTTGTGAGATAGTTGCAGCTCACTTGGAACATTGTGTTTCATTCTGGTCACCTTATTACAGGAAGACTATGGGAGCTATGGAGAGGGTGCAGAGGAGATTGAACAGGACGTTGCTTGGTTTGGAAAACATGTTTTATGAGGCAAGGTTAACAGAGCTTTTCAATTTGGTGTGAAGGAAGATGAGAGGTGACTTTACAGTGCTCAACAAGATTATGAGATAGGGTGGCCATCCATCATCTTTTCCCAGAGCGAGAGTAGCTACTACCAGAAGACATCTGTACAAGGTGTGGGGAGGAAAGTTTATGGGAGATGTCAGTGGTTAGATTTATTTTGTAGAGTACTGGGTGCCTGGAATTCATTGCTGGGGTGGTGGTGGAAATTGGTACAATAGGGACATTTAAAAGACTCCTGCGCAAGCATGTGTATACAAGAAAAATAAAGGGTTATGGGTATGAGGATAGGAAGGTTTAGTTTGTTAAGTAGGTTTGTACAACATCATGGGCTGAAGACTGTACTTTGCTGTAACATACTCTGTTGAACCAATAACTCCATTTATAATGCCACTGAAAGCATATAAAACAGGACGTCAAGCGCTGAAGAGCTGGCTCTGAATGGGCAACTAAAGCGGCATCGTCTTCAAAGAGTAGTTCACGGACAAGTTGCTCTTGTGTCTTGGTGTGAGCTTGCAGGCGCCTCAGATAGAAGAGACTGCCATCCGTGCGGTTCCGGATGTAAACAGCGTCTTCATTGTTGAGGTCTTTCATGGCTTGTTTCAGCATCATGCTGAAGAAGATTGAAAAGAGGGTTGGTGAGAGAACACAGCCTTGCTTCACGCCATTGTTAATGGAGAAGGGTTCAGAGAGATCATTGCTGTATCTGACCCGACCTTGTTGGTTTTCATGCAGTTAGATAACCATGTTGAGGAACTTTGGGGGGCCTGGAAGTCAGCCTGAAGAAAACTGAGGTCCTCCATCAGCCAGCTCCACACCATGACTACCAGCCCCCCCACATCTCCATCGGGCACACAAAACTCAAAATGGTCAACCAGTTTACCTACCTCAGCTGCACCATTTCATCGGATGCAAGGATCGACAACGAGATAGACAACAGACTCGCCAAGGCAAATAGCGCCTTTGAAAGACTACACAAGAGTCTGGAAAACAACCAACTGAAAAACCTCACAAAGATTAGCGTATACAGAGCCGTTGTCATACCCACACTCCTGTTCGGCTCCGAATCATGGGTCCTCTACCGGCATCACCTACGGCTCCTAGAACGCTTCCACCAGCGTTGTCTCCGCTTCATCTCCAACATCGAAGTACTCGAGATGGCAGAGGCTGACAGCATCGAATCCACGCTGCTGAAGATCAAACTGCGCTGGGTAGGTCACGTCTCCAGAATGGAGGACCATCGCCTTCCCAAGATCGTGTTATATGGCGAGCTCTTCACTGGCCACCGAGACAGAAGAGCACCAAAGAAGAAGTACAAGGACTGCCTAAAGAAAGCTCTTGGTGCCTGCCACATTGACCACCGCCAGTGGGCTGATATCGCCTTAAACCGTGCATCTTGGTGCCTCACAGTTTGGCGGGCAGCAACCTCCTTTGAAAAAGACCGCAGAGCCCACCTCACTGACAAAAGACAAAGGAGGAAAAACTCAACACCCAACCCCAACCAACCAATTTTCCCTAGCAACCGCTGCAACCGTGTCTGCCTGTCCCGCATCGGACTTGTCAGCCACAAACGAGCCTGCAGCTGACGTGGACATTACCCCTCCATAAATCTTCGTCCGCGAAGCCAAGCCAAAGAAATAAAGCATATACCTTAAAATTAGCAAACAATCTATACCATTTCGGGAATGTTCAACACTAATAAGGTCTAATTAAATAGTAAATTCTTGCTTCTTGTTTCTGACCTCCAGAGCTCCAACCTGAGCTGAAACTCAGTGATGGCTTGTAATTAAAATCAACCCCACTCCCCCCCCCCCCAAAAATGTCCAAAACAGTTTGCAGGAGCATTTTTTTAAAATATATTAACACCAAAGAGGATGGTCAATGAAAGACTAAAATGAGCAGCTGGAGAATGTTTAGGAAGTGTTTTAAAAGATGTACAGAAAACTTGAAAGAGAACACCAGAGCTTGGGCTCTTTAAAGTTGAAGGCATAATTTCAACGCTCTTCTTGTCGTGACGTCAAGGAAATGTGCTTTGATGGACCCACTGCTATTTTTAAAAATTTGATGTGAGATTGCCGTCGCTGGGGAGGGAGAGCGATTGAAGAGGGAGAGGGGCCATCGGCAATCTGTACATGCATTCCAAATCACAACATAAGTTGCGAGGTGCCATCTCAGCCTCCCAGCAGCAGTGGGAACGTTGGCCTTCCGACAGGAGCGGATAGGGACATCAGCCTTCTGGCAGGAGCGGAGAAAGATGTCGGCCTCCTGGCAGGTGTGGGTGCAAGGCAGAATACTACCAATACAGGTAGACTCTGACTTACAATAATTTATATTTACAATGTGAGTTCTGGAACCAAATCTGTACTGGACTCAGTATAACCTCTCCTCTAGTTGGCTTGTCCACATACTATGTCAGGAATTCTTGGACACACCTGACAAATTCTGCCCCATCTATCCCTCTTGCAGTAAGGATGGTGTTACAGTATTGCAAAATTGCTAGTTTAAAATTTTTTTTATATTTTTAATTTTTCATGGTGCCAATTACTGATAAAGATTTTCTTCACTGCCCGATTGAAAAATCTTGAACGAATTCTACACTTTTTTTTAACTAGAATACTTTTTACTAATTAACACAAGGTTAAATTTGAGGATGTATAACTTTAGATGAGGATATGCATCTTTGAAGATCTATATAGGTTAAAGGTGGGGGGGGGCGGTGGGGGGAGAATACAGAGATAGAGCTTTATAAACAAGAGTTAGTGTTCTAAAAATCAATTAGGAACAGAAACAGGAAAAAGTAGACAGACCACTCAGTCCCACATACCTACCCCACTATTCAATAAGTTCAAAGCAGCTATTATCCTTTAACAATACCTTCCTACACTAATCACAAGATACAAAGGAGAAAAGTAAAATGCACAAGTTTATAGGAATGTATTTCTGGTGATTTTGCATTTGCTCTCAATACTATTTCTTCCTTAACAATATCCCCAAAATTCAAAAGTAAAACATTAAAGTCTGAAGACACCATGAATGAGGTAAAAACAATGCTGGAGAAACAGGTCAAACAGCATACTTTATATAGCAAAGATAAAGATACATACCAACATTTTGGGCTTGAGCCCTTTGTTAAGGTATGAGGAAAATGTAGGCATTTCATGAAGGGCCCCAAGCCCAAAATTCAAAATTGGAAAAGCAAGTGTTTTGAATCAGAGGGAAAATTTCCATTTCAACCAACCTCAGCCTTCTTCATATTATTTCATTGAACTGTGGGTAGTATGCAATTTAATATTTCAGTTGGCAGACCCCTTTGCCCATCAGCACTTAATATTTTGCTGACAACTGATGTTGTGAAAAGGAAGGTGGCTGACCTTTATGCATGGGTGTAGAACCTTTATCATCTCGTTCATTGATGTTTATCACTCCGGATTCCACTAGCTGTTGCAGTGTCTCAAGATCTCCTTTGAAAGCACTTACATGAGCTGGAAATGCAAGATCTAAGAATGACAAGAAATATGATTTTAAACATTTCAGAAAATTACAGGGTCCCCACATAACAATAACTTTTTGTTATAATTCGCTTTACACAGAATCAGTATACATCTTTGGCTTGGCTTCGCGGACGAAGATTTATGGAGGGGGTAAAAGTCCACGTCAGCTGCAGGCTCGATTGTGGCTGACAAGTCCGATGTGGGACAGGCAGACACGGTTGCAGGGGAAAATTGGTGGGTTGGGGTTGGGTGTTGGGTTTTTCCTCCTTTGTCTTTTGTCAGTGAGGTGGGCTCTGCGGTCTTCTTCAAAGGAGGTTGCTGCCCGCCGAACAGTGAGGCGCCAAGATGCACGGTTTGAGGCGATATCAGCCCACTGGCGGTGGTAAATGTGGCAGGCACCAAGAGATTTCTTTAGGCAGTCCTTGTACCTCTTCTTTGGTGCACCTCTGTCACGGTGGCCAGTGGAGAGCTCGCCATATAACACGATCTTGGGAAGGCGATGGTCCTCCATTCTGGAGACGTGACCTACCCAGCGCAGTTGGATCTTCAACAGCGTGGATTCAATGCTGTCGGTCTCTGTCATCTCGAGTACTTCGATGTTAGGGATGAAGTCGCTCCAATGAATGTTGAGGATGAAGCAGAGACAACGCTGGTGGAAGCGTTCTAAGAACCGTAGGTGATGCCGGTAGAGGACCCATGATTTGGAGCCGAACAGGAGTGTGGGTATGACAACGGCTCTGTATACGCTTATACTCAACCTTGTCCTGCACCGGGAGGAGTCACGTGATGCAGTAGTGGCCGGTCGGGAAAACCAGCCCTCTCCAGGAAAATAGGAAAAAGCAAAGTATTACAGAAATAGAGTACAAGAAATAGAAGATAAAGATACAGAGAAGAGAAAGAAGATGGCTTCCAAGAAGGAGAAAGTAAGAACAGCTGGAAAAAAAGTTTAAAAGTCACCGGAGAAGAAGGATTTAACTGCAGGAAGGAACAGGACGCTGTGGTGACGAGGAGTGCCCGACCCTCGAGGTCAGTACCTGCCCCACAGAGTCGCGACCCACCAGCCAGTGCACTACAAGAATGGTTCTCTGAGTCAAACACAAGTGCACAAGTAGAAATAGGGAAAAGAATAGAGAATGTGGAAGAGCGGGAAACGACTGTAGAAATGGAAGTGAATGACTTAAGAGAAAAATTGGAAGAAAGCGGCAAAAAAATTAAAGAGACACAAGAGTTGTTATCTCAGAAAATTGATATGTTGGAAAATTATAGTAGGCAAAACAACAAAAATAGTGGGCCTGAAGGAGGGTGAAGAAGACATGAAGGAATTTATAAAAGGATGGATCCCGAAGGTCCTGGGAATGACAGAAATGCAGGAAGAAATGGAAATAGAAAGGGCACACAGTGCATTACCTCCGAAACCACAGACACATCAAAAACCAAGATCCATCTTAGTAAAATTTTTGAGATAGACGACAAGAGAAAGTATACTGGAACGGGCAAGGAATAAAATTAGAGAAGATAATAAACCATTGGAATACAAGGGTCAAAAAATATTTCTTTTACCCAGACATAAGTTTTGAACTCTTAAAGAGGAGGAAGGAATTTAATACAGCGAAATCAACTAAATGAAAAAAAGGTTACAAATTTTTATTAAAACATCCAGTCATACTTAACTGATAAGAATAGAAAATAAAATAAAAGGGATAAAAATAAAGGAGAAGGAGTATAAAATAAGCTTATTTGCAGATGACATCATAGTATACCTAACAGAACCAGAAGTATCAGTAAAAGAATCACATAAGAAATTGAAGGAACATGAAGAAATATCAGGGTACAAGATCAATGCAAATAAAAGTGAAGTGATGCCAATGAGTAACGCAGACTATACAGAACTTAAAAAAGAATCACCATTTAAATGGCAAGCACAAGCAATCCGATACCTAGGGATCAGGTTAGATAATAACTTAAGCCACTTGTACAAACTAAATTATCAGCCACTAATAAAGAAATTGCAGGAAGACTTAGAACATTGGAAAGAATTACCGCTAACGTTGATAGGGAGGGTAAACTGCATTAAAATGAACGTGTTCCCAAGGATACAATACTTATTTCAAACATTACCAATTCCCTTAACACAAAAATGATTTAAGGAACTAAAGAGAATAATAAGGAAATTCTTGTGGAAAGGGAGGAATCCAAGGGTAGCATAAGATAAATTAACACAGAGGTATAATCAAGGTGGTTTACAGTTACCAAATTTTAGAAATTATTATAGAGCCGCATAATTGAGGTATTTATCAGATTTTTACCAGACAAGGGAAAGACCAGACTGGACTAAGACAGAACTAGATAAAATAGGGGAAAAAGTACCGGAACATATATTTTATAAGTGGGATAAAAAGCTGGTGCAATATAAAAACTCACCAGTACTGCATCATTTACTTAATACATGGAAGAAGATCCAATTAGAAAAGAAAAAAACGTATTATCAAATACCAAAATTACTATTGACGCAAAATCCGCCAATCCCTTTTACAATAGACAACCTTTCCTTTAGAGAATGGGAGAGAAAAGGAATCAAAAGAATAGAAAATTGTGTTTTGGAAAATAATTTATTAACATTTGAACAGTTGAAGTACAAATATGGAATAACTCATGGTACAATGTTTGCATATCATCAATTGAAAGCGTATTTAAAGGATAAATTGGGAAACACCTGAATGAAGCAGCTTTGAATATGTGATTACAGACACAATGATAATCAAAAGATTTATAACCAACATGTACATTAAGCTGCAAGATAAGGAAAATGAAATAAACTATAACCTAAGCAGAAGTGGGAAAAGGATCTAAACATAAAGATAAAAAAATGAAGGATAGAAAAGTTATGTTCTGGAACTATGAAGAATACAATAAACACATGATACAAGTATAATTGGTTACACAGGGTATATATTACTCCTCAAAAATTTAAAAAATGGGATTCAACATTATCAGATAGATGTTTTTGCTGTAAAAAGGAAATGGGAACAACAGTACATGCAACTTGGGCATGTACAAAAGTAAATATGTTTTGGGAAGAATTAAATCAGATACTAAATAAAATTACAAAAAATAACATACCAAAAAAAACCACAGAGATATTTATTTGAAGTAACATAAGAAGTAGAGAATTAGGCCTCAAATTGGATAAAATGCAAAAGAAATTCATTATGATCGCCTTAGCGATAGCCAAAAAATGTATAATGTCAACTTGGAAAATGGAAGAGAGCATGAGTATACAGCAATGGTACATGGAAATGAATAAATGTATTCCATTGGAAAAAAATAACATAATTTAAAAAATAAAGTCACAATGTTTGAACAAATTTGGGAACCATACATGAAACATATCAGAGAGAGCTCCCCTAAAATGAGAATGAAAATTATAAGACAAAACGACTAGATTCAGTGTGTAATAAATAGATGACACATTTTTCTGGTTTATTTTCCTTTGTGTGAAAATATTGTTTTATAGTTTTATTGTATTGTATATGTTGAATATTTATGGGTATTGGAGGGGGGTGGGAAAGTGGGTGGGGAAAAAAGGGGAGAAAAGACCACTGTGTAAATTTAATGAAATACGTTTGTACATATTTTGGTTGACATGGTTCAGTGTGAAAAATAAAAAAAATAATTTAAAAAAACATTGTCCTGCATCTCCGCATGCACTCCTCCCACACCCCACTGACAAGTCCTGCAACTCCACTTGTACTCTTCCCCCCGTCCTTCACCTCTGCAACCACACCCCCTCGTCCCGCACCTCCGCAAGCACCCCCCCCCCCCGTCCTGCACTTCCACAAGCACTTCCTCTCGCCCTGCACCTCTGCATGCAACCCCCTTTTTCCTATTATCACATTTGTTTTTGCCTACTTTCTTGATCTAGGTGATCCCGTTCATGTTCCACAGCTGCAATGTACTGTGCTATGCTGTCCTTGTAGAATCTCTTTGCAAGATCACTTGGAGTTTCACCTTGGTCATTCCTTGATGTCAATACATTCGTAATGCTGATTCCTTGACGGACTAGAAACTTAAAGCAGTGAAGATGCCCCTCCATTGCTGCGAGATGTGCTACAATTAAAAGGATGAGGAAAAATACATTACAATTGCATATCATTCCTGCCTTTACAATTGCTCAAATAGCTTATTGTACAAATATTTTTATATCATATTTAAAGTGTGAAAAGTGTGAAAAATAGGCATATACCACTCTGTTCACATTTTCTTTTCTCTCCTGTTGATAAAAAAGATTAACAAGTAAGAGATCACAATTCTTTCCTGCCATTATCAGAATTTGGTCACCACCTTTCAAGAAGGATGTGAAGGCCCAAGGAGAGAGAAGAGAAAGTTGAACAAACTGGAATGGTTTTCACTGAAGCGTCAGAGGTGAGGAGCAACCTGATAAAAGTATACAAGTGGCATAGATAGAGTCCTTTTCTCATAGGGGAGATGTCAAATATTAAAGGGCATCAGTTTAACATGAGAGAGGTGAAGTTTAAAAGGAGATTTGCAAAGTGAGTTTTTGGAAATGTGGCACATACCCCTTGTCCCTCAAAAACTTCTGCAGGTGCACCATTGAATGGATGCATCAGTGTGGTCAATGAACTTGTGGCACCAATCAGTTCAAAAGGATATTATTTCGTGGCCATTACAGAAATGTGGTTGCCAGGTGGAGATGGTTAGGAACTAATTATCGGTTAATTAGGAAGGAGCAACAAGAGAGGTGAAGTCATACTCTTAATTAAGGATGAGATAAGGGTGATAGCAAGAGGCAATAGAAGGTCTAAGGATCAGAACATTGAATCCATCTGAGTATAGATTAGGAATAGTAAAGGAAAAAGAAAAACATTGGTAAAGTAGTCTATAGGTCTTCAAACATGTAAGAATGGAACAGCAGTTTTCATGGGCACTTGCACATTGATTGAGTTAATCAACTCAATTGAAGAAGTTTTGAGTTCATCTGAAACTCCATAACTTTTTGTCCCGACTTTGCACACTAATAACTGTCAAGACAAAGAGGGCAACGTGCAGGCAGATACCTTAGCATTAGCATCAAGGCCAGCTCCAGATATGAAGCTAATAACAGGACTCTGCTGCCATCAGATTCCAGAATAATCAATGAACCAAAGATACTGCCTTACTTTTCGTCCACTCTTTTGTTTTTTTAATTTATTGTTGTAAGGGTGGTTTATAAGGATGTTGGCACTGTGAGGCTGCCACAAAACACTGAATTTTGTGACTTATTCTGATCCACAAGAGTTCTGGAGATTTCATCCACCTTTTTTTTAGGTGTTAGCTGCTGAGTTTCTCCAACACATTTGAATATCGAATCAAATAGAAAGCCAGCCTTGCGATGCAAAGCCACTATAGCAGATATTTTTCTCCACTGTAGTGGAGTAAATTCCTTCCCATAAAAAAAAATGAATGGTTGAAAACCAATACCCACTGGAGTGAGTAATCCCTGCTCTCCACCTCGAAGCTGAGAAGGACCTGGATGAATCCCTTTTCTTAATGCAGTCACTTCCAAGATGACAATCTGATCACAAACCAAAGAGCTAGAAAAGACAGTTATCAACCTATGTAGGTAGAGGAAATTCAGCACATTCCCAGACTTGGGCTGTGTCTCAGTCAACAGCTGTTGTAACCCTAAAGTCAGAGGACCAAATGCAATTCTGGACACCTAATCACAACATACAGGACAATATTTCAGTGTAGTACTGAAAGAGTAGTGGGCTGTCAGACATGGCATCCTTTGGATGAGGTATTAAACTCATCACTCTCTCAAAGGCAAAATGATCACATGGAACTATTGCGAAGAACTAGTGAACTTCCTTTGGCCTTTGTCTTCCACAATATGCCATACATGAGGCTGCTTAACAAGATGAGAGCTCATGGAATCACAGGAAAGATACTAGATATTGACTGATCAGCAGGAAACAGTGAGAATAAAGGGATTCTATTCTGGTTGACTCGCAGTTATCAGTACCAGGGGTCGATATTGGGGTCACTTCTTTTAAGGTTGTATGTTAATGATTTGGATTACTGATTAAATTGCTTTTTTGCTAAGTTTGCAGATGATAAAAAGATAGAAGGAGTGGAAAGTAGTGATGAGGAAACAAAGAGGCTACAGAGAGACAGATAGATTAGGAGAATGGGCAAAGAAGTGGCAAATGAAATGTTGTAGTGTCTTTTACGAAGAAATACACACACACTCAGTGTGGGATGTTAAGCTCTGTTAGCTGGGCAGCATGGCCAGTGCCGTTTTAGGGCTGCTGATGTTGTACTGCCCCAGCTTCCAACCATGCCAGTTCTCTATGCTAGGGGCTGCGTTAGTGAGTTATGCCACTGTTTATTACCGATCTCTCCGTGGATGCGTGCCGCCACATGACTCCTCCCCCCCCCCCCCCCCCCCACCACCTGAACCAGTGCTACAGTTCATAGTGCCCATGGATGCATTCTCCAATGTCTTTGGCAGTCTGCCTCTGCATTGAGGTGCTGGCATCTCCATGAGTTGTGTCAGGTCTGTGTGTGCCGGCTTGAGCCTGTCTGTGGTGAAAATCTCTCGTTTGCCACCGATGTCCAGTTCAAAGGTGTCCTCATTGATCCAGACAGCTCAGAAGGAGCCTTCGTAGGGCTTCTGTAGCAGTGGACAATTGTGGCCATCTGCGCATGAACACATTCTCACAGTCTTTGAGACCTTTGGAGATGTTGAACTTGGCTTGTCTGTGTCTGGAGGGTGGGGTCGGAGACAGGTTATCGACCTTTCCACGCAGTCTGTCCAGGAAGGTGGTTGTATCCTCCTGCTGACCTCTGGCTGGTGGAACAAAATCCCCGGGGATCATGAGTGGAGCTCTGTAGACGAGCTCAGCAGAGGACGTGCAGAGGTCTTCTTTTGGTGCTGTACGAATGCCCAGCAGTGCCCACAGCAGTTCATCCACCCATTTGGGACCCTTGAGTCTGGTTATAAGGGCGGCCTTGAGGTGCCTGTGAAAGCGCTCAACAAGCCTGTTAGACTGCGGGCGGTATGCTGTTGTGTGGTGTAGCTGAGTGCCCCACAGGTTGGCAACGTCAGTCCATAGACTGGAGGTGAATTGTACATCTGTGTCAGAGGTTATGTGGCGTGATAGTCCGAACCTTGCTACCCAGGAGAAGAGGAATGCTCTGGCACAGGACCTGGTGGATGTCTCGGCCAGGGGAATTACTTCTGGCTACCGGGTGAAGCCATCGACCACCCTGAACAGGTAGTGGAAACCCTATGTCCACGGAATGTGGTCAAACCTTCATTCTGTTGGCTTGAAAGGCTGCGGGGGGACCCTGGTATGCTGCTGTACCTTGGCTGCTTGGCACTGCATGCACATCTTGGCCCACGCACTGATATGACACGCATACTTGCTGGCCACCAACTGGACGGTAGTCCTGATCAATGTATCTGCCAGCCCGTGGATGGAGTCAAAAACTGGTCACCTCCATGCCGTCGAGACAATAGGTCAAACCTGCCCAGTGGCCATGTGGCACAGGAGGGTAGTGTTACCTGTGCCGACTGGGATGTCCTGAAGCTGCATCCCAGTGATGGCGGTCCTGTTCTGAGGTATCACGTTGTCCTGCTGCTGTACCTTCACCAGCGCCACGAAGTCCAGTCTGTTGGCCAGAAAGTGGATGCTGTCTTGACAAGGCATCCACAACCACGTTCTCTTTTCCCACGATGTGCCTCACATCGGTGGTATACTCCGAGACGCAAGACAAGTGTCTCTCCTGGCGGGCCAAACAGGGATCGAAGATCTTAGCCAGGGCGAACGTCAGTGGCTTGTGGTCCATGAAAACCCTTCCCTTGAGTAAGTACCGGTAGTGGTGGATGGCTAAGTAGAGCACCAGTAACTCTGTTGAAAGCACCGTACTTTAGATCCAGGGGCCGCAGATGCATTCTGTAGAAAACTAGCAATGCCAACATCCTTCTATCTGCTGCTCCAGAACTCCACCAATCGCTGCTCATGAGGTATCGACCGTGAGGGCTATGGATGCATCTGATCTGGGGTGGCCCAAGAGTGCAGTGTTAGACAGGGCTTCCTTCGCTTCCATGAACATTCGTGTGGAATCGTCGTCGCAGGTCAAGTCCTTCACCATCAGGGTGAAAAGTGGACACTTCACTCAAGCAGCTACAGGAATGAACCTGTGATAAAAGTTGATCATCCCCACGAACTCCTGTAGTCCTTTGGTCGTACTGGGCCTCGGAAAGCTGCGGTTGGCCTCCACTTTGCTGGGTAGGGTGTTCCCCCATCTTTGGTAATCCTGTGGCCCCAGGAAGTCAATTGTGCTTAGTCCGAAATGGCATTTAGCCAGGTTGATGGTAAAGCCGAACTCATGTATGCGATTGTTGAGATTTCAGAGGTGTTGTAGATGTTCCTGCCAGATTGTCATCCAAGTAGACAATGGTGCTGACCAGGTCTCTGCCCACTGCATCCATCAGTCTCTAGAAGGTCTGTGTCACGTTCTTGAGCCCAAATGGCATCATCAGGAACTTGAACAGCCAGAATGGAGTGATGGCAGTCTTGGGGATGTTGTCAGGGTGCACTGAAATTTGGTGGTACCCTCACACCAGATCCAATTTGAAGAAGACTGTCGCTCCATGCAGGTTTCCGTGAAGTCCTGGATATGTGGCACATGGTAACGATCCGGAGTGGTAGCCTCTTGAGCCAGCGATTGTCGCCACATGGTCTTCAGCCCCCAAATGTTTTAGGTACCATGTGTAGAGGAGAAGCCCATGGACTGTCCAACCACCGAATGATGCCTAACTCCTCGAGCTAGTGGAACTCCTTGGCCAGTCGGAGGAGGAAATCGTCTCACCCTTGCATGAACAGTGGACCCTTGGTAAGGATGTGATGTCTGACACCGTGACGGGGCATCTCCACCATGAACTGAGAGGAAAGGATTGCCGGGAACTCGGCTAGCACCTTGGAGAACTTGTCATCCGAGTTGTAGACAGAGTCCAGGTGCAGTGCCGGAAGCCTGGTGCCCCTCAGTGCCAAGGTTTGGAAGGTCTCTGTGTGTACAGGTTTCTTGCCCTTAAGGTCCACTAGGAGGTTGTGAGCCTGGAGGAAGTCCACGCTGAGGAGTGGTTGTTCCACTGTGGCCAGCATGAACTCCCTCGAGAAGTGACTGCCTCTGACTTCAGCTCAGCCCTACGTATGCCATAGGTCCATATGCTGCTATTGTTGGCAGCCCTCAAAGTGGGGCCCACTTGCGTACAACTAGTGTCCAACCCTCTCGAGGGCATCACACTGACCACTGCTCCAGTATCCACCAAGAAGTCTTCTGGACAGGCGGTCCCATACGTACAGGAGGCTCCCTCGATGGTCAGCCACCGTGGCCATCTGCAACAGCTGGCCTTATCATTTCCCTAGAACTCACAGGGTGACTGGCATTGGCAGGCCTCGGTGCCCCATGTTTGGTAGTAGAAACACCATCTCTCCTTGGACTGGTCCCTGCCTCTTACCTGCCACTCCTTTCCCAGGCCATCCTTGGTCTGGTTGCGAGACTTCTTGACAAGCCTCATAGGAGCCGAGCACTTCTGTTTTTGCTTCCACAGAATGTCTGCCTGGGCTGCGACTTTCCAGGGATCGCTGAAATCTGCATCAGCCAGGAGCAGTTGGATATCCTCAGGCAGCTGCTCCAAGAATGCCTGCGTGAACATGATGCCAGGTTTGTGTTCACCCAGGAGGGCCAGCATCTCATTTATAAGCGCTGACAGGGATCTGTCCCCTAGCCCATCCAGGTGGAGCAGCCGTGCTCCTCACTCTCACCACAAGAGTCCGAAGGTCTTGGTCAATAGCTCTTTGAAGGCAAGTGTAAGTGCCTTCCAATGGTGGCCTGTGGATGAATTTGGCCACTCTATCTCCAGTCTCTGGATCCAGGGTGCTGACCACATGGTAGTACTGTGTGGTCTCAGATGTGATGCCCCAAATCTGGAACTGAGCCTCAGTCTGGTAAAACCACACGCTGGGTCTCACTATCTACAAGGTTGGGAGCTTGAGGCCAACTGCGCTGATCGCTGCATCGTTATCCATCGCTGGGTTAAGATTCAGTCTAAACCATCAAGGTCACCAATTGTAGCTATCTGCGACAAAGAAACACACACACTCGCAGTGTGGGAAGTTAAGATCTGTTAGCTAGGCAGCCTAGCCAATGCCATTTTAGAGCTGCTGGTCTTGTACTCCCCCAGCTTCCAACCGCGCCGGTCCACTGTGCTAGGGGTCGCGTTAGTGAGTTATGCCGCTGTTTATTACTGCGCGTTGTATGGGCCTGATCTCCGCAGTTGCGGGCCACCACAATATAATGTTGGAAAGTGTACGGTCAGGGACATCATGTGATGCTGTGAGATGCACCACGCAACCTATAGAGTCCTGTGGGATTAATTTTTAAAAATCATATTGAGAAAAGTTAATTTAATAAAAACTATTTTAAAGTTAATTTAAAGTGATCAACAGAAGAAAAAGAGAGGTGGCCAAAAAAGAAAATGACTTCAAAAGCAACACCATTAAAAAAAATGGAAAAAAAGATGGAGAGAAATCAGACCTATCTTGTTGATGAAACAGGCCGCTGAAGTCTTTTCTGGATACCCGGTGAAGACCTTGGTGAAGGACCTTCCTCCGCCCTCTTTACGGCATCCCAAAAAGATGGAGCCGGAGGAAGTATTAAAATTGTACCATGCATGTGCGAGAAGTCGAGCATGCGCGCGACAGAAGAAAAAAATGGGGAAAAATCACTGAGTTTCTTAAAGGGGCAGTGTGACACTTCGACTTCTGAACAAGAAGGTGAGACTTCTCTTGTGGAGGAGGCTTCAGAAGAGTATGACAGTGAAGAAGAAATGTCAAGTTTAGAAGAGGAATGATTTAGAGGCAAGGAAAAGATTTTTAAGAAAGAAATGAGTAAAATTGAAACTAAAATAGATGGACTTTCTGCAGCATTGGAGAATAATTTTAAACTGTTAACTGAAGCAAGTTAAAACAGATTTGACAAAGGTGATAAATAATGTTTCACAGAGAGTTGATAAATTGGGAAATAAATTTCAAGATGTTAATGAAGAAGTATAACGCATTGAAGAGAAGACCAATATGAATGAAGACACGACGACTAATTTGATCTCTATGAATGAAAAACTGGTGGGGAAAGTTGATAGTCTGTAAAATCATAGTAGAAGAAATAATGTTAAAAATGTGAGAATGTCTGAAGGCAAAGAAGGACAAGATATGATTAGTTTTTTTCAAGAATGGATTCCAAAGATATTTGGAGAAGAACATTTTGAGGATAAGATTTTAATTGAGAGAGCTCATAGAGCTTTGAGACCAAAACCAGGTCCAAGCCAGAGACCCCAATCAATCCTGGTAAGATTTTTGAACTACCAGGGTAAAGAGAGTCTTCTTGGTCTAGCGATGAGAAGAGCTAAAGAACACAGACCTTTGAGTTAGGGAGGGGCAAAGATTTTTTTTTAATCCAGATTTGAGTCAAAATCTATTGAAGGAGAGAATTTAATCCAGTTAAGAAAGTTTTATATGATAAATGTCATAGATTTGTCTTGCGTTATCCAGCTACTTTGAAAATATTTGTTCCAGATCAACAGAATGTTTTTTTTAAAAACAAGCCATATACATGCTGAAAAGTATACTAAGAATCTGTCTAAAATTCATGTAACAGAGGGCACAGATTTGTAGCAATGAATTCGATGTATAAAGAGAGGTGGTGTTATCCCCTTTTCTTTTCTCTTTTTTCTTCTCCTTGATGGATGAAGAATTCTTATATTGGATGGAATTGCTGGTTAGATAAAAAGTTTTTTTCCCCACGGTTGTCGGGGAATGTGTTTTTTTTAATTTCTGGTGGCCACTTTTTTTCGTGGTTTGTCCATGACCCGTAAAATGGAGGGTGGTAGTGCTAGTTTTTCTCGCATTTGGGGAGGGATTTTTGTTTTAACCATATATAACCATATAACCATTTACGGAGTGGAAATAGGCCATGTTGGCCTTTCGAGTCCGCACAGGTTCACTGATTTTGTGCGCCCTCTTCAGGCATTGGTCCCGGTAGATCTTCATTCAATAATGATGGGCGAATTCAATGCAGGTGGAATCAGTCATAGATATGTTTGTGAAACGTGCAGTTCAATACTTCTGGGCACATTCAATATTAATTATGATGTACTTATTTTGAATAATTTTGATGTGTTTGGATTACAGACGATAACGTTCAGGACCAAATTAATTTGTGGGAATTCTTCCTGGATAGGAGTGATGGAAAGGA
This sequence comes from Narcine bancroftii, assembly GCF_036971445.1. NCBI lineage: Eukaryota > Metazoa > Chordata > Chondrichthyes > Torpediniformes > Narcinidae > Narcine > Narcine bancroftii. The sequence continues at coordinate 157,160,189 of NC_091475.1, forward strand.
ACTTTATAAAATTTATAATAAGGAAAATGAATAAAACAGTTAAGATTATGTTTTAATATTAATGGGATTAATGGAAAAATAAAAAGAAAGAAAATTTTGTCTAATATTAAGAAATTGGGAGTAGATATTTTTTTCACAAGAGACTCATTTAACTGAAAAAGAACATTTAAAATTAAAAAGATTGGGAAGATCAGGTAGTTATTTTCTTCATTTAATTCTAAAGCTAGAGGAGTGGTAATTTTATTAAAGAAAAATCTGCCAGTTAAAGTTCAAAATGTGATTACAGATCAGACTGGTGGATATAAAATGGTAAATTGTCAAATATTTTCAGAGGAATGGACACTGTTAAATAGATATGCACCAAATATAGATGATGAGAAATTTATACAAGATACTTTTTTTGAATTTAGCAGACGTTCACAAAAATATTTTAGTAGGGGGAGATTTTAATTTTTGCTTGGATCCTTTATTGGATAAATCAAGAACAATGGTTAAATCTAAAGCAGCTAAAACATTGTTATATTTAATGAAGGATTTAAACAATTGATATATGGAGACGGATACATCCTAAAAACAGAGATTATTCTTTTTATTCTAATAGATTTGATGCATATTCAAGAATTGTTTTTGTTTTCGGTTCAAAATCAAGAGTTTTGAATATCGATTATAAAACAAGAATATTATCTGACCATTCTCCATTGTTGATTGAATTGGAATTTGCTGAAAAACAATGCTCAGTGTATAGATGGAGATTAAATTCTTTATTGTTGAAAAGGGAAGATTTTTGTTTAGAATTGTTTTGTGATACAAATTTACATTCAACAGAAGATATATATTATCTGGGATGTGTTAAAAGCTTACTTACAAGGACAAATTATAAGCTATACTTCAAAAATTAAAAATGAATACATGAAAGATATATATAAATTAGAAAAAGAAATAACAGTGTTGGAAAAAGAAATTCAAAAATCACCTTCAAAGAATAAAAAGAGAAGTTTAACTAATAAGAAATTACAATCCAATACAATGCTTACATATAAAACAGATAAAATTATATTACATTTTAAACAGAAATATAATGAATTAGGAGAATGATCTCATAAAGTTTTAGCGTGGCAATTAAAGCAGAACAGACCTCTAGAACAATTAATCCAATACAGCAGAATAATAATGAACTGACATTTAAACCACAAGAAATAAATGAAACTTTTAAGGAATTTTTAGAAAAATTATATACATTTGAATCATGCATTATAGATGACTATTTGTCATGAATAATATTACCAATGTTAACTGAGATAGGTAAAGATGATTTAGATAGACGTTTTACTAATCAAGAGGCCTATAATGCACTTAACTTTTTACAAAATAAATCTCCAGGGGAAGATGGGTTTCCAGTTGAATTTTATAAAGAATTTGAATATTTAATGATTCTTTTACTTGTGAAGGTAATAGAACAAGCCTTTAAAAATCACAAAATCTTTCAGAAACCTTTTCAACAGTGATAATTAGTTATTCCTAAAAAAAGATAGAGATCCATTGAAACCAGCTTCAAATAGACCTATATCGTTGTTAAATGTTGGTTATAAAATTATAGCAAAAGTATTAGCAAACAGAATTAATGATTATCTTCCTGAATTAATAAATATAGATCAAACAGGTTTTTGTTAAAAACAGACAAACTTCAGAAAATATAGTAAGGAAAGTTAGAATGGGATTTTTTATTTAAAGTTTTGAGTAAGTTTGGTTTTGGACTGAATTTTATAAATTGGATTGAAGCTCCGTATAAAAATCCTAAAACTAAAGTAATAACTAATGGACAGGTATTCCAATCATTTAACTTAATCAGATCAAATAGACAGGGATGTCCTTTATCTCCAGCTTTGTTTGCTTTGGCTATAGAATCCCTTGCACAACAGTTGAAAGGATTTGTAATAAATCAGACTGAACATAAGATTAGTTTATTAGCAGATAATATATTAGTGTAATTAATTCAACCACAATTATCATTATTTACACTTTATAAGCAGTTGTTAGAATATGGAAAAGTTTCAGAATATAAAATAAAATGGGATAAAACTGAGGTAATGGAATTTGGTACAGCGGGATTACTCACAATGTCAAAAAGGCATTCCATTTAAATGGACAGAAAATTATATATTTAGGAATATGTACTGATAATAATTTGAAAAAAATTATACAAATTAAAATATATTACATTATTTAATAAAATAGATGAAGATTTTTAAAAGTTTGTAAATTTACCTATTACTTTAATTGGAAGAGTCAATTGTATTAAAATGAATTTTTTTTTGAGAATTCAATATTTATTTCAGACTTTACCTATTTCTATTCCTCAAAAAAAATTTCAGGATCTAAACAAGTTACGATATTTCTTTGGAAAGGGAAAATGGCAAGAAAATCAAATTAGAAAAACTAACATGGAAATAAGAATTAGGATTTTAAGAATGATTATAAAGCAGCACAATTAAGATTTCTTGTTTCTTTATTTGGGAAAATTAAACCATCATGGGTGGAAATCGAATTAAATAGGTTTGGGTAAACTATACCTGAAGAATTTATTTATAAATGGGAACCAAGTTTGATGACAATTGATAGAGATGCTCCAATATTGAAACATTTGCTTAATATTTGGAATAAAATTAAATTAGAAATTGATGAAAATCTTATATCATTAAAAGCACCATTGATTAAACCTCTTAATTTTTTCAAAAGATAATCTTTTTTGAATATTTGAAATGATAAAGGAATTTCTAAATTAGGAGATTGTTATGATAATGATAGGTTGATGTTATTTGATCAATTAAAAATTAAGTATGATATTGCTCGCAAAACACTTTTTTGTTATTTTCAATTAAGAGCCTATTTAAGAGAAAAATTAGGATCTGATGATTTTAAAAGATCCTACAGATTTAGAACAGTTAATTGTTGATGGAAATAGCTAAATAATTTATCTCTATAGCATATATGATGTTACAAAAAAAATAACCTAAATTAGGTTTGTTTAAGTCAAAGGAAAAATGGGAAGAAGATTTAAGTATATCACTAGATCAACAGGTTTGGCAAGATTTGTTATGTCTATTACAATTAATATAAGATACAGATTACTTCATTTTAACTTTTAAAATCAATTCTATATTATGCCTCAGAAATTGAATAGATGGAAATTGGATACATCGGATAAATCTTTCAGATGTGGAAAGGATGTCTTTTGTTCATTCGACACGATCTTGTTCAAAGGTTAAACCTTTTTGGATTTCTATTCATAAGTTTTTACAACGAATTATGGGTGTCATTTTCCATTAAATCCCGAATTATTATTGATGGGAAATTTTGAGAATATATTCTTAAATTATATTTATCAGATTTTCAATTGAAATTTGTTAATTTAGTTTTGGTGATAGCAAGGAAATGTATTGCTGTTGCCTTGAAATCAGATGTTTCATTAACATTAAGAAGATGGCATGAAGAAATTCAAAGTTGTATTCCCTTTAGAAAAAATTACATATAATTTGAGGGGTAAATATTCTATATTTTGACATTTGGAACCCATATGCTTGAATTATGATTATAAATAGTTTCTTTGAATCCTCCAAACCAGTGAAGTTTTTCCTGAAAATGAGTAAGGGCTTTGTTAGAAAAATGTTTTCTTTGAGATCCTTGAGTGTCCTCCAAAGCAATCCAAATCAATATATAGCTATGTTATTATGTATTTTAGATTTAGGTTTTAGTTCAGTAGGGTTAGTAATGGTTGGGGGGGGGGGGGGGGGGGTGGAGGGATTAGTTGGGTTTTTTAATCTATTTTTCTTTCTTTTCTTTATTATATTTTAATCAACATATATAGTATTTGTAAACTCTAATATTGTGGTTTATGATTTATTAATTGTTATAACCATCATATATGTGTTGATTTTAAATAAAATTTTCAAAATTAAAAAGTGTACAGTCGCGCACTTTAGTAAAAGGAATAAAAAGGCAGACTATCATTTTGATGGGGAGAAAATTCAAAATTCTGAGGTGCAAAAGGTCTTGAGAGTCCTCATGTAGGATATCCTGAAGGTCAACTTCCTGGATGAGTTGGTGGAGAAGGTGGCAAATGCAATGCTGGCATTCATATCCAGAGGAATAGGATATATCTGGAGGAATAGGATATATCTGGAGGAATAGGCTTTTAGCAGACCAATTGATTCATTAGAAGAGAATTAAACACAGATCAGAGGGATTAAAAAACATTTGTGGGGCTCAGCACTTTAGTGATTCAATAAAAGTGAAGCATCCACAAGTCGAGTGGCCATTGTGCGAGTGGGGAGTTGAGGCTTTGGCTCAAGAGGCTTCGGCGAGTAGAGCACACAAGATGAGCAAGTATTTTCCTTTCGATATTGCTGATTTGGTCTTGGTAGCCTATAGTAGTGCAGGAAAGATGGCAGATATGGCTACTCCTCCTGGAGGATGTGGGAAATTTTGCAATCTGATGATTTCCCGGATTACTACACCTACGGGAAGTGCAGCCAACCCCAACTCCTGAAAGACTATATTAAGAAACTGGAGCTGGAGTTGATTGAATTGAGGATCATCTGGGAGACTGAGCAAGTCATAGATAACACTTCTGAGGAAGTCGTTACATCCAGATTGCAGGATTCAGCAAGTAGATGGGTGAACACAGAGATACAAGGGAAAGAAATCAGTGCAGTGTCACCCTGTGGCATTCCCCTCAGCAACATACCCCTTTGGATACTGTTCAGGGCGATTACCTATCTGGGCAAGGCAGCAGTCAGACCAATAGGACTGATTGGCAATGAGCCTCAGAAGGGTGAAATCAAGTAGAACGATAGTCATAGGGAACTCAATAGTTAAGGGAAACAGACAGGAGATACTGCGGCTACAAAACTGACTATAGGATAGTGTGTTGCCTCCCGAATCCTCGGTTCAGAATGTCTCTGAGTGGTTGCAGAATATTCTTAATGGAAGGGTAAGCAGCCAGAGGCTTGGTACATATAATACTAATGGCATAGGCAGGAGTGGGGGTAGAGATCCTACAAAGTAAATTCAGGGAGTTAGGAAAGAGGCTAAAGTGCAGGACCTCCAAGGTGGTAATCTTTGGATTACTCCAGGTGCCACAAGTTATGGAAGGTCAGAAAAGGAAGGTAGTGCAGACTAATGAGTGGCTGACGAGATGGTGGAGGTGGAAAAATTTCAAATTATTGGATTATTGGAACCTTTTTTGGGGTGACCTGTGCAAGTGGAATGGGCTGCACCCCTGATATGGAGGGGAACCAATATCCTAGCAGGCAGGTTTGTGAAAGCTGTTGGCACAGAGTTTAAACTAGATTCACAGGGGGATGGGGTGGGATCCTTAGTGAAGAGGCAGAGGAAGGGGCAGTTGGCACACAAGTAGAGATAGCTGGAAGTAAGTTTGTGTGAAGGACAGGCAGATAGGGCAAAATTGCAGCTATTGGGATGAGTTGCAATGTAACAGGGGCACACAATAAAACAAAAGTAACAAATACAGGAGTAAAGGTTTTATATTTAAATGCAAGCAGCACAAGATATAAAGTAGATTGGGATGCATAATGTTGTGGCCATCACAGAATTGTGGCTAAAGGATGGATGTCAATAGGGGCTGGAAGCCCAAGGATATACAGAGTATCAAAAGAATAGGCAGGTAAGCAGAGGGGGAGGTATAGGTTTATTGGGAAGGAATAAGATTAAATCAATAGAAAGAGGTGATATAGGATCAGAAGATATATAATCATTGTGGGTTACTTATACCCAAGAAAAGTGTAGTAACCTGCCTTAATGACGAACAACCAAAAGCACTTACATCAACAGAGATTAAGTGTTTTGAAAGGCTGATGTTGAAACATCTCAGCTCCTGCCTGAGCAGTGACATGGATACATTCTAATTTGCCTATCGTAATGACAGGTCTACAGCGGATGCCATCTCACTGGCTCTACACAAAGCCCTGCAACACCTGAAAGGCAAAGATGCATTCATCAGGATGCTCTTTATTGACTACAGTTTGGTATTTAACACCATCATCCCCTCAAAACAGATTAACAAACTCCAAGATCTGGCAGTTAATACCCATCTGTGTAATTGGATCATGGATTTTCTCACCTCCCGAACACAATCAATGAGGATTGGTAAGAACATCTCCTCCACAATCTCCATCAGTACTGGAGCACCACAAGACTGTGTTCTTAGGCCCCTACTCTACTCAGTTTACACCTACAACTGTGTGACCATAACACCATATACAAATTTGCCAACGATACCGCAGTAGTGGGTTGTATAAAGGAAGGTGATGAGTCAACATACAGAATGGAGATTGAAAACTTGGCTGAATGGTGCACCAATCACAACCTTGTACTCAATTTCACCAAAACTAAGGAGCTGATTGTTGACTTCAGGAAAGGAAAGCCAGGGGTATACAATTGGGGGAATCAGAGGTGGAGAGGGTGAGCAAATTTAAGTTCTTGGGAGACACTATCTCAGAGGATCTTTCCTGGACCCAACATGCCAATGGCATTGTGAAGAAAGGAGTTTGAGGAGGTATGGTATACATCAGAATCCCTGGCAAATTTCTATGGAGGTGTGGTGGAAATTGTCCTGACTGGCTGCGGCACAGTCTGGTATGGGAGCACCAATACCCCTGAGTATAAAGCCCTGCAAAAGGTAGTGGACACAGCCCAGGACATCACAGGCAAAATCCTCCCCAGTACTGAGTACACATACAAAGAGCGCTGCCGTCAAAAAGCTGCAGCAATCGTCAAAGACCCTCACCACTCAGCCCATTCTCTGTTCTCACTGCTGCCATCAGGAAAGAGGCATAGGTGCCACAATACTTGCACCACCAGGTTCACGAACAGCTGCTACCCCTCCACTATCAGACTCCTCAATGACAAACTCAATCAGAAACTAATTTAAGGAAATTTACTTATGCACTTTATTGCTTTTCTTTTTGTTTTCTCTGTATTGCACAGTTTACATTCATTATCTGTTTACAGTTGTTTGATTGTTTACATGTTTATGTTATGACAGATCTACAGCAGATGCAGATGATATGAAGGTAGATGGAGGAGCCGGTAGTGTTGAGGAAACAAGGAGGCTTCAGAAGGACTTAGATTTAGGAGAAAGCGCAAAGAGGTGGCATAGTTGGAAAGTGTATGGTTATACACTTTCGTAGAAAACATAAATGGTATAGCGGCCCACTAACCGGGACACGACCTGGTACACAAGATGGCTGATGAATGCGGCAACCGTGCAGACCCCGTGGGGACCAACGACCTTCATTCCAAGTGACAACCCGCACGATGGGAAACAACAAGCAACAGCAGGAACACCAACCAATCCGAGGCTGGCACTGCTGCGACATCACTCCTGTCGTCAGCAGTGTGGAGAGAGAATATAAGCAGAGCTCCCAGTGCAATAAACCAGTATTCAACTTAGAATTCTTGGGTGTGTGTCATTCTTTCCACACTTCATGGTAGCATGCACGCTACAATGGGCAGACTATTTTCCAAATGGGGAGAAAATTGAAAATATCCAGATGCAAAGGGACCTAGAAGTCCTCATACAGCTTACCCGAAAGGAAAAGTTGTACATTGAGGGGGAAGTAAAGAAGGTAAATGCAATGCTGGCCTTCATTTCAAGAGGAAAAGAGTATCAGTGCAGGGAAGTGATGTTGCAGCTTTATAGGGAACTCGTGAGACCTCACTTGGGAGTACTGTAAACAGATATGGACTTCTTGTTTAAAAATGGATGTGCTGACATTAGAGAAGGTTCAGAGGAAGTTCACAAGGATGATTCTGGGAATGAAAGGGTTATCATATGAGGAATGTTTAATGGCTTTTGGTCTATACTTATTGGAATTTAGGAGAATGGGGGGGGGGAATTGCTTTGACACATTTCTAATATTGAAAGTCATGGACAGAGTAGATGTAAAATGCTTGTTTCCAATGATGGGAGAGCTTAGACAGGAGGGCACAATTTCAGGATTGAAGGGCGTCCACTTAGTACAGACATGTGGGGGGAATTTCTTTAGTCAGAGGGTGGTGAATCTATGGAACGTTGCCACAGGTAGTTGTACTTAAGGCAGAGATTGATAGGTTCTTAATTGGCTAGGGCATCCACAAGGTTATGGGGAGAAGACCAGGAGTGGAGCTGAGTGATGTGATGTTGAAGCTTTTGGGGCACTGGTGAGGCCTCGTCTGGATTATGTGGCACAGTTTTGGGCTTCTTATTTAAGAAAAGATGAGCTGGCATTGGAAAGGGTTAAGAGATTCACAATAATGATTCCTGGAATGAAGAGATTGACATACGAGGAACATTTGACAACGCTTGGACTGTACTCCTTGAAGTTCAGAAGAATGATAGGGGAGTCTAGGACTAGACGGCACAACTTGAGGATTAAAGGGCATCCGTTTAAATCAGATACAGAGGAAGTTCTTTCATGAGAGAGTGGTGTACCTCTGGAATTTGATGTATTTAAGGCAGAGATTGGTAGGATTCTGAATAGTCAGGGTATCAAAGGTTAAGGGAGAAGGCAGGAGAGTGGAGCTGTGGGAGAATGAATTAACTCATGATAGAATGACAGAGCAGACTCGATGGACCGAGACTTATAGACTGATAAACATAAAAAACATTCATCATCATTGTGAGATCTTGTTGGGAGCAAATTGGCTGCTTTTGTTTCCTATATTATAATAGTGATAGACTTCCAAAAACAAAAGTTGATCAAAAAGTGTTTTGGAAGATGGTAAGAGGAACATGGCTAGCACAATTTAAATGTTAGTTTGCCTTTTGTCTTCACTAGATTGCAACTAAAGTTGGATTATCGTAACCTTCATGCAACAAGCATTTTTAAACAGGTGCAGAGCTGAAAATAAACTGAGTGCATACAGTTTGTATTTTGAGGTATATTAGACTGACTCCATGGAACAAATATATTCAAGCAGGAATAAGAGTACAAACAATATAATTTGTCATATACTATGGTAGGACAAGACATATTTCAAAAGATTTTGGTATCTGTGGCTAAAAGTTCAAGCCCTTACAATTTAAATTATACTCCAATAAAATGTTATTTGATTATCACTTTCAGGAATGGAATGTTTCTTCTCAGTGGAAACCTATATCTGAGAAATTAGAGTGTGTGTATACCTGGTAAATTTCCATCTTGATCCACTTCATTGACATCTGCTCCCCACTTGACCAGAAGCTGCAAGCAGCCCAGTCTTCCATGGAAGGCAGCATAATGGACACCCCTCCAACTGTTTTTATCTGCTGGATTTGCATCCTAAGGATAAACAAACAGAAAATAAAAGCTGCTTTACAGCTCCCAAATCAGTAACCAATTTATGTTGTGCGTACATTCATTTCCCAAGAATTTAATAAAATACAATAAAGTAAGCATTTCCACTTTATTCAGTGTTCAAATTATCCAATCATTTTAATATCCCAACAAAATCTATTTCGTTGAACAACTTTAGGATAGACTCTGTGCAAAGGTTGCTTTTCCCTAATTTTTGAATGTCTTATTTGTTTGTTCTCAGGATATGGATGGCCCTGCATTTGCTGTCCATCCTTAATAACCAGTGGACTGGCAGGCTTGTGAGGCTATTCTATGAGCAATAAAGAATCAACCACATTTCTGTCTCAGGTTCAGCTGAGCCCTCGGGTCGGTCTAAGAAAGAGTGAATAAGATGGAATTTTATGATAATTTGTTCTGGTTCCATGGTCATCCTTACTTACACTCATTTTCTTTTTGCATAGATATTCCAACTAATTGATTTAATTAAATGTAAATTTCCAGCAGCCATAGTGGAATTAAAATCACATCTCTAGATCAATGGTTCAAATCTCTAGTAATTGGTCCAAATGCATAACCATCTTTCTATTGTTGCCCCTAAATTATCATCCTCTTTTAGATACACAAAATTAACTGTTGATAGAAATTAATCCTGACAGATAACTACCACCCCACTGCGAAGAATCATTTGAAGAGTGTACGAATGTCCATGTGAAGCTGCCAAGTGCAATGGAGTGCAACCTCGATCATCCTTTGTTGTTAAGTTTGCACCATTCGTCACCAAAGCCTGAGGAGAAAAAGGTCACATTGTGCTTAATCATGATAAAACCTGAAATCACTTCAAGACCTCTCAATATGAACACAGTACTGAAAAATAGCACTTTTAGGAATGAGGCCAACTCACACAAGTACTAAAAATCTTCCAGCTGTAGCCAGCATGTCAACTGGGTGAAAGAATGAGAGAGACCAGGGGTTGGTGGGCTCGCTGGAACTCGCGAACTTTATTTTGACTGGCGTGCTCCTGCTTTTAAGGCATTTGAAGCTCCTGCCCCAGCGCACCGGAAACTATGTCATCGGAATGTAAATGCACTACCTGCATGCACGTGGGCCCTGACCTACTGCAAAAGACCGAGGGACTCCATCTTCGATGCGGCTGTTCCAATGGCATGCACATAACACACAGAGCGAGTTTACCGAGCCATCAAATATGTGCATCACCACACAGTACAACTTTTGATAAACAGCCTTTATGCATCTAGAATTATAAACAGTAACCCAAACTTCAAAAGACGCACTGGTATGTATTTGCACACAGATGATCATCTCCATCGACTAGGATATATCAATGTACGAGCTGCAATTAGCTGGATTTGCATCCTGGGGAACAGAACTGAGGAATATAATATTAAATCAGATTTAGCTGCAACTATTTGACCCTCCACGATGCTGCTCACAGACCAAATTTAAAGATCATGGACGCAACACTGTTATGACCAGCTGAGGCACGATCTTGATCCCTTCTAAATATTGAAGTAAAACACTTGAAGAAAAGGTAAACACACTAATCAGTCACTTTCCTCCTCTTTGCAAAACTAGATCTCATTTCCACACATTGGAAACTCTAGCAAATTTCTACAGATGTGTGGTAGAAGGTGTGCTGACCAGTTGCATCATGGTCTGGTATGTAGACACCAATATCCCCGAGCATAAAGCCCTGAACACAGTCCAGGACATCACAGGCAAAACCCTCCCCACAATCAAGAACTTCTACAGGGTACACTGTCTTTGGAGACCAGCAGCAATCATCAAGGATCCACATCACCCTACACTCTAGGTGTAGTCTAACCAGAGTTGTGTATAACTACAACATTGCCTCACAGCTCTTGAACCCAATCCCACGACTAATGAAGGCCAACATACTATATGCCTTCTTAATCATTCTATCAACTAATGTTGCTAAAATTAAATATTTGCATTATTTTAAATATTTATTTCAGTTCAAAAGAATATAAACAATTGAGATCCTTTACCTGCATGCAGGCACTGTGACCCCTAATGGCTGCAATGTGTGCTGCAGTCCAGCCCCTGGGAGTTACATCTGTCATATCAGCACCATGCCATAGCAACCAATGCAGACACTGGAACATATCAAGTGAATTATAATCCTCCTGTTCATTTAAATTACTTATGATTCAGGTTGATATTGTTAAATGCTAAGACAACAAGGATGATGTACAAATATCTGAATGATTATCACAATGAGTACATTTCATCATTAATCAGAATAAAAATATTATTGAAGAGCCATCCCTTTCACACTCATCTTCATTTTTTTTGGTGAATGTGCATTTGTATATGTGGCACAAGCTATCATCTCCATTCTGGCACTATTAGACAGAAATGTGGAAAAAACAGAAGGTACTCAGTAAATGGGTACGAGTAAGATATGCAAGAGGGAAGATCAGATACTATTTATTGTCATGTAATACCATAGAAATGTAATATGACACGAAATTGCTTGTAATATCTGTTTTGGCTTATTTTCACTGTGAAACCGAATTACAAGCATGTTCTATAGTACTTAGAAAACAGAAGATGGAAGTAATCAGGTAGATTTAGCAGCACCTGTGAACAGGGTTAATATTTATCTCTACCATGGCCCAAAACAAGTTTTAAGATGTATAAAAGGGTGCAAATAATAGAAGACAGACATGATTGAAATACAAGGGGTAATAATGCCAGGTGGGAGTAGTAATGAAAATATTATCTAGCTTTCATCTCTAACTTTTGCAGTCTCAATCACTGTATTTTTGTTTATCGTTCTCATGTAATTACCCTAAAATTTCTGCATCAGTGTTTGTTTGTGATGACATGGTCCACAGGATTTTTACAAGATTTTTCCTAAATCAATGTGCAGTCATTGTAGTAAGAAAAGATTAGGATAACTTGCTGTCAGCCAATTGCAGAGAGGCAGACCATGAAATATTTGTTTGATGTGATTGGGAAATATTCCTACCAAACAAGACCCAGTTATTGATGACAAAACAGTTATGCCCTTGATCTGGGAGTTCTCCTTTCCATTTGACTGCCAGATTATCCCAACCTAAGAAACCAGCCATTACAAACAAACTATGGATAGCACCTCAAATGAAACATTTTATGTGATCTGATAAACAATGGCAAATGGCTTTTCACCTCTAAACTATCAGACTGTGCTGCCCATTGCAATGGAGTAAATTTGTGAATGGGATCCACTTCATTAATGCAGGCTCCACTTTTCACCATCAACTCAAGTTCCACCACATCACCAGCTTTAACCGCATCATGGACGCTGATGAAATGCTTCTTCCGAGCAACTGTTAAATAAGAACATTTTAAAAATGCACTGGCAACTTATTTATACAACATCATTGCAATACGGCTGATTTTCTTTACACTTTTAATACACAATTAATTATAAGTGTCTCACTTGATTAAAACATTTCAGTCAGGATGCATTAGCAGCAGAAATAGCTTGAATAAAATTTAGCAATAATACAGGATGCAAGACCAGTCATTTACACTTTTTTAACTATTGTCATGCCATAATGTAAACATTAGCAGGAAGAGGTCGTTTTCAGAGGTATGTAATGGCTGAGCAACTGCGCAGTTAGACGGACCGAATCATCCGACTCAAAATGACACGGGTTTCTCTTCACTCCCAAGGAGAAGTCCACAGTTAATGACAAGTATTTCCCAGGGGACATTCTGGGTGGTGCATCACTAGTCAGGGAGTGATGCCGCGACGCGCTGACGTCACTTCCGAAAGCCGGCACACACATCACCAGAAGTGGGTGTTTCCCTGCGCAATAAAGTCAGTTACTAGTTCACCCTCACACCACGTGGACGTCTCTCGATTCTATAGCAGACGCTACAGTGGTGACCCCAACAGTTCCAACATTTATCACTACAGTCAGAACGGCTGCAACCAACACGGTGGGCGTACATTTGACGCCCTTCTGGGCAAAGCAGCCCAGGAATTTACTGCAATTGGACGAATCTCAGTTCCATATCAGATGCATGGTCTCAGAGGACACCAAGTTTTGGCATGTCATCAACACCCTGGACACTGCCACTGCAGCTAAAGTAGCTCTTTTGTAGAGAATACTCCCATGGAGCACAAGTACGAGCAATTCTGGCATTTCCTCCTCGATTCCCTGGAACTCAGCCGGCACAAACGCGCCGATCACATCACAAAAATGCAAATCGTGGGCAATAGAAACCCCTCCAAGCTCAAGCATGAAATGGTGGACACACGAAATGTTTCCTCTTCAAGGTTCTGTTTCTTTCCAAGCTGCTGGTACACGTTTCCTCACAGTTTCCGACATGGATTTCAGCGCCCCACGCCTGGTAGCAAAGGAACCAGACAGACTTTTCCATAACCCGCAACAGAGCACAATCCACATGTCACCCACCTACGCTGATGGCGGTGCCGCTTCAACAGCTCCGCTGGAACCCCAGCAGTAGCCACGGCCCAACCACAGCGCAATGAGTGCCCAAACAAACAGTGAACACTGTTTCTACCATAGCAGATGGGGCTGAAATGCCTGGCAGTGCACCCCACCTGTGCTCCTACCCCCACCACCAAACACAGTGACAGGAAACAGGCAGGCTGGCCACCGATAATGGCTTCCATGGTTGGCACTCATAAAAGCCTACTCTACCTCAGGAACCAGCGGACAAAAAGAGACTTCCTAGTTGACACAGGTGCAGAGATAAACATCCCACCGGCCTATTTCAAGAACAAACAACAGCTCCTCCATTCTGAGTTACAGCACCCGTCTGGTCATAATTCACGCTGCAGATACAGTTTTCTATTAGAAGTGCACAATTGTGGCCGTGGGACAGGTCTTACTCAGCGCAGATTTCCTCTGGACACATGAACTTTTGGTGGGCGAGACCAGATGCTGTTTGGTGGACACTACCGCGTTCCAGTCATACCCCCACTGCAACATCCACGCTTTGGACTGAAACGAGTATGCCCACATACTGGCCAAGTACCTAGCCCTACTGGCGCTCAAATTCCACAACACCAGACCACTACATGGCATGGAGCACCACATCAAGACCACCAGGCCTCCAGTGTATGCACGAGCTCAGCGCCTCCCACAAGACAAACTCCAGCAACTCAAGACCGAGTTCACCGCCATGGAGGAGCTGGGCCTCCCTACTGCACATGGTAGAGAAGAGCTCCAGCAGCAGGCACCGTGCGGCAACTAAATGACGCTAAAGTCCCAGATAGGTACCCTTTCACCATGTCCAGGACTTTGCCATGAGGCTCCAGGGCTGCCAGATCTTTTCTAAGGTGGACCTCATCGAGGGGTACAACCAGATTTTGGCGACATCCCAAAAAAGACCATCATAACAACCTTCGGTCTTTTAGAGTTCCTTCGGCTGCCATTTGGATTAAAGAACACATCCCAGATGTTTCAGCGGCTTATGGACATGGTCAGCAGGGGCCTCTACTTCATCTTCGTCTATCTGGACGACATCCTCATCGCCAGCCCCGAAGCCAGCATACACAGGACGCACCTGACTCGACTTTTCAACAGGGTACAGCAGTTCAGACTCACGGTGAACCCAGCCAAGTGCCAGTTTGACCAAGAGACAATCGATTTCCTGGGACATCGCATCACCCGAGAGGGTGCTAAACTGCTGCCAGACAAGGTAGAAGCCATCCAAAACTTCCACAAGCCGAGCACAATCAAAGGCCTGCAGGAGTTCCTGGGGATGGTGAACTTTTATCACCACTTCCTGTTGGGAGGGGCCACCCTCATGCAGCCCCTGTTCGACCTCATCAAGCTCAGCAACAAGACGCTCCAGTGGACTCTGGAAACCACAGAAGTGTTCTAGTCCATGAAAGTGGCACTAGTGCGGGCCACATTCCTGGCTCACCCAGATTCTACCTCCCCCTGGCCCTTTCAATGGATGTGTCAGACAGAGCAGTGGGTGCAGTGTTGGAGCAATGGGTCAATGAGCAAAGGCACCGGTCTTCTTCAGCAAAGATCTCCGGACTCCAGAGCTCAAATACAGCGCATTCAACTGCAAGCTGTTGGCCCTGTACCTGCCAATACGACACTTCTGGCACATGTTAGAAGGAAGAGTTTTCACCGCTTACATAGACCACAAACCACTTACCTACACACTCAGCAAGATTTCAGACCCATGGTCGGTGAGACAACAGCGTCACCTTTCCTATATTTCAGACTACACAACAGACATCCGCCACGTCACAGGCAAGTCCAATGTGGTGGCCAGCGTATTATCCAGACCCACAATCGCCGCCACCTCAGGAGAGCTCGATGTCGCTCAGCTGGCCAAGGACCAAACAGAGAATGCAAATGTCCAGGTCTACCAGACAGCCATCACCTGCCTGAAGGTTAGCAATTTCTGCCCCCCACCAAGGGGCCCGTCCTTACTGTGTGACATATCCACGGGCTTCCCCAGGCCCATCCTACCCAAGACCTGGCAATGGCGGGTATTCAACCAAATACACAGCCTGTCCCACCCCTCCATAAGGTCAATGATCCGCCTGTTGTCTGACAAGTTCGTGTGGCACAACCTCTGCCGTGATGTGACCCTGTGGGCTAAAACCTGTTTGTAGTGCCAACGCGCCAAAGTACAGACACACCAAGGCCCCACTCCAGACTTTCAAGCCGATGCAGCGCCGATTTGAGCACATGCACGCGGGCATCATCAGCCCACTCCCTGTGAGCCAAGGTACATGGTATCTGTTCACAATAATCGACTGTTTTACCTGTTGGCCGGAAGCCATACCCCTAACCCACATGCAACACAGAGATTTGCGCCAGAGCCTTCTCTTAGTCGCATATTTCGCAGTCCTGACTCACATCATCTCAGACCGAGGGGCATAGTTCACTTCCTCGCTCTGGTCTAACCTCACCAAGTTTTCCAGCAGCCAGTTGCACACGCCGCGGCCTGCCATTCTCAGGCAAATGGCCTGTTCCAGTGTTTCCACCAACACCCGAAGGCAGCCCAAAAAGCTTGACTACAAGGCCCAAATTAGATGGACGAACTTCCATTTTTGCTGTTAGGCATCTGCAGAGCACCGAAGACCTACCACCCTAGTCTGCTGAAATTGGTGTACAGTTTCCCATTTACCATTCCTGGGGACTCACTTCAACACCTGTCCGTCCCGTCCCCACAGCCTAGCACCCTAAACCTCCTCCAGCGATTGAAGGTTCAAATGGGTAAACAGAAGCCCCCGCCACCTTCCCGAGACAGCTCTCCACCCTGCCACATTCCCAAGACCCTCAGCCCTACAGTGCCCCTACAAGATGTTGCAGCAGGACATGGTCGTTTTTATACTGGACAGGTTAACAATCAACCGCCCTCAAGCCGGGGCATCTGGACTCAAGCCAGCCTGTCACTGATCCCCAGGTCAGATGCAGAGGTCGCCCGCCCAAAGACTGGATGGCAACCTACTCAGAGGGCAGCGGGGATTCGGGGGGCCTAGCGACTGTGCGGTTAGACAGGCCGAGTTGCCGCCCCAGTCGTCTGACTCAAAATGAAGGGGAACCCGTGCCATTTTCAGTCGGATGACTGGGGCGGTGATTCGGCCCGTCTAACTGCGCGGTTGCCCGCGGTTTAAAAAAAAGTGTTGCCGAGAGGCCATCACCGCTGACGGGTGGCGCACCCCCGGTCAGGGAGTGATGCCATGACGCGCTGACGTCACTTCTGGAAGCCGGCGCAGACGTCACCGGAAATGGGCGTTTCCCTGCGCGCAGCACAAGGAATTCAAATAATAAAGTCAGTAACTCACTCACCTTCACACCATGTGGATGTTTCTTGGTTCCGACGCGTTGCCATTGCAGACGCTCCAGGTATTTTATTTATTTTCACAGAGACAGGGGGAAAAAAAAATAATTCAAGTCTGAAATAAGGCAAAGGCAAATTGGAATACGCGACTTCAAATGGATACACCATTTCCTTATTTATCCCATAAAAACATTCAGCATTTGAAACACCACCTAACTATGTTCTCCAATACTAGCTCTCCTGAGAAACCTCGATAGGGCTCACTCAGCACCAAGCAGTTTTCCTTCGTATCTGCTTTTTGAATTCCCAGTCCTTAAAATAACAACAACATGCATTTGTATTAAGATACATCAAACAAGGTTTCCAGGGCGCAACGTTAAACAAATGTAATTAAAGAGTTACATAAACTTGTTCATAGCGCAGCGCGTAATGAGATCTAAATCGACTCTTATTTTAAGACCTCCACAATCCAAACAAATAGCATGCTTTGTGGCAAGAAATAACGTGCAAAAGAATGTTGTTTCACCAATAACTCGGCGTGACGTTCAGATCATACAGGACATTGACAGGGAACTGCAGGCCGTGGGAGGGGAGAACGCCACCAACTCTTCCAGCGCACGGCCAAAGCCCCCCCCCCCCCAACTCTGCCCCTGCCCCAGGGGCCCAGGCCCAGGCAGCGGTCCATTTACCGAAAGCGGTGCCAGAATCTGCCGGCATTGCTGCGTACGATCCTGCAAAAGTCTTGACTAGCAACGGGGGTAAACTTCCGGTGGTAACCGAATGAACTTCCGGAAGAAGCTCCCTTTGATGGAAAGAGAATGGTAAAGTGGAGCTCGGGTGTAGGAAGAGATACAGCGCTTTCAGGGTGAGAGAACAAGGCGTCTGAGCGTGTATGCGAGCTGGAAAGATCAGGAACATGTGTCAAAAAAAAAACGTGAGGGAGTACGACAGTAAATGGGGATTTAGCCAGATGAGTAATCCCTATGTGTTCTGGAAGGCAAGAGTTCACACATAAAAAGGCAAGGGAGAGAGAGAGAGAGAGAAAGAAAGAGGCAGGGGCTTGCAGACAGATATAAATAAGGGGAGAGAGGGAGAAATAATGGAAATGAGATCAGGATTATAGAGAAGATAGAAAAAGGCAAGGGAGAGAGAAAGAGGCTTGCAGACAGATATAAAATAAGGGGAGAGAGGGAGAAATAATGGAAATGAGATCAGGATGATAGAGAAAAGAAGTGAAGAGCTGTGAATCTGAGATTGCAAACCGAGGAGAGAAGAGAAAAAATGTAATGGTTCAGGGATATTTAGGGGCTCTGAGTGTAAGACTAAAAACAGAAAGAGGGAGACCACAAAAAAAAGTCATAAGCATCACATCACACACCATGGAAATAGGTTCTATGTTCCACTGTGTCTTTCCTGGGCATCAGGTAACCATTTGTATTAACCCCCTTTCTTCAGCACTTGGTCTGTAGCTATTTATGCCATGACGAGTCAAATGCTCATTCATGTACCTCTTTAATTTGAGAGTATAATTGGTTGACTTGGAAACTTTACATTTCATTATTTTCTCTCGAAGATCGTGAATATAATTAGTAATGTAAATTGAAGTTCAAGAACTGATCCTGGGGGTACTTCACTAATTACATCCTTCCAGCCTGAAAAGGTC